>NC_141035.1:18162500-18483750 GCF_052040795.2 Danio rerio | reverse complement strand
TTTATTATAATAAATACTTTATTACCTTCAACTTGTTTGTTTTCTGACCACATGTGCTTGGTTGTATACTATATCAATGAAGTGTTTAGACTTTTAAAACCACTGTTATAATACATTGAGCCACTAAACACTGTTCTTATGATGGTTTTCAACAGGAGAAAAACGTGAATTACTTCCAAATACTTCAAATATAGTCTGTGTTAGTTAATGTAAGGCTATTGGATTGAAATCCAGGCATAAAACTGTATGACAACACTTTAGATGACTGTTCTAGAGCCCACAGCTAATCAATCTGTCAGATTCTGTATGCATTCAAGTTTCTGAGAAAATAATAAATGATAAATGATCTAAAAATAAAACAAATACATTTATGGTATATAAGCATTTAATTTCCCTCACCTGGGAAATGTAGGCCACTTGAATAGTTTACGAGCACAATTAAGTGCACATAGCATGCCAGATCATCTGTAACTTGCAAGATATAATTCCAAAAGGCAATGGATTGTGTAAAGCCACATAAAACAAAACTAAAATATGAGATATATGCTGAGTTCAGCGGCTAATCAGCCGGAATCAGCTAAGGTGACTTGACAGCAAGCAGCGGGACCTAGCTATCATTTAAGTGGCCAGGCCCTTAATTATGCAGACTTAATAAAGTTTAATATAAACAAAATGCGGGCAACACAGTGGCGCAGTAGGTAGCGCTGTCGCCTCAGCAAGAAGGTCGCTAGGTCGCTGGTTCAAACCTCGGCTCAGTTGGCGTTTCTGTGTGGAGTTTGCATGTTCTCCCTGCGTTCGCGTGGGTTTCCTCCGGTTTCCCCCACAGTCCAAAGACATGCGGTATAGGTGAATTGGGTAGGCTAAATTGTCCGTAGTGTATTAGTGTGTGTGTGTGTGTGTGTGTGTGTGTGTGTGTGTGTTTCCCAAGGATGGGTTGTGGCTGGAAGGGCATCCGCTGCGTAAAAAACCTGCTGGATAAGTTGCAGTTCATTCCGCTGTGGCGACCCCGGATTAATAAAGGGACTAAGCCGACAAGAAAATGAATGAATGAACGAAACGCATTAGTTACAAAAAAAAAAAATCAACCCCCCTCACAATTGTCATGAAGGGTAATATTAGCTATATACACCAATACCATCTTTTGTACTAAGCTGTGAATATGTTTTTTTTTGCAGTCAGTGAACATCTAGAGGTTATGGAGCCAGCCCCCAAAGACAAGTCGCTTGGTTTAAACACAGACTTTGGGTGAAGTCTAGACCAAATCAATAGTTGGATTAAAAATGTAACCTAACTTGATTTTGTCCATATTTCACTTTGAAAAATGCTGGGATGTCACAACCCCTAAGAAAGCTATCAAACCCCTAAGAGAGCTTGGACCTCCTATTCTTGAAGGAGGCTTGAGGCTTGACTTGAGCTCCAAGTATGAGTGACTGACTGTCAATATAATTGACTGACCCACCTGACTGATCAGGCACCTCTCGAAGTGAAGATTTTAAACTAATTTCGAGAGGAGCACGTGATATAATTGACAGCAGCTGGCCACCTATCTACACTCATTAGTTAGCCAATCAGATCTATCCTAACCCACTATAAGTAGCCTAGCTAGATATTACTCCCTTATCTTCGTTTTCCGAAGAAACAAAGGACAGGTCCGCTCTAGCTCCTCCAAAGTTACTCACGGACAAAACGGATCCTCCACATCTCCTACTATCCTTCAACTACAATTCCACACCACCTTTATTACCATCGTCAGCAACTACAAAAAAATGACAAAAACAACAACAACAACAGCGACGGCGGCGGAGATCACAACAGCATCAGCGCAGCTACATACAAGAAAGAAAGCTCCGCGCTCCATGAAACACCAGCCCCGTCTTAACAACAACCAGCCCAGCATGAAAGTCAGCTCGAGACTGAGGCTCCAACAAGAGGCCGTAGGCCTATCCACTCCAGCCAGATCACAATGCAATCCCCAGTTCCGCTACGTACCTTCTCCAGCATCATCATGCGTCTCTCATATCCAACAACGACTGTCACTGAACTCCTCCAAACTCCTAGACGCCGGGACCACAATTCAAAGCCGCTGCATTAAACCCAAAAAACTTGCGAATCCACGTCTTCACCGCCACCCCCAGGACATAACACGCTCCTGCCACACCCCCTATCCTAAACAGACATTAAACCCGCAATCTCTCCGCCTCCCCGGAGAATCAAGGAAAGGATTAAAAAGCAATATTGGATTTGGACATATGGCAGCAATCATAATTCTAAACACGGATAAAACCAATCTCCCGGACAATAAAGCAACTCTTGGGAATCCCACCTCACCTCTTCCAGCCTGCAGCTCCCGAATCCAGTACACACTCCAGTCCTCCTCTTTCAGCGATCCTTACCACCTACGGACTACGCACCCCGCCCCTCTACCTTGCGTATCATTGCTTTTTCCCCTCTAATTTATACAAGCTCGCAGCTACTGCGGCGGTGCATACGCAGTCAGCCAAGTGCTAAGCCTAGTGAAAACAGAAATTGCTTGTCGACTTTTGTCAACATGTTATGCTTTTACTGAATTACGTTTGTAACTGACCTAATTTTCTGAATTTCTCATTCCAGGTTTCGTCTACTGAAGCACAGCCGATCTCGGCGCTCCCTTCCCACAACCTCACTAGCCGTCCACCAACACTACACCAGAAATCACAGAGCAATTCCCTGTTAAGCACATCCATACCAGCCCTACTGAAATGGGCATTAGAACGTTTCCAAAAACGTCTAATAACGGCTCTTTCATCTCCTCATAATTCTGCCTTTTTCAGCTTTAACAGCATGATTCTGCCTGATGAATATGCTTAAATTATCACGTTATAAACCAAGCAATCTCTCTAATCTAGACGGCTGCAGCGCTCGGTTGCAATCAACATTACACCTGCCACCCGATTTCTGGCAATCGGAGGTCACAATTATATTTCGCAGTCCGTTTAACATTCGGATGCAGAAGTAGCCCACACATTTATGCTTAAAAACGATCCGCTGGATTTCGTCAATAACTACGGCGTTTGCACGTAATTCACCTACAAGTTCCCCGTTTCTCTCTCTCTAATATCCCCCAGCTAAACTAGTGACCGGTTTTCTAATATTTGCGTTCTCATTGCGGAAGAACCTCCGGCTTAAGCACTTCTATAGAATCCTTAAGCATCAATTTGGAGTGATGGAATTTCAAGCATTAATAAGCTACTCAAATAAATCGACAAATCAGTCCCCTTTTATATTCTGGAAGAAATATCACGCTAAGCATAAACTGCTCTCCATCTTAGAACATCAAACATACATGCGCATTATCCCGCAGGGATGCCTTTTCGTCACTCACCAACTTCATCTCGCAGCAGCAATCTCCGGAATAGAAGAGAAATGATCTAAATCCGATCTTGGCCGTAACAAACTCTGCCTAAAGAGCGTCGCGCACCAGAGGCGCCGACGGCGCGGTGACGCGGTGCGCTGACGACAGAGAATAGTAGATTAATGCACACCAGACTCACGCATTCACACTTTATCAGATAAACTAATCAATTATACAAATAGCGCTCCGCGGCGCGGCAGAATACGAAGTGTCATGAATTGTGGCTGCCGGACAGCCGCATTGACTTCCGTAGTATTTATTTCCTTCCTGTGAAAGTCAATGGTTACAGGTTTTCAGCTTTCTTCAAAATGTTGTCTTTAGCGTTTAACACGGGAGTCACCAACCTCTGAAACTAAGAGCTACTTTCAGGCACCGATTAACGTGGAGGGCTACCAGTTTGATAAACCCTTCTCAAATAACAAATTGCTCAATTTACTTATAATTATAATTTAAGTTTTGGTAATAATTAATAATATTCATCCAGGTGTAGTCACTGATCATGTTATGATTCTCTTAAAGTTACCAACAACGATTTAACAGGGTAGGAAATACCCTGTAATTAATATATCAATGTGCAACACTATTTTAATTATCTTTGCAAATATTTACATTTTTAAATGATTACTTCTATATTAGAGAAAGCTTACTTGTAAGTGGCGTTATGGTGAGCTATTTTAGAACAGGCCTGTGAGCAACACACGAGAGCCTCGTGGGCTACCTGGTGCCCACCGGTACCATGTTTGGTGACTCCTGGTTTAACAGAAAAGAATTCATAAAGGTTTGTAACCATCAGGTGGCGCTTAAAGCATGCGACCTGCTTATGCTTCCTTCCTTAAGCGCTGGAATAGAAGCCATTCATTTATTAGCTATTCAATTTCATCCTCAGTATATCCTTTTTACACAGATACTGCCCCCTTCGTGGGGTATATTATCGGGGCCGCCAATGCGCTTCTAACGGGCAATATAGTCAATACATTCTGGGGAAGAAAAAAAAAAAAAAAATTACAGTTGTACATGTTCCTAGTTGCATAGGGAATCGCTGACTCTCTTTTTGCTTTATTTTCAGAAACTGGTATCAGAAGCAGAGCCGCAGCTGACTCCATCTCTCCTTTTAAGATGATAATCCCATAACCACAGCATACACCATTTGCGTCAGCATTCATTTATACATTTTAAGTTACCCCAGAACACTTCATCAGTTTCACAGCTCAACACATCCACACATTCCGTTCAATACCATTTTTGGTTTCAAAACACCTTAAAGTCATAGGACTATTCAGGCTTCCCACCAGATTCATAATCCAGTCACTCATTCAGAATTGAAGCCACCACCACAGCAGCACACAAGGGCTATCGTAACAACACATACAAACACTAGGAAGGTGGTCTCCCGACGCCTTCAAATCTTATATCTGACTCAGCCACAGCCATCTCAGGGAAGCTCAGAGGACCCTCACCAGCAGACACAGTAATCCCAGCGGCCAAGGATATGGGCCTAGTCCAGGGAGAGAATACGACCCAACCATACCAGCTTCCCGAGGGCAGAGGAACTACCCAGTCTCCCAAGGGCGCGGGCATGACCCAGCCATCTAACTTCCTTTCTTCCAGCTGATTTGCACTCAGCCTTCTCCCCCTTTTCACTCACCTAACTCCAGTAGGAGTTTTCTCCCTGCCCAGGCCCCCTTGTCAACCCTGCCCCCCCCCCCCCCGGCCGCTGCCACAGAAGTTTTCACTGCCCCCCAACTTTTCTAACTTCTGTAGGACCCCGCCCCCCGCCCCCCCCCATGGCTCTGGCCCCCGCAGGGGCGTTACCCCGAGCTTCGATTCCTGCAGGAATCATCTCACTGCCCTGGCCTTAGCTTTTTATATTATATGTCATTCCATAATGACATATAGTATAGCACCATTTATTTTTCTCTCTGTTTGATTTTATTTATATAAATTTATATCTATATGCACCCACGCATATAAATATGAATTTATATATAGTGCTGTCACCCTCACGCTCTGTTCCCGCAGGAACACCCCCAGAGCACCTATACCGCCCGTCACCCTCCAGTAAGAGTCTTCACCTCCCCCTCATCTTTCCCGACTCCTACTGGAGCCAGCTAAATAGCTCACCCAACCCCGAGCTGTGACACGAGTCGTGTCACCGACCCTCCCCGGCCCTAGCTTTTATTTATGTTTATTTTTGTTTATTTCTCACACTTATCTTTTATTTTTTTAATTTATTTATATATATGTATATATATATGCACCCACGCATATAAATATATATTTATATATAGTGCTGTCACCCTCAAGCTCTAACTCCTGCGGAGTTAATCCCGAGCAACGGACCCCCGCAGGGGTCATCGCCCAACTGCCATTTCACCCTCCAGCTGGGGCTTCACCGACCATTCCTTTTCCCGACTCCAGCTGGAGATGGCACATACAGCTCTCTCTCCCGCAGGAGAGCCAAGAGCTTCGACTCTCGCAAGAGTCAGTAAAAACGCCCCCCCAAGGCCCTAGATTACCCCATTATATATTTATATATCTATATGTTTCATATAAATATATAATTATATATAGTGCTGCCACCTCCCAGCTCTATCTCCGCAAGGAGTGTTCCTCGAGCAAATTACTCCTTCGGAGTCCCTGCCCCCCCTGCCCCCCTTCACCCCCCTCTCCAGCCGGAGTCCTTCCTTCCCCTTCCCTTATATGACTCCAGCAGGATTCCCGCCCACCCCATGGCTCTGACCCCCGCAGGGGTCTCCCCGAGTCTCTACTCAAGCAGGAGTATTCACAGCCCAAGCCAACTCTGCTCGGGTTCCCGCAGGAACCTGTTTCACCCTTTGCTCCAAAGGAGCCCTCTTTACCTTTTCTTTTTCAAATAACTATATCCAGCAGCCGGATATAGCATTTCAAGCCTTTTG
The DNA here is from genome assembly GCF_052040795.2 of Danio rerio. Classification (NCBI taxonomy): domain Eukaryota; kingdom Metazoa; phylum Chordata; class Actinopteri; order Cypriniformes; family Danionidae; genus Danio; species Danio rerio. The sequence continues at coordinate 18,477,444 of NC_141035.1, read as the reverse complement.
GGGAGTTTCTTCGAATACACGGCTGCTGTCCCGAGCTTCATGCATTTGGGGAGCTCTCGAGAACCACCTGATCTCGTACTCCCCTCACATGCTCTATGGACCTGGCGGGAGCCCTGGGCTCAACTATCTCCGAGCTCAGGGTTCTCTCCCGGGACAGCATGCCAAACCTGCTTACAGCTGTCAAGCAATATCTAAGTGTGAACTCTTGAAGTGAAGTTTTTAAACTAATTTCGAGAGGAGCACGTGATATAATTGACAGCAGCTGGCCACCTATCTACACTCATTAGTTAGCCAATCAGATCTATCCTAACCCACTATAAGTAGCCTAGCTAGATATTACTCCCTTATCTTCGTTTTCCGAAGAAACCCCCCATCCACCCCTTTCTCCTCCTTTTCTCCTTTACAAAAGGGGAGCTCTCGAGAACCACCTGATCTCGTACTCCCCTCACATGCTCTATGGACCTGGCGGGAGCCCTGGGCTCAACTATCTCCGAGCTCAGGGTTCTCTCCCGGGACAGCATGCCAAACCTGCTTACAGCTGTCAAGCAATATCTAAGTGTGAACTCTTGAACTTATGTTAGAAACTTCGTATAATGAGATGAATCAACACAACTCTTGAGATTTATTTTGGTATAACTTAATTGTTTTATGTTTAATCAACTTACTATGGTAAAAAACAATTAAGTTAACAATTAATGTATGTTGGGACAACATGAAGAAATTGTGTGGAACCCTGCATTTTTTACAGTGACTGTTAGGGTACAACAACACAGCATTTATTTATAGTGTTGACTTTGAACAACACAACATTTTTAGTGTGTACTTATTTTTATTTGCAATCATTTAAAGACAAATAATAGTCACAGTTCAGGTGACACAACAAAGCTATTTTGTGATTTCTTATCAGACACTAAATACAGTACCCATATTCAGTCAGCCAAAGTAATTATTATTTTCATTTTTATTTGACTTAAATGCTTGAAATGCAAAACAAGAGGTTGCTACTTTATTCCACGACAGAAAGAGAGAGAGAAGGATCTGAAAAGAGATTTTGTACCTCATTTTGTGCTCATTCGCTGACCTGCAGAAGCCCATTGTAGTCTGCTGAGGTAGAAAGCTGCTTTTTCAGGTTTAGTTCTTAGTACAGAAACACAATGCTTTGCTTACAGCCTCAAATCAATAGAGCAGAAGAAAAAGCGGGAGGTAAACGGGGCTAGAAGCACTTCCCTCCGAGGATTCATGTCATTTCCATAAAAATGAGACGATTAGGAAGTGGTGAAAAAACAAGGAGTGAGGGTTGTGGAAAAGAAGACATAAATCCGTTGCCAGAAACACACATCTCCACAAACCTTGCTACATAAATCTTGTTGCTATCATGTAAACCATGCATGAAGCTGCCATGTGTCCATTTTTCTTATCTTTTTAATTAACCATTTCATAGAAAAGCATGAATAATTTGCTGACAAATCAAATCATTGAGTCAATATGTTTGTCACTCAAAGCATCCTAATTATATATTGTCAATAGCATGCAAAGTCTTTATGGGGAAAATACTGCATCACACAATATTATTAGGGACCGAGCACCGAAACGGTGCGTAGGCCCTATTGGAATTGCTCCGTTTATTCTTCTTCTTCTTCTTCTTCTTCTTCTTCTTCTTCTTCTTCCGCGGAATGAATCGCGGTTTTGAGGGGCTAAACATGCCTGAAAACTCACGAAACTTTGCACACGCCTCAGAAGTGGCGAAAATTTACGTTTGTTATGGGCTTCGGAAGTGGGCGTGGCAAAATGACTCAACAGCGCCACCTAGAAAAATTAAACGGACGAGCCCCCGATCCACGAATCACGCACATGCACGAAAATTAGCACACACCTCAAACATGCCAAAACATACGAAAAAGTCTCTTGAAGCCATATCTTTATATTATATTATTCATTCATTCATTTTCTCATCGGCTTAGTCCCTTTATTAATTCAGGGTCGCCACAGCGGAATGAATTGCCAACTTATTCAGCACATTTTTACACAGCGGATGCCCTTCCAGCCGCAACACATCTCTGGGAAACATCCACACACACTCATTCACACAAACACACATACACTACGGACAATTTAGCTTACCCAATTCACCTGTACCGCATGTCTTTGGACTGTGGGGGAAAACGGAGCACCCGGAGGAAACCCACACAAACGCAGAGAGAACATGCAAACTCCACACAGAAGAGCCAACTGAGCCGAGGCTTGAACCTTCTTGCTGTGAGGCGACAGCATTACCTACTGCGTCACCCTATATTATATTATATTATATTATATTATATTATATTATATTATATTATATTATATTATATTATTACACAAATCCCTATTGCATTATATGATAATTAAGGGAGCATACTGTCCAGACCACAATGCTAAAATAGATTAATACTTCCAATAAATACATTTCATTTTCTGTAAGAAATAGTGGTGTAAAATCCCCGAAATGGTCAATTTTTAACAAGATTTGGAAACCATTCATACTGTAATTTAAGATAGACTGACATCTTAAGAGATTTTCACAAGATTATTTGCAGTATGTCTTTTATTTAATTAAGTTATTTATTTTCTAATGACTGTTTCCTTTGGTTTTATTGTCTGATTATACCTTACTTATACCCAGAGTTGGGTGTAATGCATTCATCAGTAACGCGTTACTGTATTCTAATTACTTTTTGGTGGAAAGCAGTATTGTAATGAATTACATTTTCAATTTGTGTAATTTAGGCAACACAGCGGCACAGTAGGTAGTCCTCCGTGTGCTACAGTTTCCCCCACAGTCCAAAGACATGCGGTACAGGTAAATTGGGAAGGCAAAATTTTCCCTAGTGTATGAATGTGTGTGGATGTTTTCCAGAGATGGGTTGCAGTTGGAAGGGCATCCACTGTTTAAAACATATGCTGTATAAGTTGGCGGTTGATTCCGCTGTGGTGACCCCAGATTAATAAAGGGGCTAAGCCGAAAAGAAAACGGATGAATGAATGAATGAATTTGTGTAATTTGATTACAGTTACTAAAGTCAGTGTAATAGCCTTACATTACAAATTTAGCTTTAGAAAACAATATTTGGTTTTTAAAATCATGATTTGCCAGAGAACGCAAGCTGAAATAGCTGCTGACGAGAGTGGCTGCTTCTTCAAGTGTAAATACAGACATTACTTTGATTTTATTGAGCCTAAAAGCTAAAATATCGCTGTGAAATTCGGTTTGTCCACTCTCTAAAGAACATTTCACTGCTTTTAACTTGACCAGCAACTTGTTCAAGCACTTAAACAGAAAGCATTCTAAGACCAGGGTTCATTCACATTTTTACTACTAAAATTCCAAGACCTTTCCAGAACTTTTAAGCACATTTTCATAACATAATGTTTCATGTAATGTCTACATATACATGGTAAATAATAAGAAAAACAATGACGTTCAAATTTATTACAGCATATCATAGAACACACAACAATCTATTTTGTTTTTATATTGATTTTTTATAATGCTTACACAGCACTAACAATGTGAGAGCAAGTTTTTGGCCAAGAACAGAAAAAAAATTAAATAAAGACAACTAACCTATATTCAAGTTAGGGCTGCACAATATATAATTTCAGCATCGATATTGCAATGTGTGCATCTGCAATAGTCACATCGCAGGATATGCAATGTTGAGATAGAGTAAATGTTTATCATCCGCATGCATTTTTAAAGAGATCCCACAAAAATGACCATTTTCATTACCCATTTCACTTGTTTCAAACATTTATAAGTTTTCCTTTTAATTTCTTTAAAGGGCCATGAAACCCCCTCGTTTTATGTATTAATGCAACACACTGTAAGACGTAATAAGACACACTCTGGCACAGACGTCCAGTCTACACGCTGGAATACACGCTATTATGTCATGGCCGTGACACAGCTTCAAAAATTTGTTTCAAACCGGAAGTACGAAGCCTGTGACTGTGTAAACATTTCAATATTTCAAATTTTAAAACAGCCAGCCACAAGCAATTTTTTTGTAACTTAAACAAAGATTAAATAATATACAATGAAGACAATGCAGTGTTGATATCTGTACTCAATATCTGTACCTGAATAGTGAATACCTGACAACTATAATTCACTTTTATCTTTACTATATTTTATTTATCTATGCTTTTAATTTATTTGTTATACATTGTTCAAGATTCACTCTTCAACAAAATCCCCCAATCAATCCAAATAAACCTGTTAAATCATCTGGTGAAATTGTATTCACATCGCAATATAGATCACAGAAATATGAAATAAGGTAATGTCAAATGTTTACAATATCGCACAGCCCTAATTCAAGTATACAGATATTTGTTCAACTAATTCCCATAACTTTTTAAAACTTTGTGTGTTTTTTCCAAAACTTTTCCAGACCTGGAAAATGCCATTTCAAAATTCCAGGACTTTTCCAGATTTTCCATGAGCGTATGAAACATGTAAGACAATACGTGTCACCAAGTACACCTAAACAGGCTAAATTGGATTTGTGTTCAGGATCGGGAGTGAAAGTAACTTAAGCGCAGCTGCTTATGAAACTGTTCACGTTGCGTCTTTTGTGCGTACAAGTTCACTATTTCCAATGGAGGCACGGGGCTTGTTTGCGCATATTGTGAGCACCATGCACGTGGCAGAACGCACTTGCGCATTCCTGATTTCAAGTACACTTGTAAAATATTTAATCTTAAATTTATAGTAAATTAATGGCTAATAATTACATTACTTTCACAGTAAGGTACTGTATGTAAATTCACTGTAAATTACTGTGAGGTTCTTCATAACAACAATTACCTGTACTCGCATTAAATTTTGAATGTATTAATTTCTATGTTGAATGAAGAATTAATAGTGTTTGAATTCCTATAACTAATTTGCAAAAGATATCGCCATTTTTACAGTAGTTTGCTGTAATCATGATGCCAGCATTAATTTCACAATAAAATTCAGGATACATAAAATTTAACAGTTCAATCCTGTAAAGTGACACTAATGTAATTTACTGTGAAAAATTACAGTAACATGTTGTAAAATTCTGGGAATTTATTACAGTGTTGGTTTGAAACAAGCGATCTCTTTTAATGTTTTGAATTAGTCAAGCTGCTGTGTTAAACCATTAAAATGTTTTTAAGTGAATATTACTGAAAGAGCTGCAGCATATTTTTATATGTTATAAAAGAAACTTCTATAAAGGTTATTAGTAATCTGATAACTTTTTACATAAAGTAATTATTAAAAATTACAATTTTCAGTAGTAATCAGTCATTTGTAATCTATTACTATAAGTAACTTACCCAACACTGCTTTTACCTTAGTTATTGCCTACTATGTAGTACAATCCAAAGTAACAACTCAGTGTTATTCGTCCATTATGTGTTTTATGTGTTTTGAACCTTCAAGAAACAATATATTCTGTGTTAGATGGGTGGGATGTAAGGCATTAAGTTAGTTTTGGTAAAAATTATTTATTTTCCAAATACTTCCCAAATGATGTTTAACAGAGCAAGGAATTTTTCACAGTATTTCCTGTAATATTTTTCTTCTGTTTTATTTCAGCTAGAATAAAAGTAGTTTTAATAAAAAAAAAAAAAAGAAAACATTTTAAGGTCAATATTATTAGTCCTTTTAAGCGATATTTTTTTCGATTGTCTACAGAACCATTGTTATACAATGACTTGCCTAATTAACCTAGTTAAGCCTTTAAATGGCACTTTAAACTGATTATTAGTATCTTGAATAATATGTAGTAAAATATTATTTTCTGTCATCATAGCAAAGATAAAAGAAATCAGCTTTTAGAAATTATTTAAAACTATTATGTTTTTAAAAAAAAAAACCTTTCCTTTAAACAGAAAAAAAAAATATATATATATATATATATATATTAAGAACTAAATATTCTGACTTTAACTATCTGTTCTTCAGTGAAAATGATAAAAAAGGGACTGGATTTTGATGACAAAGATTTGTAGAAAAATAGTAAATGTGTTTGCGCTTTTAAAGCTGATCTAGTCGGAGTTTAAAACTTCATTATGAACCACTTTTATGTTGATTTCGTGCAATTTTGAAGTCGAAAGCTTCGGCCCCCATAAAGCAAACAAATTATCCCTTTTACGGAAGGAAATGAACTAAACTGCAGCTGACTGTATGAACCGTGGGTGATAATGGAGTGCATGAGGAGGCTTCAGATCTCATTTAAACAGCGGCTGTGTGGTTTGATGAGGGAATGAGCATGCAGAACAGCAGATCTGACTCCTACACAGACAGCGGCAGGAGAATCTGCCATCTCTCTCTGCTCCGCTGCCAGTCAGAGGTTGTTCGCTCACACGCCGACTGCTCTATGGGTCAGGGACATTATAACATGACATTCTAGGTTTGTACACTGGCAATATTCCTGACAAAAATGGCAAACAATTAGGAGTCAACCTATTATATCGGCGCCGATGTAAAGCACTTTTATGATTAGCAGTAGGCCCAGATTTTTTTTTTTTTATTTCAGTGCAGAATGATTTTGAGAGTAACTAAAAACTTAACATGTGAAATCAAAAATAATAACTTTTTATTTAGAGAATCCAATTAGAACCACTTGTTTTGGATATCTCTCATATATCTACTAAAACACATAAAATATTACTTTATAAACTGAATTGTACATAAATCAAAAAGGCATTTGCATATTATTCAATAATATTACTGAAATTGCCATAAAAAGCGGATTAAATATCTTTACACACATTTACATAATTAAATAAACTCAATGATGAGCTCAATATCTGCAGATTAAATGTGGGCCTATTATCGGTATTGGTCATTATCAGCATAATTTGTCAACATAATGATTTTATTTTGAAAGCTACTACTTGGCAGGGATGAGAAGTTTGTGATACATATTTAAAATATGTATTTTAAATACAAAATAGTATTTTGTCATTTATATTTGATAGGGTTTATGAAAATGGCTTAATATTTTGTATCAAAATACTTCAGTGTCTTGTAATTTAGCATTTTTTAAATACTGTAAAATACTTTGTGAGAAGTCTACATGATGATATCATAAAAATGGGCCTTCATATTGATGCTTTCTCAGTTATTTGCCTAATCTCTCAGAAATAAAGGTACCTTTTCAAAAGGTACAACATATGTAGTTATTGGTACCTCAAAAGTATATATAATACCTAAAACACTTTTTAGGTACTAACATGTACTCTTGAGGTATTATTATGGACCTTTTAGGTACAAATTTGTACATTTTGAAAAGGTACCATGTCAGTGACAGCTCGTGTGCCTTTATGTCTGAGAGTGTAGGCTTTAGATCAGAACAGAAAACTGATTAGGATGGTGGTCAATGTTTGGAGTATGGATTGGAAGTATACGACACATAAAGGAAATAACTGACAAATGGCATAGGTAGATTCGGGAGCAAGTCCACAATCACTGAAAATAGTATACTGCACAATGCTATGTCATATGTAGTTGCAGTTTAGTGTACAATTTGGCATTAGCATCTTTGCTTAAGAAATGAGATGGAATAAAATATCAGTCCTTAAGAACAGGATGTGGAGCCTTCACAAATAATCATTCTCAGTCTCAGTGCTGCAGGTGGAAATGCAGAGGAACTTTAGAAATATAAAACACCTAAAGACTGTGTACTAGTGTTCGCTAAGAGGGTAAACAGACTCTTCCAGTTAAAGAAAAAGTTAAATCATCTTGGAATAATGAGTAAACTGCATAAATAATAGTAGATTTGGTTGCATTGCTGATGTTAATGACAAGAAAATAAGACAAACAATGAAGAAATGAGGAGATGTCAAAATGGCACAATACAGTATGGGACACAAATATTTAATACTACTTCAATCTATGCGGCAGCAGCAGGGTGTATATGAAGATTTTGTTTGCAAAAAGAGATAACATGATTTATGGAAATGACTGAAACTGGAGATTTGAGTAGTTTTCAGACATCATGTTTTTACATGAAGTATCGAAGATTTAAAAAAAAAAATTATTGAACAAAAAAAAATAACCTCTTTATACTGTATATCTCTTAAGACTGTTAAGAGATGGTTGCACAATGAGGATGGTTACACAATAAAAAGATATAGCACTTTATTCCAACTCATTATCAGCATTAGATGTTTTTTTTACAGCGATTAAAGAGATCATGTTCAAGACAGGACTTTCTGTGTAAAGTTTGTACACAATTTATGATAAAATAAAAGAGTCAGTCAGATTAATGGTGAAGGGATTGATCAAATAGGCCTATTGATGGAAGGTTTGCGAAGAAATGTCATGCTCCTTTCTAAAAGTATTTTGTAGTATTTTCAAAATACAAAATACAGTATTTTATTTTGATAGATTTGTGGCTGCTGTATTTTGTTGTTTATTTTGATCCACATAAAATTGAGATATCTGGTATTTTATTTGAGAATACATTTCAATGTGTTTTTGCCCATCCCTGCTACTTGGCATCATTAATAAAAATACAATAAAAGATTATCCACTACACGGAAGTTGCAAACACCTCAATATAATCTATTTTTGTCGACAAGAACCCCCTGTTGGTACTGGAAATTTCTGGTTTACTATAGTGGAGATACCTAGGCTTTAAGGGAATTTACTTGGTTTGCAATACATGAGTGTATTTTATATTTCAACATGTTGTGTACAGTATAAACATTTAAGTGGAAATAGATAGTAAAGCGTCGGTTATTTGGGATAGTTGAAGTCAGAACTATTAGCCCCCCCTTTGAATTTTATTCTCTTTTTTTTATATTTCCCAAATTATATATAACAGAGCAAAGAAATTTTCACAGTATTTTTGATAATATTATTTCCTCTGAAGAAAGTCTTATTTGTTTTATTTTGACTAGAATAAAAGCAGTTTTTAATTATTTAAACACCATATTAAGGACAAAAATATTAGCCCCTTTAGGCTATTTTTTTCTTTGATAGTCAACAGAACCAACCATTGTTGTACAATAACTTGCCTAATTACCCTAACCGGCCTAGTTTACTTTATAAACCTAGTAAGGGTCTCCAACAACAGTCTAATATTCATGCAAGGTCAAAAAACACTTTCATGGTCTTATAATCTGCATTTATTTTTACCTAATTATTCCAGCGACTCCCGTATGAATCGTCCAGTGATTCATTTGTTCCCAAACCCCTCCTTAGCGCGAAGCTAATCAGCGCTGATTGGACCAATGAAAGTCTGTTGCGATTGGTCGACTGCCTTCAGTCAGAGTGAAATGCCCAACAGCTAATCAGCAATATAAAAGTAATCACAGTTCATTCACGCTCGATAGTGTAGGCGTGGATTTTAGCTGCCAGTGGGTCAATGTAAATACAGTCGATGGACTTCAAGATACAGACGACTAACTATTTTATTGATCAAAAACTCCAAAAACTGTCGAGGAGATCTCCTAGCTTGTCTTACTCTGATCTTTTCACAGACACACACACAAACACACATATTGCCCTCGTCCTTGCACGCGCGCACACACACACAAAAACACACACACACACACACACACACACCTCCGGACGACAACGCTCGCGCACACACACACACACACAAACACACACAAACACACACACACATACCTCCAGATGACAGCGCGCGCACACGCACACACTACCCTCATCCACGGAGCTCCGTAAACAAAGCAGCACGCGTCATGTTTTTATGTGAACTTTGCACGCAATAAAAGAATATAGCAAGTTAACCAGATACAGTACACGCGGTTACAAGTAACAAATCCCAACTAAATACATTTGCAAGCTAGAGTAAACGAGGCAACAACTTTAATCCCACGTACTTACACTTGAGAAATGGAGGAAGCAACCCATCCTGACGTCCATCAGTAAGTTACTCTTTACTGATCCTTCCTTTAACAAACACCGATGAAGTATTCTTTGTAGCATGAAGTTTGCAGATTTTCCAACTGCTTGGTTATAATGCTGAGGTTTCATCTTTGTGTAGACCCTCGATAATATCCATCTGCAGTGTGACTTCAATCGACCGGCATGTTTGTGTGCGTGTGTTTGTGGGTGTGTGTGTTTGTCTGGGTTTCTATGTCAGAGGGCGGGGCCTCAGGTTTGAAATCTCCCGGGTTTGCGCGTGCACGTGAATAACTTGGTTTCGTTAGTACGTCATGGCAAAACACCTAATGACTCGGTATCAAGGCAACTCGTTTGAAGCACTATGAGTCGACTCTTTTATAGATGAATCAACCGTTTCAAACACTGTACTCTTACAGATTTAAGCCTTAGCTGGATACTTCACTTCACTTAGAGCTGTGTTACACACTAAATAGAGGGGAATTTTCAAAAACCCATAATATGGGCTCTTTAACAAAACAAAAAAATATATAATTTCAGTACATTACTTGCACAGATTAATTAAACATAGAATCATTTTGAAAAAGTAGCCCTGTATACATTTCTGGAGATCGCGAATTATGTAGCCAGTAGTACGTAAGGCTGCATTTCGTCTTTAGAACGAACACTATGGCGCAGTATGGCATCGTTCCTTTTCTTGCTTACCAGCTGACCGCTTACTTCCATATGGACTGGTTTCCCACTGTTACCAGTTTGTCCAGTTCAGTCATTCAGTCAACAGTGGCCTCTGGTGGATTTACGTGAGACCTACAGGGGCGAATGGCACTTGCAAAAAAAAAAAATTGAGGTCTCAAAAATCATACACAGCAGCCTCTGGTGGATTCGCAAAAACAAAACTGCAAAAAAAGCAGCTCATATCTGGCACTCTCCAGAAATGTTTATAAAGGTATGTTTTCAGAATGAGTCTAGGTTGGATTAATTGTTCACCTAACGATTAACAATGTGCGCTAGCAAAACAAACATTGTCATTTTAGATTTCGCATTGACTTCAAGGCCTACATTTTTGTGTGAACATGTTAAAACCCTGTGGAAACCCTATTTGACCTATTGGTCGACCCCAACAAACAAGACTGATGTCGAATTTTAGATGGAAAATGGTGAATCTGACAAGAGTAGCATAATTTCTCCAACACGCTCAAAGCAGTTCAGGCGCTATACATAATGCGAGTCCTCCATGCTTCATAAAAACTTGCCCTACAGGAATGAAGAAGCAAATAAAATTTCAATTCCAAACTCTGCGCCTTTCAGCCATCAAACAGGCCTTGACTTTACCGCGGGGCTTCTTTTTGGGCAGGGGGTTATCATCAAAGGTGGGATCTGTTAGCCCTAATCGGCGCTAAACACTCGCTGACATCGCTCTACACTGTTGTGAAGCCTGATGGTTGCTGCTGCTGGCTAATGCTGCTAGCGTTAGTCACGGCTCAAGCATGTCTCGATAATTTACTAGAGCGAGAGGAGAAGGAAACAGATTTTACACTCATGATTAGTCTCTGAAATTACTCACGAGTTTTAAAAATAGTATGGTGAGTCCAGCACAACTGGAAAGATGAAAAATTTAAAACTGGACAGCAGAACAAATTAAATTATTTATTTATATATATATATATATATATATATATATATATATATATATATATATAGATGATAGATAGATAGATAGATAGATAGATAGATAGATAGATAGATAGATAGATAGATAGATAGATAGATAGATAGATAGATAGATAGATAGATAGATATGGCTAGAATAAAAGCAGCTTTTATTTTTTTAAAAACCATTTTAAGATCAAAATTATTAGCCACTTTAAGCTATATTTTTTCGAACTATAACTATCGTTACACAATAACTTACCTAATTACCCAAACCTGCCTAGTTTACCTAATTAAGCCTTTAAATGTCTCTTTAAGCTGTATAGAAGTGTCTAGAAAAAATATATCTAGTCAAATATGATGTACTGTCATCATGGCAAAAATAAAATAAATCAGTTACTAGAAATGAGTAATTATTATAAATTTTCAGTTTGTCTGATAATATTTTTTCTTCTGGAGAAAGACTTATTTTTATTTTAAGCAGTATTTAATTTTTTGAAAACCATTTTAAGGCCAAAATTATTAACCCCTTTAGGCTATATATATTTTTTTTAAAATCTACAGAACAAACCATTGTTATACAATAACTTGCCTAATTACCCAAACCTGCCTAGTTTACCTAATTAATCTAGTTAAGCCTTTAAAGGTTCAGGACACCCTGAAAAACTTTTTTTTTATATTAACAGATTTGTGTGTGTTGAGCATCAGTTAAGACAATGTTAGCACCTGTCAGCTTTAATTGTGGGGAAAACTGGATAATTTTGAGCTTTTGTCAGCTAATTTCAGCTTCCGGGTTTAAAATGATTTTTGGGGCGGGATCAAAATTGGCGACGTAGCGCAGTACTGCAAGTGCAATGATGATGCGTCGGTTTCTCATTATTATTCATAGCGGAGTTTTCTTATCCTATGAGCAGAGCCGGCTGCTTTATTATTCATGAGACCTGCCAGACCTGCCAGTGTCAAGCCCGAGCTGTGAGACACGGACGGACCCACGGCACACAGTATTTAGCCGTTCATGAAGGCTCATATGCATTGTTGCATGCTTTTTACCCGCGATCCTGTCAGGGCCGATCATACAGCAAAGCTGTGTGTGTGCTGCTAGCATTTTTGTCGGGAGAGCAGCACGAGAATTAGAGAATGGCGGACATTGACTTTTATCAGGAGTTCGTTCACATTCAGACACATCGCCGTGCTGCTGTTTGCCTAAATCCTCTAGATTACCAGCAGGACTAATGGTTAAAATAGAAAGGTCAGGAGACCGGCTGCACTGAGTCTGCTGTATACAGGGATTGAGGGAGAAGTCCTCATTTATAGTGTTTACATGAACATACTTATCTTTATAATGATATAAATTGTGGTTGTCTGTATATGAAATTACGAATAACAAATGTAGCCGGGCATTAAATCACTGTTCATTTCTTTGCATTTTAACTTTGTAAACTATAAACTCATGCGTCTCCTCATGGTTTGTCTCATTTTTTGAGCTAACTGACAACAACAGTTGTTCCCTCACGTTCTTCCCTGCTGGCCACGCCCACTCCTGCCCGATGCTCGTGGAGCTCATTAATCATGCATCTTTTGAAAAAATTCTGAAGTGGACTTTAACCGAAATTGGGGGGTGTCATGGCCCTTTAAATGTCACTTTACGCTGTTTCGAAGTGCCTTAACAAATATCTAGTCAAATATTGTTTACTATCATCATGGCAAAGATAAAATTACTCAGTTATTAGAGATTAATTATTAAAACTATTATGTTTAGAATTTATTACTCTGTAGACGAAAAATGATGTATTAGAAAGATGATGTATGTAATTACACTATACTTTTTAGTGCTATTTTAGTTACTCCAAAGTAATGCTAATCCTATTAGTATTTTTATTAATGGTTTAAATGAATTTGTATTTTTTTAAATGTATGTTCTTTAATTTGAGACATTTTTGCTAATTTTTTTGTTTAGTTTACACAGTTTAAATATCAGGGATTTTACAATGTATTAAAATATATTACAATGTATTAAAATATATTACAATGTATTAAAATATATTTTTAATATTAATACTTTGTCTTTGACATATTGTTATAATTTTATTACAAGTTAAAATTTTTTATAAAAAATTAGTCTTCAAACAGTTATACATATATGATCACACAAATGGTCAAGACGATCTGCAGTTTAAACCGAGCATCAGAATGGGGAAGAAAGGTGATTTAAGTGACTTTGAACATGGCATGGTTGGTGGTGCCAGATGTGGATGTGCAGCCGACAAATCTGCAGCAACTGAATAATGCTATCATGTCAATATAGACCAAAATCTCTGAGGAATTTTTCCAGTACCTTGTTGAACCTATGCCACAAAGGATTGAAGCAGTTGTTAAGTATTAGTAAGGTGTACCTAATAAAGTGGCCGATGAGTGTATATAGTATAACATATTACATTACATTATTCATTCATTTATTTTATTACGGCTTAATCCCTTTATTAATCAGAGGTTGCCACAGCGGAATGAACCACCAACTTATCCAGCATATGTTTTACACATTGGATGCCCTTCCAGCTGCAACCCATTACTGGAAAACATCCATACACACTCATACACACACATTCACTACGGCTAATTTAGCCTACCCAATTCACCTGTACCACATGTTTTGGGGAAAACCTATATTATATTATATTATATTATATTATATTATATTATATTATATTATATTATATTATATTATATTATATTATATTATATACAATGACATGAAAACAGTGTCACAATACATTTCATTGTCACGAAATAAAGGTTTCCTTTTTTTAAAGAGAAAAATAATAGGAGTGAAATGTGATCCAGTCATGTTTTTAAAACACTTTATGATATTCATCACGCAATTGAACAGACAAAATAAATCAACAACATCAAAGGCATGTAGACAAATAAAAAAAACAACTCTTTTAATATTAGAGCTGCGCAACAATCAGATTCTCCACACCACACGTCTTTCATGGGCAACCAAATCAGTCTTTTCAGCATCAAACCTGTCAGGAATTAATAACCAACACAGAACGAGTCCACTTACAGTCCTCCATCTCTCATCAGCTCTTCAATCAGCGCTAAGCCTTATTGATGTAGCCCTCTTTGATAAGGAAATCATAGATCTTGCGTGTCTTATTGACGTCGATCTTGATGAGCGATCGGGCCTGTGCAAGTCTCAGTCCCCCCTGCCGCCGGCACTCATTCAGCAGGGCTTGTTTGTACTCCAGATACGCCCCGGGCACCAGCCGCACCACCTGACACAGCTGAGCGACAACAGGAGACCAGCGGTTAACAGCCATTATACCACAGCAGTGAACAAGACTGAGTGTGTTCAGAATGAGTCATTATCAAACCTCTTTCTCTCTCTCGTTGAGCTTCTCTGTGCCCGGCAGGCCTGTGAGGTTTAGTGGAGGGGCACTTCTTCTGCCTGGCAATCACAAAGACACTTCACATTAGCAAAATCAACAAACTACTTACATTTCCATTATTCAGCAGACTCTTTTGGCCAAAGCAATTTACAATTGAGGAGGCATTCAGTGATTCAACAAGAAGAGGCAATACACACAAGAAGTGCTAATTATACAAAGGAACTGGTAAGCCTACTATCCACTGCACACGACAAACGACAAGCGACAGACCGGAAGTCATTCATTTCCAATGGAGAGCAGTCCGGGAGCTGCATGGAGTTCCGATCATCTCCGTATGCAGAAAATTCGGATCCGAATTGAGCTGCGGATCCGTTGAAATATTTGAACTCCTGCGACTAGACCGTATGCGACCGGACCAGCAGGTCCGTGCCCGCGAGATGAGAAATAGGAGTTTTTTTGGTTATTTTTTAAATCAGAAAAAGTCTATATAAAAAAAAAAACCCATTTCTGTTCATAAATGTAAGTAATACAGTAATAAAAATATTATGTTTTATGTTGTCTCCACATTCCCTCCAATATTTTTAGCGGTCTATGAGTTTCTAGTATTCATTCATTCATTTAACCATAGTGAACGCATGGAGAATAAAGACTTTTTCTTTTGCACTCCTTTATTTCGGACACTGCGAGATCAGCTTCTCTCCCATGGTGCACGTCAGAACAGAAAATTCTGTAAGACTGCCACAAGGGGGCGTATTCTGACAGTCGTGTACGAATGTGGAGTGCAGTGGAAAAGCGGCTTTAGTGCTCAGAAAACTTATAATCTGGGGTATAATGCGTATAATCTGGTGCAGCCTTCGCACGGTCGCATAGCCCTTGCTGTGGCTGGCATCAATGCTGACGTGCACCTCTCATAAATTGTAAATACACGTCGCAATGACGCATAGCACAAGCTCTGTAATTGGTCAACTTGGTAGCGGTGACGAGTGTGGGCAGTGTGAAGAGATGCGAGCTCGATGGAGCAAGAGTTTACAAGTGTCGTAAGCTTTTGTTTTGCGTTTAACTTTTGTCTTATTGTCTTATCAGTTTCAGCTACTTGTACATTAAGGTAGCATTCAGAAATAACAAAACACTCATGACTTAACACAGAGGAACATAAAAACCTACTGCCAGCTAGCGTTTGTGTGAATAAATGCTTCATAATTGCTCAATTTTGTTATTACTTAATTATTTTTTTTCTTTGGAATGATGGTAAAAATGTGTCTGGTGCAAATGTTCAAAAAAAAAAAAAAAACAATATAAAGCACCAATAAGCTCTGCATTACAATGATTTAATAATGGGATATTGAAAGCTGTGCTGCCTTTATTAAAAACACATTTATTATTCATTATAACATTAATATTGAATAAAACTAATAACAATAATTATAAAAGTATTGTTGCAGGAAACGATGTAAAAAATGAAATGTAAATTGTAATTAATTATAATTTTATAAGAATCATTTGCTAAAATTGTCTAATAATGAACGCATCAAGAAAATCCCTTTTCAAATCCTTCTCTTCTTCTTATTGTCAACATAAAAAAGTATTTTTTATAAGCACTGACAAAAGAATAGATCAACACAAAATAAAATGAAAAATACAAATTTAAAATAGATCTTGCGGTACAGTAAGCACAGACAATATATATATATATATATATATATAAACAGTTCTGTCTGGTTCTCCAATCTGATTGGCTGATAGCTGTGATATATTATAAGTAATATCAGCACCCGTACAGCCTCTTTACGCTTTGTCTATTACTCCGCCTATATACAGCCAGCAAAAAGCAGACACTACAGATCTAAAGTTTAAAAGATGCTTGTTCAACTGTTTAACTGTCAGCTTATGATTTGAATCCGGAAGAAAGTGGTTCCACATACAAAAGGGTTTTTGAAACTCTCTGTGTTTGATTTTGTTTTTATATACACAATTATGTCGTCAAACTGTTGTATAAATGCAATATCACACTCGTAGCAGTGCGATATGGCTGTATATCGGCACTGGTGGGGGCACTAAGGAACTCAGCCTGCGGCTTCCCACCAGTGCCGATATACAGCCATATCGCACTGCTACTTGTGTGATATTGCTCATATATATAGTTAGAATATTCAATGCATATTATTACATAGTAATGTAATATTGAATTTATTTAATAATTTAAAATATTATAAATATAAACTGTATGTTATAATATATATTTATAGCAAAATTATTATTATTAATATTATAAATGAGTTCAATCGGGACACTGTAAGATTCTGTTTTTATTGCCATTAGAATTTGTCTATAAAATTAATCTCGTAATATACTTGATTTAAAACAATTAAAACATTACTTAAAGATTATTTATAAAATAGCTAAAATATACAAAATATTTATAAATATATACAAATCTCATTTTACCAACTTATTTATCAGAATCAGAGAATTCACATAATTTGAATTAAATTCAATTGTCAAAATAATAAAAAAAAAACGAAAACTTGTGTACAATGTGTACAATGATAACATTTATAACAGAAATGTCACAAATTTTCTCCATAACATATTCCACAACTATTCATTTTACAATAGAAGTAATTTAAAATACATGTAAAAATTTATGATAAAAAATTGCTGATAAAAATACTTGCATACCAACATATTTATAAGTATCAGAGAGTTATTTGAGAATTTCTAATTTGTGTATTACTGTAAAAATTACATCAAAATTAAATATCAAATTTTTATAAACTGTAATTATGAACTGATTTAAATATTAATTAATTAATAGAAAATAAACAATAATAAAACTATAATTAATCATTTAAAAAATATCACTATCAGTCCAATCTAAAATGACTTGGTTTTAAATCTCAATGGTTCACAACCACAGACTGCAATCAGATTTATATGCATTCAAATACGTCCTAGTTGTGCAGTGAAGTGACAAAAGCAGCCAAAATGTGAAAGCACAAAACACTGAAATACATGCGAGCTGTGTGAGTGGCTGGCTTTTTGTAGCCGGTATTTACAGCCGAATGTGTTTGAGCCTGCGGCTTCACGGCTGAAGAGCGCATCACAAAAGAGAGAGGAGGACAGGACACACAGCGTGAAAAATGCAAGAAATCAACAGCACTGTACCTGAGGTGCTGATAGTGCTGACCACAGGCGCGATTCCAGCGTCACTGGCAAACAAACACACACACACAGTTAGTCAACAGCTCAACAAACGCTTCTGAAAGACTGTCTGCGGCTCTTGGGCTTTTGAGCCAAATCAAATATAAACTGATTCATTGTTCACTTGGTTTGCATTTGCTCAATACTTACACGAAGCCACAAAAACACAAACAAACTGTCAGATAAAGAGCCACGAGCTGAATGAGAATGCTCTGTGGACCAGCAGACAATAAGAAACATCACTCACACACACACACACGTGATGATAAAACAGCGCATGAAGGTAATATTATAGTAGACATAATAGTAAAATATTGCAGTAATATCATCACTGTGAGTTACGGAGAACGCCATGATGGAATGACAGTCTTATGAGTATAGATGGCTATTTTAAAGTTTGCAATCTGTAAGATTCTGTTCATTTGTTTGTTTGTTTTGAAATAAAATAAATCAGAAAAGACAAATGTAGCTTCAAACGGCTCTAAATCTAAATAAATCTGCAAGCACCGATAAAAGCAATCTAGCACCCATGCTTACCGCCGCCCGGAGGCCTTAGGATGACAGAGAACAGTGAACAAAAATCATTTGAACTGATATATATATTAAAAATCGAAGAAAATTACAGATTTATGTCAAACTTCTTTCTGTCAGCAGGTAGCGCTATGACTGTGACTCAATATCTATATATCTTCAGGAGAGAAATCTCATCGACTATGTGAAAACTCTAGATCTTCACTATTTAACATCACAAAGGCCTTTGGGTTATACTGACGAAACCTGGAATCAATCTGATAAAATTTGTAGGAAGAGTTTGTTACACTGTAAAACGTCATTTCCTGTTGCCAGCAGGTGGCACTGTAACTGGATATTAAAAGTTATTGGCCTTGGAGATGTTAAATTGCGAATATCTAAAGCGTGTCTGTGGTGGCCTCGCAAACTTTGACGAATCTCCACGAAACAGGTAGTTTTTATAACTCAGGCATGCACTGTCTGATCTGCCTCAAAATATACGTTTGATAAGAGTCCTGACCTGAACACATTTACATGTTAATATCCAGTTACAGTTATATACATACATATATACAGGGCTTGACCTTAACACCTGCCAACCCGTCAAGTGCAGGTAGATTTTAACTGTAGCGGGTTAGACAGACACCCCCACTAGCCACTTTGGCTGGTTGAAAATAATAGGAGATGATAATTTGCAGAGCTGCCTGGACCCTAAAGATTAGTATGTTAAAGATTGTTTGTTAATATGCACCCAAATGTGATCTTAAAACCGAGAAGCAGCACGATTGATAACTTTTCATGTGAGGAAAAGAAAGCAGGTGAATACCAAATGAGAGGATGATCGGGCGCACGGTAGACACAGGCGATACTCACTCACTGACGTTGTGAGCGAAGCACAGCTGATCTGAACCACGGGAGTGCTTAAAAGCTCCTGTTCTCTGACGCAAAACAACCGGGACTGGAAATGGTGTGATCATTTCTCTTTGAAATAGACTGGAAAAAAGCGGTGCTCAAGCACCCACTGTCCTGCTGATTTCAGGAGCTCCAGATTGTTTGCATGCAGCCGCTATTGCCGCTTTTGCTTATGTGGACATAACACATCATTTAAATCAAGCAATTTTAGCATGCCAAAATCAAATGTATGCATATGAAATATATTTTTCCACAATTGTGGCTAGTGAAAACGGCAAGTGGCTAGTAACATTGGAAAACTACTAGCCACAATGGCTAGTGATCAAAAAAGTTAATGTCAAGCCTTGTGTGTATACATACATACATACACACACTATATATATGTATACATTTTTTTCATTTATTTTAATATATATTTTTATATAAATATATATAAAATAATCGTTTATTAAAATTAATTGAGGTAAAATGTTCAATTAATCAAGAGTTTTATTTTAAGCCAAATCGCCCAGCCATTCCCATTTTGATCTCAAAAATGTAAAAAAAGATGAGGAGTTTACATCCATGAACTCAATTTGTGCTAACACTCCTTATTTTAGCATTTTTCCAAACTGTGCTGAAAACTAAGCAGCACTGAGGCAGGGGGATTCATGACTCATGTAATAATACATTTTAACATAAAGGAAGCAGTATTGTGAGTGAGTGAGGAAGAGATCTTACATGGCAGCTTGTTTGTGCAGCCACTGCTGGCAGGCGCGGGTGTCATGAATGTACTGCAGGACATCACAAAGCATGTTCCTCTTCCTGCGCTCATCCTCTCGTGTGCGTTTCACTCGCTCATAGACTTTAGCACCTGCAGACCAGATGACAGGTGTCACTTCAGATATGAACATAGATCTCTGTATGTGAGATCTGGCTAGCATTATCAAAAAGCTGTGGTCAGAGCGTATGGACCATATTCAGATGAGATAGTGCTTGATTCTGCTTAAATCATCACTTGTTGACTGTGTTCTAATTTAAACTGCCTCTACATGATTTGGAATTACCATCCACAAAAAAATTTTAAGTTGATCTTTTCTAAACATTTGTAAAAATGTAAAGGAGTGAAAATTGTTCACTGATATCTAAATAACAGGTTTGTGGCTCAGGTAAGCAAAAAAATAAATCTCCAGAAACAATCTTTAAGCACTTTTACTCAGTATACGTGTGTTTGTTGCCTCATCACAAATATACACAGCGAATTATATACTTTAAACTAACAAAAGAGAGGAGTTAAACAGACCTTATGCCTCTTCAAGGTGGTGCTGAATACGTTTTTAATCCGTATATCCTGCATTTTGCTTTCTGACAAGTTGTGAGCACTTAGTGGTCATGCATAGCTGCCTACTTCACTAAACTGTTCCTTTTTTAATCTCCCTGCCTGTTCCTATTTTCAAAACAAGAGACCCACATGCATAGTATGTTTAATACAAGCTTATATAAAGTTAAAAATAAGGGGAAAATAATAATTGATGTAATCTCACTAGAAAACGTTGTGGCCAATCAAACACTGCCTGGGGCGTTCATTTAATTGATTCTGTGTGGATTGTCAGAGTTTGTGTTTTGTTCCAATTGGCCGGATTTTCACTGGGATTTTGCACTCACAGGATTTGTTGGAGAACAATAACACATTGATATTTGAGGCTCATGATATGTAATTTCCATGAACTCTTATTATTCAGCTATGCCTAGGTATATCCAAAATGTCATTCTATGGCACATTTAAGAATTTTCTGACAACTTGAATGTTACTTTCTCAACTCAATACTAGTCACATATTGTTTATAATTAATTATAAGACTTTGCGTATCATTTAATAACTCTATATACTTTATAGCTGTGTATATTTTCACATTTATTAACTTTTTTTTTACCTTGTACTGTTCTGAATTCTGGATTATATTGAAAGGAACCACTGTCAAAAAAGTGCTCCAATGTGTTCACCATTGGTGAATGTGGTTATACTCATGACAGGTACTATTTGGTCATTACTAAGTTGGCAACCGTCAAATGTCATTTGGGAAACGGTTTGAATTTCTGGTTAGTAAAATACTGGCACTAAATTCATACACTATGTGTGTAAGTACATAAGTACACAGTGAGTAAGTGCATGGTGTGTAGTATCCCGTACTTATGACTTTTCATGACATCTGACCAATCAGAACATAACAAAGGGGGTTTAAAAAAACTGCATTAATGAACCATCTATTTTATTAACTGTGTGAAATGAGCTGAGACTACAACATACCGACCACTTTATTAGGTATACCTGTTCAACTGTACGTTAACCCATAATTTTAAATTAGCCAATCACATGGCAGCAACTCAACGTATTTAGGCATGTAGACATGGTCAAGACGATCTGCTGCAGTTCAAACTAAGCAACAGAATGGGGGAAAAAAAATTAAGTGACTGTGAATGTAGCATGGTTGTTGGTGCCAGATGAGCTAGTCTGAGTATTTCAGAAACTGTTGATCTCCTGGGATTTTCAAGCACAACCATCGGAGGATATTTGAATGGTAGGGTCAGAAATTGGCGTCAACAACATGAAAGCATAGATCCATTCTGCCTTGTATCAATGGTTCAGGCTGCTGGTGGTGGTGTAATGATGTGGGGGATATTTTCTTGGCACACTTTGGGCACACCAGTACCAATTGAGCATTGTGTCAACGCCACAGCCAACCCGAGTATTGTTGCAGGCCATGTTCATCCCTTTATGACCACAGTGTACCCCTCTTCTGATGGCTACTTCCAGCAGGATAATGCACCATGTCATAAAGCGTGAGTCATCTCAGACTGGTTTCTTGAACATGACAATGAGTTCACATTGTCCTCCACAGTCACCAGACCTCAATCTAATGGAGCCTTTTGGGATGTGGTGGAATGGGAAATTCGCATCAGTGACAAATCTACAGCACCTGCGCGATGCTTACATGTCAATAAAGACCACATTCTCTAAGAGATATTTTAAGTACCTTGTTGAACCTATTCCATGAAGGATTAAGGCAGTTCTGTAGGCAAAAGGGGGTCCAACCCGATACTAATACATTTTATATGTACCCAATAAAGCGGCCGGTGAGTGTATATAATGATAAAATGAAAGTGATTTTTCTCCTTGGTGAATGAAAAACCTAATTTTGAAAGCTTAAAAATAGCACCGTGGCACTCTGATTTATGCTACCTCCTATGATATGCTTGTGATTGAGGGTGCATCTTACCGCAGAAGGACTGTATTCCCTCGCTCCTGTACTCCTGCAGTCTGTGGATCTCCCTCCGCAGCTCAAACTCCACTGTGAACAGTTGATGACAGAGAGAAACAGAGCAGATGGAGCGCTGAACTTTTCACCCTGGCTGATTCAGACTAGTGGGGCGGACAGACTGAACTCAGACTGAGTGCTGCTGAATGACATGAGGGCTTGTTCGTCTAAATCTAGCTGTCCTGCACACACTCACTGAACCACAAAGACACACAGGGCTAGATTGATCTCAGGTCAGCTGAAGTCTGGTAAACTAGCGAGTCCGGTAACAGCAGTGTTCTGGATTTCTCTATATCGAGTGGTTGAAAAGAGGGTTAAATACTCACAGGTGTGACTCTCAATGAACTTGTCGTGCTCTATTGGTCCCACCACACGCGCAAAGCGTCTCATGACATCATAAAGGTCCTGCACTTCCTTGGGATAACGCCTCTCCAGAACTGACAACACAGAAGATGCACAGAATTAATCAATCAATATTGGTGGGCGGGGGGACCGCACTTCTACAGCAAGTTGCGGTCGCTCTAAGAAACCGCTCCAATTGGTCCACCGTTTTTGTTGTTAAATTGAAAAAAAAAGGACTGTGTGTGTTTATATCATCCCAATATGACGGTCTATACACTATACTTACACATCTGTCCAAACAGCTTGAAAAGTAGATTTTTTTTTACCATAGGTGCCCTTTAAAATCTACATCGAAAGCGGAAAAAAACAGTCCTCATAAAGCCGGCGTATCAGTGCGCTGCTACATTGAAAACAGGATTGGATTCGCACCTTCTGATTGGTTCTCGGGATATAGTGGCTTTTGCTGTCAAAGGCAAGTGGCGTTTAGCAGCTTAATAGATTGCCTAATAGATACATTTTGATGGCCACAGAAAGGAGACAAAATTGAAAATACAGACAAATCTGTTGACTCATGCATTTTACGTTCACTTTTAAATTTGCGCACTAGAATATGGATTGTTGTGTAAACTGCATGACTAGTTAAAAACATCATTCAGCAACCAATGAAGCATTTCAGTAACAGATCCTCCTAACAGTTTGCCTTTTGTTGCTGTATGCCATTTTGAGTTTTAGGCAAGTTTGTTGTGTTTGTTTCTGACATTTTCAGAATGCAATAAATTAGTTTAATATTTAAAGGTGCGTGTAAGGGGAAACACGTGAAACATTTGAGGACACAGCGAATGAAATTAAAGGCAGAGAAATGCAGCTTGCAACATCGTCTGGCACTTTTACTAAGTACATTTACAAGGACACCAATACTCTGATTTTAATATGATTCAGACAATACTCTGATTAAGAGTTCACTATGTAATCAGAAACTTTTGATAACCCTAAAGGAACACAGACACCCGCGTCACAATTTATTTCTTTTTTTTCCCATTCGGTGTGCGGTATCAAAATCCATTAAAACTACACTCTTCCAGCAGTCCTTACTTCATATTCGCCTCCGATACCTCAGTTTTTTTATGGGGCATGAATAATATGTTGCTAAATAAAAGTGAAACTGACAAACTGCAGGTAAAGTTGAAAAACTATGGTGAAAAACTGGTGATGCAATGACGTTAATCAATCCTTGTGCTATAACATGTAAAATGGGATCATGAAAGGAACATTCAAAAAGCAACTAATGTAAACATCTTAATCTTATTATCGTCTTATTCAGATAAAAGCAAATAATTAGATTACTGATGTCCATGTAAACATAGTCACAAGCCTCAACCCTAAAAAAAAAAGGTGTTCCCTGATTTTGATTACAGCCTTATCACAGGTAAATAGTAAGTTAATGTGATGGTAATGCAAATCTTATATTCATGCTAACAAACAAATGATCAAAATATATATTAATGCAATTCAAATCAAATATATAAAATATGAATTGATGCTTACTTTAAACTTTAATTATATTGTTTAATTAAAATGATAAAAACATTGTCAAATAAAAGATTTTTCTCATCAAAGATTTTTCATCCACCATCATTTTGTGGCTCAAAAATATCGGTTTAGGCACCGTTTTGGCACCGGTACCGTTTTAAAAGTATTAATTTACCACTGGTATTAAAATAACCCCAAATGATAACCAACCTTACTTACAAAAGATTCCACTTATCTTAATAATGCAAATCATATGCATATCACATATTTACCATATAAGTTTGCTTTTGGATTTCACAAAGTCATACATGTGTATATATATTCAACATATATTTCAAAATATTGTACAAATTGCTGGTATATGGGTTATAAACATATACTATAATTTTATATATATTATATATTCATATTTGGCTATATATACATTTTTTGTATGGGCTCCAAATGTATAAATAACCATCAATGTATCAAGTCAGACAAATTATCGTCAAAGCACCAAAACCAAAGCCAAATTTCATAATTGTGACAGCCCTAATTTTTACCTACATCCCAGCAGTGTCCATTTATAAAGGATGTAGGCTGTTAAACATACATGCAAAAATTTACATAACGCAGCTCTCCTTTTGAACTTGCTAAATAAAACAATACAATAACAAGCTAAATATGCTAACTGAATCACACCAGTGGGTGTTTACTTCCAAGTCTACAATACACTACAATCATTCACACTGTGTTCTGATGAAGAGGGCAGAAAACAGGCAGAAAATAGCCTATTATAATTCTAAAATAAAACAAAACTATATTATTTCCTATATTTAGCTAACAAAAAAGGCAATTCATGACCTCTTTATACTCTATAATGTATCCATAAAAAGTATACTACAAAGTATACTTAAAGCTGTAGTATTCTCACTAGGTTCTCGAAGATCTGTTACACCAGAACTTTCCATAGTATGCATTTAAATGCTGGCCTCGTCTGAAAAATGAAACGGGCACAGTTTCAAGAGTCCAACTGTGCCGAGCGGCCCTGTGAAAGTCTTCCTGATGGTTCTTCACCCATCACTGAAGCTCTGCACTCTGGGAAGGGTTGAGCGAGCAGCACTATCAGCCATCAGCCCTGCTGCTGTTGAGCGAGAGTGATAAAAACAGAAAGCTGCTATGTGGGTGAGTGTGAGGTGTGATATTCTGCCTTCGCTAGAAACACTCGCATACACATCGTCCTGTCACTCCACAAATAATATATACATATACAGCTATGGAAAAATTAAGACACCACTTAAATATTGTACATTTTTCTGGATTATTTAGGCATGGATTTCAGTAATAATAATAATTCCTTACATCTATATAGCGCTTTTCTGGATGCTCAAAGTGCTTTACACACTTTTGGGGGAAATCTCCTTATCCACCACCCGTGCAGCATCCACCAGTCATATGTGATGGCAGTCATATTGCACCAGACCGCACACCAGCTGATTGGTGGAGAGGAGATATAGTGGGCAAATTTGGTCAGGATGCCGGGGTTAAACCCCTACTCTTTTTTTTTGTAGGACATTCTGGGATTTTTAGCAACCACAGAGAGTCAGGACCACAGTTTAATGTCTCAATCAAAAGACGGCACTTACTGTGCAGTATAGAGTCCCCATTAATATATTGGGGCATTAGGACGCACACAATCCGCAGGTTGAGCTCCCCCTGCTGATCTCACTAATGCCACTTCCGGCAGCAACCTAGTTTCCCATGTGGTCTCCTATCCAGGTACTGACTGGGCGCAGCCCTGCTTAGCTTCAGTGGGTGACCACGTGAGAGTAGCAGAGAGCAAGCTGACAGTAAAATGTTTATAATAATATTCTATTAACCTCTGAAAATATTTGTTCCAAATTTTACTTGAAACCACTGTCTATTAGAGCTTTCTTTCATAAAATGACAGTTGGTGAGAATAACAAATGTTTTTCTTCCAGGAAATAATTATTAAAAGCTAAAACTGTACCGTGTTGAAATAATAATACAAACGTCTAAAAAAATGGTACCTTATTTGTCATTTTATGCAAAAAGACAATAATCTGATGTGAAATGAAATTATTAATTTACTAAATAATATTTTTATTTCTCAAAAACAACTACATTGTCATTTAGAGCTTAAAGTCTGTGTGAAATCAAAAGTTACAATGTTTATTGTATTGTTATTCTTTTTGTGAATAATTAATCAGTGCGGAAGATAATCCACTGAAAAAAGATAAGGTTTTTTTGGTAATCTTTAAAAGATTACCATCCTTCGCTGTTGACGTCTGTTTGATGGTATCAGAGGCATTATTCTTAGCCACGCCCCTCCTACCAATAGTGTCTTATGAGGGAATGATGCACAAAAAGGATGCCCCGCCCTCTACTCAATATTCCATTTCAGTACAACATGATGAAATAAATGTCTGAACAACTCTTGATCTCTCTGTTACTTTAAAATAACAAACAAACTGCCAAGATTACAGATGTTTACATTGTTTACATGTTTACAGAAGAGTTAAGAAAAAATATTTTGTGGAATAATCCTGATTTCCAAAATTAAAATGTTTTATTAAAATGTGGCTGTTGAGCGCATGCCTTGGAAGCAATGCTAATAAGCTTAGGGTGCCAGTTTGTCATTTCCAATGGAGGCATGCCTTTTCCAAGTACAACTAGTTAAGAAACATCTGAACTTTTCCAAATGCTGCGCGTGCATCACAATTCATGTAAGTAACTAACCAATCTGCTTCAAACTTTGTATGGAATATACACATTTCAGTAATAACGGCAGACTAATTACCTCAGACAAAGACAGCGCACCCAAACACCAGTGCTTTTTACTTTTCTCCATAAACGTGCATCGGAGCTGCAGCAATGATTTGTCCATTTGTTATCCCAGGAAATTGATTGCCTAGTTATGAGAGACGCCATAGAAAATGGTGAAGGAAATCACACGCTTGTGCTTGTCACTTCAGGTCAGAATAACAACACGGGAGTGCCGTGGCTATCAGCAATGGGGCGATTGTAAATAAAAACATGTAAGGATGTCACCAGAGTGACTTTTTGTTTTCTTTTTTTTGTGCATCCCAGCTGCTAGCTCCCCATCTGAAAGATTTTTTAGCATAGGGGTAATGTAGTCATTCAACTTTACAATTTGTAATGTTGCAATATGTATTTGAATAATGATGGATAGTTTCTTTACTTGAAAGCTCAGATTTGATTATCATAATTTGTTTTATTTAGAGAGTTTGAGGTTTACTGTATCATCATTATTCACACCTTACAGATGTTGATCTACCTTTACCGTTGCACACACTTTGTAAAAGTTTATTTATCAAGTTTAAGAGTCTCTCATAACACTTTTGTTTATTTAATTACAAAGAGATGAGATATTTTGTTTAAATATTCTTGTTTTTGACTATTGAAACTATTTGCCTTAGTAATGTTGGTAAATTACAATAAAGTTCAGGGTTTCTGCAGATATCACATTGTCAAAATTAAGACTTTTTAAGACCTTTTTAAGACCATTAAGCATTAAATTTAAGATCTATTTCACAATATCAATAACATGCATAAATAAAGAGAAAATGCAAAAATCACAAAACTAGTGGCAAAATATATGTATTCAAATTGAACGGTACTGAAGACAGGTTAGATGCATCACTGAACTACAGGAAACAAACAAACAAACATCTTAAGGCTAATTTCTACTTTCACCTAGCAACACATCATGCATCTTCGCAGACTGTGCGCTCATTTAAATCACAGGGGCTTTAAAAAGAAGTTTAAGTTTTCGGAACTACGTCATATCATTAATATTGTTCAATATTTTTAAACTAATTCTTTTTTTTATTTGAATGATTGTAAAGATTTTTATAACTATTCAAGATTTTTCAAATCACACTTTGATGCATCACTTGCTTTTGTTCATATTTTGGACAGTTCTACCTATTAAAGTTAAATACCAATAAAAACAGAATATGGGATTCTCTACAATTATATTGCTCTACAATTCACACATTACTGTCCAACAATCCTGACCATTATCACCAATAAAGCCTAGAAAAACAGGGCATCAGTATATTGTAAACCGATAGGTTCAAATATTCTTTTTTAGTTCTCAAAGAAATAATTTATTCCTTAATTATAGTTTTGAACCGATTAAATTGTTTTAAATTTAAAACTGTATATATTCATCAGTGTAAAACCTAAATAGTGGAAAAACATATTCTGTAATTGTGAACCTGGGTCACTTTTGCCAGGGCATCTTTTGGTTTTAACAAACTTATCCCTCAGGTTTTTCCAAATTTTTTAACAAAAACTTTCTTCCTTTCCCACCGCTGTTGCAATTTCTAGCTAAGAATTATGGTTCATCTGGTTATTCCTATGATCACAGATATACGGATCATAAAGATGTCTGTACAGCTATATCTGTTTGACAAAATCTCTTCAAAGTGATTCATAATCAACTCAAATGTAATTCTTCACTCGAGTCTCAAAAAGTTCAGTGCAGTCCGCCAGCCGAAATCACGTCAAGCGCACCCAAAGCGAACCTCCGCAAAATCTGCAATGACGTCACATTCGCCGGGCGCACTGAGTTCAATAACAGAAAGCTGATTGGCTATTGCATGTTGGTCTCATTTGTAGGTGTAATATCGCGAATTACATTTGGACTAGTGAAATAAAGAACTACAACACCACGAAAACCAAGAAACAACAACAAAAAATAATTTAAATGAGCATTAGAAGTAGCGTTACATGGACAAAATAAGACTTGCACAAAAATATTTAAGATCTTGAACAGCGAATTTTTAGGGTCTAAAATTTCCATTTTTAAATTGTAAAAAATATTCAATAATTATTGATATGGAATGATATGATATTGTAATATTTTTTTTGCAATATCGCCCAGCCCTAAAACCAACAACTGAAAACATTTGCTATTCTGCCCAATTGTCCTATCCTGGCGAACAAATAAACCCCTTTGTAGAATAAAACAAATACTATTATTTTACTCCAACCAAAAACAAATCCAGAGCAACTTTTCCATTGGCGATCTCAATTTTATGGTAGCTGTACATACACATCCTTCAGGATATATCAAACAACAAAAGCAGTGCTCTCCACGCAGCAGTGGCTGATGGGTAACAAGACTGTCTGCTGTTTGCACGGCCAGGTCAAGCAGTCTTGCTCTCCTGAATCAGGGATAAACCAACACCGCTGCGAGCCATCAGGTCTTGGCCACTGCTTCCATTATCACTCGAAACGCGCGCACACACACACATTCCTGCAGTTTCCATGACAACAAGGCTGCAGTTCGGCAGTAATATCGCTTCTCTTTTGTCTTGAGCATGCAGAGAGACGAGGAGGGCGGCTGGAGCCCATAGATAAATAAAAACGACTTAAAGCCCTCCTCGCATCACAAACACTCAGTACGTCTCAGGAAAACATGCTGAACCCGAATGGAATCTTTTGTATTCTTCCTTTCGCTGCACGTAAAGAGTAAATAATTGGATAAGCGTATTCCTATCGAAGTGGCTGGGCGAGTGAAATGTCCAGGGGGAAATAGCCAGGGACGGGGTTTCTATTTACTGAGAAAAGGCGACTCGCTGCCCAGAGGGTGCCGATCAATAAAGCCTCGTAAAGATGCAATCTCTTTTGTCATGATAGTCGAAATGTTCATTTCATGCCAAACTGTTCATAGGGGAGCAATCACAGCTGGCGAAAACTGCTCTGGGATCAGTGTTGATCTGGGAGAGCAGTTTTCCGGCTGCTGGCTGTAAACATTTCACATAGATGATGTTATTGGAGGACAGGGAGGGTCGTCTTGTGGATCTAACTTGTTGTTTGTGTGTGGAAACCAACCTGTGAGAGCTTGAGCGAGGAACTTCAGCTCACATACTGAGGATAAATAATAGGGATGGCAGACTGCTGGAGTGCTTGGTTAATATGATGCACGACAGCATTTTTAAAAGAAAAAAAGCACTGCTTACTCTGAAACTTGCGTAGGTTGATGAGGCCGTGATCCCGAATGATCCTAAGAGACAGAGATTTCATTTTAAACAAGTGCTGTTTTTTTTTTTAAATCCTGACTTAATTCTTTTTTAATCACAATGTCAACAAATATAAAACATTTTCAAAAGATATTTTTAAGGAATATTGTTTTCAAATCATTACATTGGAAAGATTTTTGGTAACACTTTATAATAACTGCACACTTTGAGTCACTAGCAAATAATTGATTAATCATTTCTTAAGCATTAACTCTACATTATACATTAGCAAGCAGTTCATAAATACAGCTACAAATGCTGTATTCTTGACTTATAGTCACTTTCTTTGATTCTGAAATGTTTGATTTTTGATTCAATTTGCATTACTAGACTAAGTATTGCATTACATACAAACCAGATATTTAGGAGTAGTTTGTGATGATGAATTAACAAATGATGAATTGACTATTTGCTACTTAAATGATTCATAGGGTGGAGTTATTATAAAATGTTATTGGATTTTTGATTTCACATGATTTCATGTGACATTGATGATGAGAAATGCTGTGGGAGATTAATAAATTACACAATATTAATATAATATCGTCAATGTTGATCAAATAAATGCTGCCTTTATGAGAATAAAAGATGTCTGAAAACAATGTAAACAAGCAACAAACAAAAATGTAATAAATCGATATATACTATATACAGTTGAAGTCAGAATTATTAGCCCCCCTTGGATTTTTTTTAAATATTTCTTAAATGATGTTTAACAGAGCAAGGAAGTTCTCACAGAATGTCTGATAATATTTTTCTTCTGGAAAAAGACTTGTTTTATTTATTTCGGCTAAAATAAAAGCAGTTTTTAATTTTTTAAAAGCCATTTTAGGGTAAAAAAAATATATTAGCCCCTTTAAGGTATATGTTATTCCGATAGTCTCCAGAACAAACCATCGTTATACAATAACTTGCCTAATTAACTTAATTAAGCTTTTAAATGTCACTTTAAGCTATATTCTAACCTCAACTATATATATATATATATATATATATATATATATATATATATATATATATATATATATACACAGTCGAAGTCAGAATTATTAGCCCCCCTGACTTATTAGCGCCCCTGTTTATTTTTTTCCCCAATTTCTGTTTAATGTAGGGAAGATTGTTTCAGCACATTTCTAAGCATAATAGTTTTAGAAACCTATTTCTAATAACTGATTTATTTCATCTTTGTCATGATGATAGTAAATATTATTTGACAAGATATTTTTCAAGACACTTCTATACAGCTTAAAGTGACATTTAAAGGCTTAACTAGGTTAATAAGGTGAACTAGGGAGGTTTGGGTAATTAGGCAAGTTATTGTATAACAAAGGTTTGTTCTGTAGACTAACGAAAAAAAATAGCTTAAAGGGGCTAATAATTTTGTCCCAAAATAGTTTAAAAAAAAAAAAAACTGCTTTTATTCTAGCTGAAATAAAACAAATAAGACTTTCTCCAGAAGAAAAAATATTATCAGACATACTGTGAAAATTTCCTTGCTCAGTTAAACATCGTTTGGGAAATATTAAAAAAAAAGAAAAAAAATCAAAAGGGGGCTAATAATTCTGACTTCAACTGTATATAGTTGAAGTCAGAATTACTAGCCTTGCCCCTCTGAATTATTACCCCCCTGTTTATTATTTTCCCTAATTTCTGTTTAACAGTGAGAAGTTTTTTTTTTTTTTTACACATTCTAAGCATAATAGTTTTAATAACCCATTTCTAATAACTGATTTATTTTATCTTTGCCATGATGACAGTAAATAATATTTAACTAGATTTTTCAAGACACTTCTATACAGCTTACAGTGACATTTAAAGGCTTAACTAGGTTAATTAGGTTATCTACATAGGTTAGGATAATTAGGCAAGTTATTGTATAATGATGGTTTGTAAAAAATGGTTTAAATGGTTAAAATGCTGTTTAAAAAATTAAAAACTGCTTTTATTTTAGCGGAAATGAAACAAATAAGACTTTCTCCAGAAGAAAAAATATCAGATATACTGTGAGAATTTCCTTGCTCTGTTAAACATCATTTGGGAAATATTTAAAAAAAGAAAACAAATTTAAAGGAGGTCTAATAATTCTGATTTCAACTGTACATAAACACACACACACACACACACACACACACACACACACACACACACACACACACACACACACACACACACACACACACACACACACACACACACACACACACACACACACACACACACACACACACACAGAGATAGGTCCATAAATGTTTGGACATTAACACAATTCACAACATTTATGGCTCTATACATGAACCCAATGGAGCCGAAATGAAACATTCAAGATATACTTTAACTGCAGACTGTCAGCTTTAATTTGAGGGTTTTTACATTGAAATCAGGTATACGCTTAAGGAATAACAGTTTGCATATGTGCCTCCCACTTGTTTAGGGTCCAAAAATAATTGGACAGAATAATAATCATATTTTAATTATAATAATCATGATAATCACTTTTTAATACTTGGTTGCAAATTCTTTGCAGTCAACTACAGCCTGAAGTCTGGAACACATAGACATCATCAGATGCTGAGAGCTTCCTAGTGGTGCTCTGCCAGGCCTCTACAGCAACTGTCTTAAGTTCCTACTTGTTCTTGGGGCATTTTCCCTTCAGTTTTTATCTTCAGCAAGTGAAATGCAAGCTCAATCGGATTCAGCTCAGGTGATTGACTTGGCCATTGCATAACATTCCACTTTAAATTAAAGCTGAAAGTCTGCTGTTATGGCAAATTTTGTTCGTTTAATTTTAAATTGATTGTGTTGGTGTATAGAGCCAAAAATGTTAGAATTGTGTCGATGTCCAAATATTTATGCACCTAACTGTGTATGTATGTGTATAACATATTTATGCCCAAATTGCACATTTGCACATTATTTTTCAGCTTCATTCAGCAACATTTTGTTAACACCATAACTACAACAACATTATTTTACTAAAATACATTTTTTTTTTTTTTTACAATTATTTTATAGTTAAAGAATATTTCATGCTGTAAAACTGAAAACTTAACCATTACATCCATAAAAGGCAAAAAAAAAAAAAAAAAAAAAACTATGGAAGTCAACAGTTACAGTTTTCTTCAAATTATCTTCTCTTGCGTTCAACAGAAGAAAGTAAGTCAAACAGGTTTGGAACAAGTGGAAGGAGTAAATGATGACAGAATTTGAACCATCCCTTTAAAGTTGTACAATAAAGTGATTTTAACATGATTAAATAAAAAACTGATGGGAAAAGAAATATAAATATATAAACATATTCTACGTTGAAGTTTAAAATGAATCATGCAGGGAATATTCATTAGTATTTCACATAATAACAAACTAAATGCATTGCAATGACAAGATGCGCTGCTTGGTCTGAGGATGGTGTTATTAAAAGCATCCGCTGGAGGAATGCGTGTGTGTGTGTGTATCTCTGCAGGAGATCTCAGACGACAGCTCAGGCTCCACTTCACTACACAGCTGAGGTCAAGCTCTTAAACACACAGACACATACACACACCACTGGTCTATTACAGGTCGACTAGGGCACATTACTGCTGATTTCACACCGTTACTGTTACTGTTTGTGCAGGAGAAAATCAGACTGGCCGATTAGTTGCTATGTATAGGTTACATTATAACAAACCAGATGAACTCCAGCAAGGCATTTCTCAAACATGCATGTGATAATTAATTTTATTTTGGTATCTATCATATGAGTGTTACATATTTTTGTTCAGATATATAATTTGTTAATTGAGAAAGGGGCCCTTAGAAATAACGCTCTAATTTGAGATCTAATTTAATAGGGAAGGGTGGCCCTCTAGAGGTTGATGTTATGCAGTACAAGTATTTTTTTCTACTTACTTTTTTCTCCTCTGTCTTTCCTTTAGTCTGGAGTGATAAATATCCACTACAGCAACCTTCAGGGCTGCAATAACACAATAATACCACAAACATGGTAAAAAGTAGTTACCAAGAATTTAGCATTCAGTATGTTTTCACAAATATTTACAAATAAAATCTAATATATATATATATATATATATATATATATATATATATATATATATATATATATATATATATATATATATAAATAATGTATAATAGTATATATGAAAAACATTATAAATAATAAAATGTTAATTTTAAATAAAATTAAATATGATGATTTGCTAACTATTTGTATCTAGCTAAAGTATGAAAATTTAACTTATAATAATACTATAACTGAAATACAACTTAATTAAACTTAAGTGGTTCAACTTAAAAATAATAAACCATAATAAAAAATAATAAAATGATCTAAAATTCAATTAAAATCAAACATTACAATAAGAATTTGTATAATAGCATCAAAATGGATACAGAAAACTAAATTCAGGATGTTTTATAATAGAAATAAAAGTAAAAAAAGACCATAATGATGTTTGATCTCATTAAGCCAGCAATAACAACTATGATTTTTCAATGGCAAACTGGTTATGATAATGCTACATTGTAAAAATAACATTTGATTTCAGTAAAATGAGAGAACAAATGTAGTCATTTTTTCTACTGTTGCACTTACCATGAAGGATATCAGAATCATCATCGACAAAGTCAATATCTTTTAAATCCCATTCAGCGTAATTATCAAACTCCTAATTTCAGAGACAAAAAGAGAAAGAGAGGTTGCTTTAAAAAATGTATGAATTAAATAAGTTCTAAACAGACAGTCATTAGACGGCATATTGAATTTATGGAAACAAGCCTGTATCAGGCTGTATAAATATCAAAACATTCATACAAAGGTTTAAGGGTGTTTTTGCTATCGTTTCTTATTTTTTTAAAGAAGACATTTCATGTATTGATTTTAAACAACCGTTAAACAACAATATCACATGGCTCTGGAATACTTTATTCTAAATAGTCAAGATTCTGATTAATTAGTATTAAAAGCTGAACTAAAATCAATAAAATTCTGGCAAAGCACCAGGGTGCTGAATGTGCTTGCTGATCGTATGGAGCAAGGCTAAAATAGCATCTGCAGGGTCATCTTTGCACATAGATCACTCGCACTTGACGATTCATCCGTGTCGGGTGTGAACGTACCTAAGACTTTTTAACACCACTATAGATACAATTTTCGACTAAAACAAGGCTAAATGCTAAGGACTATTTCTAATGGCCCATTTGGGCCAGCACAAAAAGAGTTTTACATAATAAATTCAAATAAGTTATGTTAGCCACATATTTTAAATGTGTCAAAACAAAGCAAAACCTAGTTGTGTACTTACACACTTATTTTGTTGTTGTTGTTGTTAAAGAAGATTGACAAGCTGTATAAACTTTAAAAAAACTAAAAGTACAACAGTCGGTCCAGGTCAGTGTCCCCAACATATATGGTCTATAAATACATAGAGAACTTTTTAACCAATGTAATTGTAGGGAAGACAACTAATCCATATTGGTAAACAGAGTTATAAATAGAGTAAAGTTTTATTGAGATGGACTGTGTCGGTGTCGACCTGTGGTGCGTTTCCCAAACAACGACGTAACTCCGGGATTAACTATCATAGTACGATGCATCGTTTGGAAAAAAGAAAGATGTAGTGATGAGTGTTTCCCCAAAACCGTAGTTTCTCTGTCGATCCATAATTTGAACCATGTTAGATATCATGTAAAGCGCCTATAATGGTACTCTAAATCAGGTGGTAACAGCTTATTTAGAGAGGAAATTTCTTTGTGCAAATTATATTGTTTCACACGCACACACATTTAAAAAAAAAATCCAATATTAGTTTTAGTAAAAACATGCAATTGCTTTCCATATTAATTGTAATATACTGTATGTAAACGGCATATATAGGGCCTGTTTCCTTTACAAATATTATTGAGAACATTATATATTCTATTCTAAAACATAAAATCACTTACAAAAGCAACCACGTATTCTAGTATCATATATTAATCATACAAATAAATAAATAAATAAATAAACAGTCTATTTATTAAGAAATAAAATGTTATATTTATTAGGAAATGAAAAAAATCCTACTTTAATAATTATATTAATAATATCACTGATTATTATTATTATTAAGTAGAATATTGTTTATTTATTTATTTTTTTGAAAAGTCTACTTTTACAATTTGACACATGCAAACCACTGCACAAATGTTCTAACTAACAGGCCCACGTCATATACAGTACAGATACTTAATAAATACATACTAGATATTAAAACCATTAGCTTTTAAATAATAGGTCACCTGTAGCTTTCATCATGAGCCACGGCTGTGTTCAAAATGACATGAATGCTTTTAAAGTGCACTAAAGCGGCAACGCAAGACTGCTAAAACTGAACTGTAAAAATACTTTGACAGCAAATTACACTTAAGAGTGATGACTTAATTTTTTAAAAATCATTTCAAGTTTAAATGTTAGAATGTATAGGGCATATAACTGGGCATATAACTACAATAACTGGGAATAGAACACAGCCAGGAACTATGTTTCTAACTACAGCTCCAAAGGTGTAGTTGCAAACATTGAAGTTTGCGATGCAGTTTGTGAATGTTCTTTGCAACGACAGATTTGAAAAATGCTAAATAAATAAACTATGGTTGTAACGACGGAACTTGCGACCTTAGTTGGCTTTCGAAAACGTACCCCTGATTCGGACATATGAAAATTAAGACCTGTAAAAAAAAACTATTTAAGACCTACAAGACAACATTTTAGCAAATTTAATCATTTTTAAAGCCTAACATTTAGTTGTTGAAATGCAAGACATTTTAAGACTTAAGAACCTGCGGACACCCTGGTTATTGTTTGCTCCATTCAGCCATTTTCATTTCCTGTTTTGCATTTAATTAAACACTTAATAAACTTTTACGGCTGAATACAACATACAAGCTTTGAGTCACGTTTTTACGTTTAGTGACAAGTACCTGTGTAATAAGTGGCATAAAGTACATCCAGTCGGTTGTTTTTTTTTTCTCCACAGAACAACACTCCACAGATTTGCTTCGCTGATGCGATAAGAACCACTTGGATGTACTTTATCTTACTTACACTCCACTGAAGGCATGCATTTCTATTCCCTACAAATTTGTTTTCATCCATGTCAATATTGAAATAAGGTGTAACCCTGACTAAAGTCTAGTAGCTGCAGATCTGTTACCTCCATGAAGTCTGCTCGAGCTGGCATGTATCCGGCCATATCTCTGGACAGTTGCGAGTCAAAGGAAGGCCTTGGAGGATCGTCAGTGGCTGAAACACATACAACACAAAGCATGACATTATTATTATAATGATGCATCAATCAGTCATTGCCACATTTTGAACACTGCAGATTTGTCTGTGTGTGCTTATGTGCCATCTTAACAACAAAATGAATCAGACAAGCACATCTCGTATTCAATCTGTTAGTCTGTGTGTGGTGAGAGTGTGATGAATGAGTGCCCGCAGGGATGTGGAGCTCAGGATGGCAAACACAAATGAACACAATGAAAGAAGCATGGATTAGAACACGACTGATGTCCTGCTATTCAGTACAGCACTGTTTATTGTAAGCCATTTATCCATATATACCTTATTTGTACTTCATGTGCCATCATAATTTTTTATCTAAATAATTTCTATTCTCTCATGATGTATTAATTTATTTTGACTTAGATTTAGTTGACTAATAGCGAATGATAACTATTCCATCAATTCTAATGAAATAAAGCCTTTAACATCACAATATGAAAAAAAAACTATTTATATATATATATATATATATATATATATATATATATATATATATATATATATATATATATATATATATATATATGCTGATTTAAAATAGGATGGCAGAAGAATAAATATTTCATTAAAAACCTCCATAAAATGTCAGTGTAAAAAAAAAAATCAAACAAGCAAGGAGCGAGTAGCAGAAGATGGAAAACCCGGATCAGAGCTAGAGCAAACCCGGTTAGAGAGGCTTTGTGCATGTAGTGGACATTCTTGCCACTCTACACATTTACTCTGACAACAACAGATGAGTACAATGATTGCAATCTCTTACAATGTTCACACCTGATATTAAGAAGATGCATTTTTGTAACTACTTCATCAGGTAGTACAGGTGTGAACAGTCTGTTAAACGCTTTGAGCTTGTCAAGAGGTGGTCGAAAAACACATTAGACCAGAATACTCTTGTGGGGTCAGTTTTGTCGCTAATGTTAGTTTGTGTAATACATGCTTTAGTGAATCAAATTCATGTAAATTGCATCTAATAAAACCTATTTAAATATTCAGTGTTTTGAGGGAAATTTTGTGTATAAATTTAGCTAACTACTGATTAGCTATTTCAGTGGTTACTGTGGGTCAAATTATACAAACAGTGCATCTAATTGTAATTTACTGTTAGACAATGTAGACACAAATGCCTATTTTGCAGGGAAAATTCTTTTGCGAACACTTAAGAGTGTCTATTGGTTTTCTAGATTTGCTGGTTTCAGACTGTCGAATGATTTTTTTCTTGCATAGACTGATTGGCGTAATTATCAGGGCTCGAAATTGCAACCGTTTTGGTCGCATTTGCCCCTGAAATTTCATCAATTCAACCTCATAATAAATTTGGGAGCATTTCTGCGACTGCATATAATGGTTGTAGTGCGACCTGTTAAGATTTTTTTTAAAAATGTGCTGAATCGGTCTTCCTTGCTGCTGTATTGGTTCATATTAGCTCATAACAAAGAGCGGTTTTGCGCCAGTGGTCATCGGGGGAATCCTGCTCTGCATGCTCATAAATTGGTGCGGCTGACTCGCCTGCTTTCCACAAACGAAGAAAAATGAAAATCAGCTCATAACAAGACAAGATTATCAATAACAAGATAATCAAAACTTTTAAAGAGTGATAGAAATGAGACTTTTATTAGGTTCTTCTGTCCATTATTCCTTGAGATTTATATTATTATTTAATTACTAACTAAAAAACAGTTTTGCAGCTTTCAATCTTGAATTTAATGATTTATTATAGTCTTTCGTTTGTTTTGTGACAGAAACATTCTTTTTTAGATTGACATGCATATAAAAACAATAGTACAAAATAAACATTTTTTTTACTGCAATGCTTTATTTTAGTTTGACGCAAACCATATTTTTCATAAAGTAACTTATATTTATTTATATATATAAATAAACTTATATATATTTATTTATTTCATAAAGACTTTTTTTAGCAGATAACTCACATTCAAGCACATTCAAGGCAGCATCATATTGAGAAATGTAATTTAGTATTATTGTCATTTTTGTCATCATTAATATTTAATAATTATTAGACATGCATTTTGGAACTATTGCACACAAATATCAATAAGTCATCACAGCATTAGTAAGATAGTTGTTTCTGGTTTTTGTTAGTCCTAATTTATGTTGTTTTCAAATACAATAAATCCCTTTAAATACATTTTGCAATGGTGCTCATTTATTTTTGGTGGTGTTCCTAAATTTTTTCTGGTACTCCTAAATATGTTAAGTTGGGAGCAACGGTGCTACCAAGTGAAATAGTTAATTTCAAGCCCTGATTATACATTCACAATGGAATGAACCATTATTATTTTAATGATTAATGATAAACACTAATAATGTGATTTTGAATGCTATTTCACATGACATTTATTGCCATAAACTGAAAGCAGCAGCAGATAGTTTCACCTCAGATCTTAAAAATAAAATAAACAGTTTGAAATTGAACACACATATTTGTACATGTGTACATC
The DNA here is from genome assembly GCF_052040795.2 of Danio rerio. NCBI lineage: Eukaryota > Metazoa > Chordata > Actinopteri > Cypriniformes > Danionidae > Danio > Danio rerio. The sequence continues at coordinate 18,436,880 of NC_141035.1, read as the reverse complement.
ACTGTAACATGTTTTCTTCATGACCATTTGAGCTGGTTTTAGTCCTTAGCTCTTTTCATTTTCATCTTATTTAAATATGTTTAACTTGCTTGTTAATTAAATACCATTTTGTTATTTAAACTATTATTTTTATGCAACAATCAACTTGCATGTTAATTTTCTATGAAGAAAAGGAAATAATTTTTTGCATGCAGATTTATGTGAAATCATGAATATAGGTCTATAATCACCTTGCAATTTTGAAATTATAGCTTTTTTGAATTATGTATAGGCTATTCAGTTCATAAGAACAGTTCAATCTTTTATTAAGTTTGCTGTATAAAAATATAACAATTTAAAATATTCATAATTATCGGCCTATACATATCGGCTATCGGCCTCCAAGTCTGAAGAAATATCGGTTATCGGTATCGGCCAAAAAAATCCATATCGGTGCATCCCTAATTATAACCCCTAATTAGATTATAAACCTCACCATTTTATGAGTGGTGCATATTCTTTGCTTCTAAATGGTTGTATTTAAATTTCTGTTGTGTTTCGTCTGGTGCAAATAGGCAGATTGCTTATCACTGCAAATACCGTCGCGTAGTGTGTTGTTAGGACACAGGGCTTACGATGCTCCTGCTTACCTAATGTTGCTTATTAATAACCTCACGTGGAACTCTGAATCTGCTTCTCATTTTGGAATCTACTACTGTCCACTGGAGGACACATTTCGGTCACGAACACATGCTTTGAGAGCCTTTCTAAATAAATGAAATAAGAGGTTTTCCACCAAGGCAACCTGAGGTACTGAAATATAACTGGCTAAACTGGCATTGTGCAGGTTAAAAGAACAAAGAAAGAAAGCATTTTGGCATAGAAAACCAATTTTCAAAGCAGAATATCTGACTTCTGCATTGTTTTTCAGATAAACATAAATGTTCATTTGGCATGTCTTTTAAATATCTGCAAACATATTATAGTATTTTATGCTTCAGAAGAGTCAAAAATGTACACACAGCACTTTTAAGATACAAATCAGAGAAATCTATTAAAGGGCACATAGGTTACCCCTTTTTTCATATTTATTATAAATCTTTTGTGTCCCCAGAATGTGTCTGTAAAGTTTCAGCTCAAAACACCCATCAGAGTATTTATTATAGCTGTTTGAAGTGTCTGTACTATAGCTGGGAAAAGGTTGTTGCTGTTTTTTAGCACTGGGCCTTTAAGGCGAGTCATCCCCGCCCACCGTTCCCACGTGCCTGTCAGCAACATGCCTCAATCGCCGCCCTTGGCTGCCTCAGGAAGCAGATCTCACGTAACGTTTGTGAGAAATACTACAGTAAGAACTTTACCAATCAGTATTTGATGCATTTTTTGTGGAGTTGCAACAATGAGTTCACGCACACACAGCGCAGACACGTAGAGCAGACTCACATGCACATACATAGCGTAGACACACAGACACACACACACACACACATAGCACAGACACGTAGAGCAGACACACACGCACACACACACACACATACATAGCGTAGACACGCACACACAAAGAGAGACAGTGAGAGAGACACGCGGCTGTGCTGATGAAATGAATCTGAAGTGACTGGCTGTACTTCATTACACACGTGCACACGTTTTAAAACATGTTAAACTTGTAAAACTCACTCTTGATCACGTCTGATGATGATTGATGATCCTAGCAAACTGAACAGACCTTTTATTCCCGGTTGCTTTGCGCTCGTCCTGTCTTGTCGATATAATTTTATGCATTACTACGGAGACATGTTAATGCGCGCAGCTGTCAATCAATATTGGTGGGCGGGGGGACCGCACTCCTACGTAAAGTTGCGGTCTATCTGAAAACCGATTCAAATTGGTCCACCGTTTTTATGTTGTTAAATTAAAAAAAAAAAAAAAAGGGCCAGGTGTGTTTATTTCAACCCAATATGACAGTCTATACACTATACTTACACACATGTATATCCAAACAGCTTGAAAAGTAGATTTTTCACCATAGGTGCCCTTTAAAGTGCTGACAACCCACACAGCTTGTTTTGACGTCATTCAGGGGGGATCAAGTGTTAATTAGAAGGGTCAATCCCAATTAATGCATAAAGTGGCTTTTTCATATAGCTTGTTTAATTTATCTGGCTCTTGTCTGGTACTTTGTCCAATTGTTGTAATCAAATCAACAAAAAAATTCTTAACAGAAGGTGTTAACCAAGGCCTCAGACGCTATTTGACTAAAAAAAAAAACAGATCACCGAGTTTACAGAAAACAATCAGACTGTGGCTGGGAGATTACAAACAATTTCAGTTTCCTGCACATACACTAGCTATTAATTTAGCATTACCTGACATGCTTTTTCTACTCTAATAGTGATGGAAAAGTCTGATTTTAATGATTTACTAAAGAAAAAAAGTCAGATTAAGTCAATTTCAAGCAAAATCTAATTTTCTTTTGCGTGAACTTTCATTTTAACTTGTTTGGGATTGATTAGACTTGTAATTTGTTGAAACCTTATGTATATCTAGAGGTGAATCACACAACTGTTGCTTCTGTTGTTTTTGCTGCTCACTTACGCTTGAAGGGAATGGCTGTGTCTGCTGTCCGGGACAGATGATCATCCATATGTCTGAGACTGAGCAGAGTGGAGGAGAACAGAGGATTGTTGATATAGTTCTTCATGTAGTGACCTTCACATTCTTCTTTGGTTTTAGAGCGCATCTGGTAAGCCACGTCCTGCCTGAAGAAACCCAGATACAACAGCAGCAGTGTTACATTAATGACATATTAATACTTTTAAAGCATTTAGTCTTATTTCAAATTTAAGTTATCTGTAATTACTTAATGTGCTCATGCAATTTTTGGTATTATTATTTTATTAAGATTTAATTTATATTTATTTTGGTTTGAGTGATTTTATTTTAGATTTGTTTCTGATAATGCAATCTTTTTTTTGTTTGTTTTTTTTGTAATATTTTTAATTTAAGTTTATTTGAATTATCAAAAACAGTGTATAAGAATTTTAACACTGGCCATACATTTAAACTAAAGCGTTGATGTTTAAAAACTGTTCCCAAAAGCTAAAAACAGAAATTATTTTTAATGTACTTTCTGATCACACAGTAGAAAACTGATATTCTTTTAGAGTATTTTGTCTTGCTTTCTGCTGCAAATTTCTATTTGCAATTCAATATACATTTACAACAAGAAGCAAAATGGTATAAGACAAGAAGTCCTGTTTTATAAGAAACTGATATAAATGTGTTTTTATGCATAACATGAACAAACGTCTGCCTATAAACAAACAAAAAAAACAAACAAAAAAATCGATTTATTCCATATTAAACAAGTTTTCATGCTGTAATGACACACATTTGTTCTTCTTTTAATCACTTAATGTTGTCAATTTCTCAAAAAGTAAACTAAAATATTTAGAATCAAGCCTGAAATTATTCATACCTTTATTCATGAGCCGGTGTCATTTTAGTAAGTTTAAGTCAGAATTTGCCAGGGGTATGAATAATTCCGGGCTTGACTGTATATTAAAGATATTATTATATTAATGTATACATTGCATTAATATATTATTGATCGGTTTTGCATTTAACTAAATATATCTTGATTTTTGGATGATTTAATAATTGCATTGCAAAACAAGACAAAACACTGAGGAAGGCACTCTTTTTTGGCAATTCCTGAAACATTTCATGCCATTACTACTTCACAAATGTATCACTTTTTGTTCTGATTTTAATCCTTAAATAGTGGAAGAGGACATTACATTATTTATATCTGAGGAAACACTGAGCTCTAGTACAATTAAGCCTTATTAGAAGAAAGAAAAAAAGGTATGGAAAGGAACTATGCTGACCAATTCCCAAACCCACAGTCCATGACGGCCTCTAAAAGAGCCATTTCCTCCTGTGCAGTCCAGCCACTCTCTAACACCGGAAAATCTGAGGTCTAGAAGAAATACATATAAAAAAAACATGTCATTTATAGAGCAAATACATTTATAGAGCAAATTTTTACAATCAAGAATTTTTAAAGAACAAACAAACAAAAGAATCTGTTTTAAACATTTATGGAAGAAACAACATTTAAAAACATCTTATATATCTAAATACTCAGTCTACATAATTTTTTTATATTTAACTTTATTGATTTTTAGGAACATATAACTAGTGAAAACAAAACAAACCAAAAAAACACCCACATACAGTATATGTTAACATTTTAGTTTAAGTATCAATTACACCAGTAACAAAAGAGAAACACCATTTACTACTGGGTTATAACCTGTTTATTAGCACTTATAATACTATAATCTTATTTTACATCCCTAATCCTACCCAATACCTACGGTAAACCCAATTACTACCCTACTAACTATTAATATGCAGCTCCAGTAATTGTTAGTCTATTGAGCTAAAAGTGTTTATATATATATATATATATATATATATATATATATATATATATATATATATATATATATATATATATATATAAAACTATAACTATAAAATTAACTACAACAAAAAACAAACAAACAAAAAACAGTTGCCATTGAAATACCTTTTATTCCAAAATCGTATGTATTAAGTGTTGTAATCTAAACTTTACCATGATTTCATATTTGTGGTCACTCTGGTGCTTTTTATACTCATATCCTCTAGTGAAACACTGCAACAGAAAGATGAAAACATAAAGTGAGTATTTCATGATCAGTGACAGTGTATGATTGATGCATTCAGACAGCAGTGGAAGGAAAGCACCTGCAGACACAGGAGAAATGGGGACGGTCCACATTCAGCACACTTGATGTATGGCTCCACCAGATATGACGAACATCCACGACAGGGAGGCTTATCGAAAGGATCATCTGGAGACCGAAAATTTAGAAACAGAATGAAGGTATCAGCAAACCAACCCTCAAGAAATTCCGTTTCTCTGGATTTACTGGATATTTTAGCTATGGGTTTGAGTAATAATGTTTAGTTCATGAAATTTTTTTTTGTCATTTAGAGCATTTTTTAGATGTTTTCTGAAAAAAAACAAAAAAAAAACATTTCCAATAAAATAAATATTAACATTTATTTTACTTAAAATTTAACCCAAACAAATCCAATATTTTCAAAGTAATAAAGTTTAGTATAAAATATCCAAATATTTTAATTTGTTGTGATTAAAAAAAATCTGGGATATGACACCAAATATAACTTTTAAAAAAAATTCTTCTGAATTCAAAACTTCAAATGGTATTGTGCTGTCAAAAAAGAGAAAATATAATATAAGCATGTCTAAAAATAAATTTTATTGTAACACAATACAATACATACTGTACAACACATGTACAGTATGTGTTTAAGTAAAAATAATAATTTCTGTGAAATAAATAAATTCTGTTTTATACATCACAAAAAATAGTGTGATTTAGAGCTACTGTATCTAGTCACAAAATTACAAATTAATAATTTAATATTATTTATGAATAAATGAAACAAATAATAACATTAAAAGACACAAACTGTAATCAAACCAAAAATACAGAACGTTCAAAAACTTAAGAAAAAGTTTTTTCATAAGTGTACAATATATTTTCAAATATGACAATTGATTTATTGTTGGTTGCTTAGAATAAATATGTTTAATATTTCTTGTGTTTATAAAATATTCTACAAATGTAAAAGAAAACCATTATTTTATTTTTAAAGCATTTATTTTATTTTGCTAATTTTGAATGTATGTCAAAACATATTACAATGTTATAAAGCTGATACTTATAAAAAAACTATGAATTATAACGAAAAGTGAAAAATATAACCCACCAAAATCAAATGGAGTATTTTATTACAAATATCTGTTATTATTATGTTATTAGACAATTTTTTTTAATGAATATAGATAGTTTATAAGGAAATAAGAGTATATTTAAGAAAAACATTAATTTGTGAATAGCCATGGGACGATAACCGGTTTCGAAGTACAACGCAGTTTGGAAAAGTCAATGATTTAAAACCGCCAAAGTTTTCTGTTATACCGCTCCTACGGTGTCTGTACGGTTTTTATTTACGTGTTTTTTTTTTGTTTTGTTTTTTTAGGACAACAGTATCTCCAGTAGAAAAACATATGCGAAGATGTCTTTTCAAGTTGTAAAGAAATCAGTGTTTTGAAACTAATGAAAACAGCAGAAGTCAATGATTCATTTCAATAATTTAGGACATGTTTACTTTTCCAAAATATTTTATGTTTCTCAAAATAAACTATATTGTGTTCAAACTAGGTGGAAAAGTTTTAGTTGTTCACCCAGACATTTAAAAACTTATTTTAGAGCAGTAATAATACTGTAAAACTGTGATATTTTTATCCAAAGGTCTCATACCGTCAGAATCTTATACCGACCCATGCCTATTTGTGAAGCATAAAGTATACAGTAAGGGGTCTTAAAACTATTTCTGGTTAATACAACATTCACATGAGGTATGATTACAGTAAATGCACTGCAGCTACTGCATTTTACTTTATAGTTTCTACCATAAATTTAATTTGTTTTACCATTTATGAATTACAACACCATGGTACAGCATCATATATGGCACTTAAAAGCATTGTGAATTATTTACTATATTCATTAAACTCACAATATAAATAGTTATAAAATGTTTTAAATACAATAAATAAATTTACAAATTAAACATTTGTATAAAAAATAAACATAAAAACTCATATGCTACATTTTAATTCATATATACTTTAAATTATTGTTATTTATTTATATAAAAAATATATAAACATTTTTTTTAAAGAAATCATGACTTTATACTTTAATGCACTGATTGTTTTATATAAGTTATGTGTATTACAAATCTGGGGCAGCACCATGGTACAGTTTAAGATGCCGTACTGCAATATACATTATGTTAAGCGTTATTAATAAGTGTAACGTTATTATCATAACATGATGTACTCAAGAGAATTTAAAATATTGTCATGGCACAAAATACAACGTACGTCAATAAACATGGCTCTAACAGAGTCATTTCAGCTGACATCCGTTTACTATGGTACATTTCTGTATCAAATACCAGAGCTGTTTAGTTTTCATATTTAGGCAGTTTCCCCAAGAGTACTAGATTTACTAAACAAGAAACTTACTTCCAAATGAAGCCAGTCGATCCATGTTGTAAATGAATGATGGGATCTGGAAAATGTAAAACCTTCCTCCTCTTCCACTCGTTTGGAAAAAAATTTAGATCTTTCTGTGATTTGTGCTGAATTAAACTGGGCGGTTGTACCGATTATGCCTCAACGTTAAAAAGCAAAGAATAAAAACATAATCTTATGCTCTGTTTAACACATTATTGAGAATGTAAACACAGTGCTTCTGCTCGATCTGTGCAGCTCAGTGAACAACATAAGGATGGGAAGTGACGTTCTTCCACAGCGCCCCTCCGCGGCACCTGCGCCATACATACATACATGAATATGTGACAGACTCGCGAGCTCAGCCTTTCTACAGTGAGGTCAAGATCTCTCAAGTGACTTTTAATAATCATCTACAGTATAACTGATAGCCTACTTTACACTGGACACTTGAGGAATATCAGACCAGATATTTCGTTTTCATCACTTTCCCACCTGTAAATCATCGTAAGTATTTTTTTACGGATTCATTTCTCATAGTTATAAGAGGCGTTCAACTCATAGATATTTATAATTGATATCTATTATATAATGTCGATAGATCAGCTTCAGGATGATCCTGTTTTTATACATTATTTAGTATTAATAGATTACTATGAAAGTTACAATTATTATTATGATTATTATTATTATTAGGTTATTACATTGATATATAAATTACATAATTATAATTTTTACTTTTACTTTCCTTTGGCCTTTTCCTTGCTTTAGCGTGGTTACCACAGCGAAATGAACCGTCAATATCTTAATTTTATGAAATTTAATTTTCCCTTTTGTTAATGTTGGTTATTGTATTTACTAACATGAGCAAATGAGGAAATGCTAATGAACAATAGATTTATTACAGTACTTATTCCTCTTTTTTAACATTTGTTAATGACAATAAAGCTGTGAATTGTTAGTCAACGTAACTCACAGTGCATTGACTAATATTAACAAGCACAACTTTAGATTTTAATAATGTTGAAGTCGGGCGAGGCAGTGACGCAGTAGGTAGTGCTGTCGCCTCACAGCAAGAAGGTCGCTGGGTCGAACCTCGGCTAAGTTGGCGTTTCTGTGTGGAGTTTGCATGTTCTCCTTGTCTTCGCGTGGGTTTCCTTCGGGTGCTCTGGCTTCCCCCACAGTCCAAAGACATGCGGTACAGGTGAATTGGGTAGGCTAAATTGTCCGTAGTGTATGAGTGTGTGTGTGTGAATGTGTGTGTGGATGTTTCCCAGAAATGGGTTGCAAAAGGAAGGGCATCCGCTGCGTGAAAACTTGCTGGATAAGTTGGCGGTTTATTCCGCTGTGGCGACCCCGGATTAATAAAGGGACTAAGCCGACAAGAAAATGAATGAATGAATAATGTTGAACTCAATAAATGCCATACAGATTTGATAATGCTTAGTTCATGTTAGTAAATGCATTAACAAACATTAACTAACAGACCATTATTTTGAAGTATCACCCTGATATTTTTAGTTATGCACACTTTTATGTATTGTCCATTTAGCCTTTTAAATTAATTGAATTTAGGAAAAGATAACATTTACTCTGTCTCTTAATCTCTGAAAAAAAACCCACTGTATTCAAGTCCATTTATTCTTGTTGTTATTATAAATTAAATAAAAATCACCCAACCATTTTAAATTCATGATTGAGCTATTCCAGCGTTATGGATGTGACTTTTGCAAAACATAAATTCACAGAGAAACTATACGTTAACGTGTTTATATTTTCCAAAACAACTAACCACAGAGTAATGGGATCAGAAAAACATCGATCTGTAAACATTTTTTAGATCTTAAATGAGGGAAATAAACATGCGTTATGGATGATGAAAAAAGTGCACAGCCCAAAAGAAACAATGCTAATCGAAAGGATAAGAGTTGGCTTACTATAGGAAATAAAAAATACTGATTTTTATTAATTGCAATGAGAAAACAAAATGGTTATGGATGTGAAAGATTTGTAATATCCACTTGTATGACTTTGGTAAATCAAATGTAAAACATTGACGAGATATTTTTGAGTGTTTCTAAAGTACTGTAAAATACTTGCTTCCACAAAATTTTTTAGAAATGGTTCGCTATTTTGGTGAAAACTAAATTTTTTTCATAGCAAAGTTGACATTTAAATGGAATTGCTCGATTGTAAATTTAAAAGCACAAATGTGAAATTGCTAGTTTACAATGAGGATGCAGATTTTATTTAGAAAGACTTCTGCCATATTGGAGCAGTCAATGATGGTCCATAAATGGTTTGCTGCATAATATTGTGCCATCTTGGAAAACTAATTTCAAATTTATTTTTAGAGATTTTATGTTTTAGTGGTTAGTTTAAATATTTTTATGCTACAAGATGATAGACATATTGACATCAGAGTCTTAGGACATACAAACTCTGGGCACTCATACAAAAAAAAAAGAGCCAATGGGACTTTTAATGCACAGGGACTTTTAATTTTAAGTAAGTCAGCTTAAGCTTCCGGTGAACTGCCGTGGCATTACAAAACAGTCATGTTTAAGATTTGATTTCTTAAAAATAATCTATGATCTTCTTTACTGCCTAATTGAGATACGATATAAAGTGGGCCTTAGACCAAACAAGAAGCGCTGAATAGGGTATATGCAGAGCTAGTGTTTCTTCCCATACCGATAATCTTCCGTGAACAGTTAATGTGACTTTTTTTTTTCAATTTTACACAGTTCCTTTTACAACATCAATTTTGTAATGTAATTAAAATCGATCAGTTAAACAGAGTTCAGCATTCATTTATTTGTTGAAGCGTAAACCGAGATGAAAAGCCGTTTACATGCATGCTCCCATCAGGATCAGCAGGCAAGTGCAGAAACACTATTGGAAACACTTGAGTAAAACAAATTAACATATTTTAAAGACATGACACGGGAAAATGTAATTTAATGCAGTGCTTCTTGTACAGTCTGAGGCCACTTTACAAAGTATATCCTTTAGGAAGTGAAGATCGTTCATTTTTAAAAAAACAAACCATAAACATACCAATTTTGTAATAGCATACAGTTCACCGGAAGCGTTTGACGCAGGTTACTGACAAATTAAAAGTCCTTCAGCGTGTTTCTGCATACAGTATACCCTATTGCATTACATTGTTCCACACCATTTCTATCAAATATGACAATATATTTTACCACAGTATTTTCAATTGAGTTTCTCCGCTTGCCTGCTGCTCCTGCAGCGCATGTGTTAAACATTTAAATGGCCTTTTATCTCGTTTTATGCTTCAACAACAGAAACCATCAATGAGAGGTACAAGACTGCACTTGTGCACTAGCTGATCTGGTCTGAATAACTTGTATGACCATTACTTTCTTTCAGAGAGAATCCAGCTGGTGTCAAAATACCAGCAGAGGTCACTATTGAAACATGACAAAATAAATGCCTTTGGTTTGCTCAAATGGTCACCTATTCCTGACAACTGACTACTTATTTTCACATACCATTGTCGACAGGTATGGTCTTCTCATGTGGGAAACACATTGATTTGTGTAAAGCAGTGTGAAATGTCATAAATTCATAACACAGCATATTAGAACAGTTCTCAGGCTTTTTATTTGATTTTAATTATAAACAATGAACATGAACAACCAAGGATGATAGCCTATAATACCATTGTAAAGACCATTACTTGGAGCCTTTTCAACAGGGTAAACTCAATTTTACATCTTTCTTGATCTAATCACAACAAAGGATCCCAGTTAAATAGTACCAATGGATTACGCAACACAATTAACTCCCAAACTAGACTTCTAATGGCCAGCATTCCTCCCTCTTCTCCCAGGTCTCTTCTTTTTGGGGTGCTGCTTGTGAACATGGATGTGAGACTCTACAACAACTCTCACATGCAGCATTGGACAAGGTGTTTGAGCTGTATTGGAACAGATTATGCAGGGTGTGTGGTTATTGCAAATGAATTCTGAACAGACATGCACTTAAAATGACATTTCTAAGTAGAGCTGGGTGATTAATCGAAGAAGGCGATTTTCACATGGGGCTTCACATTTGCTAAGTGGTTATTGTCACCTCACAGCAAGAAGGTGACTTGTTCTGAGTCCCGGCTAGACCTGGCAGCATTTCTGCGTGGAGTTTGCATGTTCTCTCTATATTTTTATTCCAGGTTCTCCAGTCTCCCTCATGGTCCAAAGAAGTGTTACAGGTGGACTGAATAAAATTATTTTTCCGTAGTGTGTGAATGGGAGAGTGTGTGCTCTGTGTAGTAAATGCTGGACATAAAATGACCCAGATTATAACATTTTTACTTCAAACTAACTTCATAACTTTAATTAAGTAGTTGAAATAAATTCTTATGTAAGATGGTTCCTTAGTCATTTGATTATTAGTCACACTGAATCAATGAAAGCAGTTCAATCTTCTGTTTATAATGCAACGCTAAGGGAATGCCTTCTGTTTCTTCCTCATGGGTATTTGGAGTTTCACTTGAGAGCGCCCTCTGCCCTTTGGAGGAGATTTAATGCTTATCGCCCAGTTGTGCTTCCCTGACTAGATGCGCATGACAAAGGTTGTATTTATGAATTAATTTCAATTAATCACCCAGCCCTATTTCTAAGAGCTCAAATAATAAAAATAAACAGGAATAAAAAGAGAATCTTACCATTTCGCAGATTCTCTGCATGAATGAGTCCTTGCCTGTTGCGAACACAAACGTTTTAAGTTTGCTAAAAATACATTCTTAGAGAAAGAATGGATAAGAAAGCAAATATTTAGCAATTAGATTGCACAGCAGTATTGTTAGGCTTGTGGCCTTAGTTTGCAATGCGTGACGGTACTGTGGTGATTCTAGACTAATCATCTTTAAGACATCTCTTTCAATGAATATTTAAAACTTACCTTGACAGGTATCTAGCATAACCCATCAAATCTGGGGTGCAGCCGGTGGTATAACCAACTGTATCGTATACAATCTCACGATTATATCCCCAAGGATCATCTTGACACTGAATGGAAATCTGTAATAAAACACAAAACACAGAACCCCTACATTAACAGCAGTGTGTGTAATTGAGTTACTTACATTTAATAAATTCTTTCTCCAAAACATTATCCTTGAGTTGAAGTGTTTTCTTAGACTTAGCAATATTATAATTAATAGTAGTATAACAAAATGTGGGCAATGTAAAACACAGCTCAAACGAGTTAATTTAATTAATCAGATCTTTATAAGAATTTGCTTGCATTTCTATTGAAAAATACGTTGTTTCAGCCAATCATTTGCCAAAACATTGGTAATCATGACCACTGATAAAATTTGTAATATCAACGACCAAATAGATGACATAAAATAACACAACAACCCATTTAAGCATAATTTAAAACAAAGTCAAAATTTAAAGTACAAGGTTTTAAAACACTGATTGATTGATTGATATGTAAAATTTTGTAGTGTAGCCAGACGTTTATCTTAATATTTAAAGCCCTCTACACTGTAAAGAAACAAAACAATTTCTTGCTGCTTTAACTATTTTATTTGAATCAAATGATCTTTTCTCGACATTCATCAAACTGTTAAAAAATATTAAGTAAACTTAGTATAAACCGGATCTTTTTTTGTCATTTTTTACAATAGACCATGCTTTTCCTTTTTGTGTTTTGAAGGACATCATAAAGAAAAATGTACAAAAGTATTATTGCTGTTATTATTATTATTATTATTAAAATAATAATAAAAATACATCTTACAAAATATAAGCATAATTTTATTGAAAATGTGCACAACCCCTGTCTCTCATCTAAAAAATGCTATAATGCTAATGCCGTTCATTAACGGTTTACTCAAAATGCTATTTTTTTGCAGGCTATTATTTAGTAGCATTTTAAAAGCTGGTTGCTAGAAAATGTTTAGCCAAAAATGGCTTCGTAGCATCAAATGAAAGTAAAGGAAGCACAACTGTTCTTACTTACTGATATTTCATTCAATAAGCCTTGTTATCTTGACTATAACCAAGAAAATGTCCTAATCATTATCATGTTTTTAATCATTATACAGAAACTAAAATCTAAGCAGTTACCATAAGTCGAACATGCATGAATGACCAACTGACAAACGAGGTCATGCAAAGACACACGCTCAAATCAAAACGGTAAATGTCATTTCCCTAAATAACGAAAATATTTTCAATTGGCCGGTTTTATTCCTCTTAAAAAAACATATATAGGCTAACAAGTAGATTTAAATTTCACCTTTTCACCTGCGAAATCCATTCTGTGAAGACCTGATTTGAGAGTGACCTCAAGACCTGAAGTTTAGCAGATATGACTTTGATACGTAATAACGTTTTGCTACGTAAAGACGCTTTGATACGTAAAGACGCTTTGATACGTAAGGACTTTTAACTTGTCATTCCCTCACATATAAATAATATAACATAAACACAACAAAGTTGTTGTAAGATATGTAATTTTCGCCCAGAAGTTTCATGCAGATTTCACAAAACAATTGGAAAACAAACAAACAAACAAACAACAACAAAAAAACAGCAAGTACACAGCAAATTAAACAAACTTTTGACGAGACTGGAATTGTGTTCTCTACTAACACTAATCCAGCTTTTAGAATGTACATTGTTTTACAGTATAAGAGAAATCAAATATTCTGTATCTTCAGTTGGTATCTTCTCATACTGTATTTGTCATATTCTCTCACCTTTTCTGACAAGCCGGTGTCTGTAAGTTGGATCTGAACAGTGTTCCGTTCCCATTTACTAGTTATCCTGATGCCAAAGTTTTTTATAAAAAAAAATAAAATAAAATCACTCATTTTCATAGCTTATATCCAAGCAGAGTGAGTATATTCCCTTCATGTTGGTCTTCTCTGCGTCGTTCCTTTATACTGTGTGATTCTGAGATATCCTTTCTAAAATAGAGGAAATGTTTTCCATATCAGCCCATTTCCTGCATCCCTTTCCTGTATGCCTATAGAATAAAATAAGCATAAAATTAAAACAATTTTGCTTGAAATATGCCCTTAGCTTTTTAAATTAGTGATCATTGGCTTTCCAGCAAACATCAGATGGTTTCATCTGAGAATGTAATAGAATAAAAGGCTGATACATTTCCTGTTTAAGTTACCTCCCAGCTAGGAAAATTATTGTGGCTCTAATCAGGCCCTCACCAGACACTCACATCCGGCCCACATACCGCATGGAATGATGGCTCTTGGGCGGTCCGCTCCTGTTTTACAGATCTGGGACACAATTAAGACATTGCAATATCACATATCAGCCAGAATTCAACCAAATGAACCAGAACTGACCCTATTCTGGACCACAGTTTGCTTTTATTCTGGCCCAGATCTGGCCTACACCTTTCACTTGCTGGGTGTGGCAAAGTACAAAAATCCCAGCATGCATTGCAGTATGACTATAGCTTATTGATGCTCCAGTTTTAATTTTTTGCTGTTGATTCAGCTGTTTATTTTGACGTTGTTGATTTTGTCACTCTTAGTCTCCTGTTTGTGACTTTTTTTCCCCCATTTTGTTAATTGTCACCATTGTTGAGGTTTATACGCTGATTATTGATGTCTTTGTGAGCAGAAGTTGAACCATAGAATTTTTTTCAGTTAATAAACCTTTATAATTTTGTGGCATGTGCAAGCATGATATTACCTTACCTTTAATAATGGATTAAACATTTGTTAACATCAGTGAATTATATTATTTCATCACAGGTTGTGCCTCACTTATTTTTATTTATTTTTTATTTAATTTAAATTGTATTATTATTATTTTTACTTGGCTTGTTTGCTGTAATGAGTAAACTTTTCAAGCAAAGTTCTTAAAAGTTACAGCAGCCCAAAATAAAATTTATATTAAGAAGTTCAGGGCTAAGAGCCCAACTAAAGCGAACACTTTTCTCCATAATGGTGACTTAAGTCTATGTGGTCCACATATGTTTTAAGATAACTGGGCCACATTTGCCATATCTTCTCTGGGCTGCTTTATGCTCACAGCCACATTAGCCAGAGTTAACTGTGCCAAACATTTGCCAAAAGTGGCCCACACATGTCTTAAGATAACTGGGCCACATTTGCACTAAAATGTGTGAGCCACTTTAGGTTTAGACCTAGATTACCCTTAAATGACTATGCCACATTTTTGCCAACTGTGGCTCACATTTGTCCTCCATCATTTAGGCCAAATTTACCATTTTCCACATGGGCCACATTAGGCTCACATTCAGATTACATTTAGACATAAATGCCAAATCTTTGCCTTAAATGGCCCATATATGGATTTGATTCCTTGATTCCCCCCCTTTGCCATTGTACAGGTGGGCCGCTTCAGGCTCACATTCATTTTGTCTGGGCCAAAAGAATACCACCAGTGCCGCATAACTGCCTAAAGTGGCCCACATTCATATGCCATCTGGGCTGGAACAAAAGCAAACTTTGCATATGTACCTGACTGATTATCTGACCATCTCAGTGAACAAATTATGATCTCTAATGCAAGTACTGAACCTTGCATATATAGATATACTTATAAAAATATCAATTCTCATTTGCCTACCAATGCAAAAATGTTTCTATAAACTTTCCTGCACATAAAAAAATTTACACCAGGACTAAGTTATTCTGGTTATATAACCAGATATATACTGTATATCTTGTGCAGTAGTTCTTATCTCGGATAATCATGCTTCCACTGTTTACACTCTACTGTTTACACCAGTGTGAAAACCACCTTTGGAACTTTTATTTTAAAGAATTAAAATTAAACTGATGTTTGACTGAGAATTGATTAACTGAAAAGTCTAAACACTCTTGAAAATCAACACAAGTCAGGTGTAGACTCATTTTATTGGATAAAAGGCAAACATTTCAGTCACAATGTTCTCATACAGTGAACAATGTTAATGCCAAGCTTACAATGTTGAAACTAAAAGAAATCTTAATTAACATGATCATTTAGTAGATCACATGATCAAACAGCCTGATCTCACGAGAAAACGTAAGTATTTTACGTTTTGCCAGTTTAGTGGCTAATTCGTACGAATTCGTACGAGTTCAGTCGTACGAAATGGTACGATTTTAAAAAGGAGGCGTGGCACCTGACCCCACCCCTAACCCCAACCATCATTGGGGGATAAGCAAATCGTACTAAATTGTACGAATTAGATCGTACGAATTTATACGAATTAGCCACTAAATGAAAAAGTTACAAATTGAAAAGTTACAAAAAGCAAAATGAACTAATAAAAGAAGATAAAACATGAAGAAAAATTAAGGAAAAAAGTTAATATCAATAAAAAATATGAATGAATCAAATTATAATGTAAAAAAAGAAATCAGCTTGTGCACAAAAAAGTGATTGATAATATATATCAGACTAGGGAACCATGTTTGGAAATAAGTTCATAAAATGATTGAGAATTGAAACGTTGACACTAAATAGTAAATGTGAACAAACCTGTAATGCTTTAAAGCAGATTCAATTTCACATCCACATGTACAGTAAATGCACAGTTCAATAGCTGAAGATGCATGATCCATAAACTCTGACTGTGTTACCTCATCACAACCTGACCTCCATTTAGTTTATTGTGTTTGCATTCATGTGCTGTGCTCCGATTGACAGGGTCCTTACGTAGCGTTTACTCCTCTCTGTTCTCTGAGCACAGGTTATATTTAATTAGTCCAGTTCACTTGACAGAAAGCATTTATTCTAAGCACCCTTCAATATCATCACACAAAGCCAAAACCTGGGTCATGCATGCAACAAATCCCAAACGGCCTGCTTCTAGAGCATTTGCTATAGAAGACAATGAGCTTCATGTGCATGAGACCATCATTCATCATTTTGGCTTTCAGAGCCTCCCCTCAATAATGTCACAACAGTGTCAACTCATAAGAAAACTGAATGCAGTTTGATGGCATAAATAAATATAATGTAAATGCAATAACATTTACTGAAACGTCTGGGTTTAACCAACAAAAATTCATTAGTATGATGTAAGGTCTCCTTTTGCGGACTACAGCATCAATTGGCCTTGGTAATGACAGATACTGTACAAGACCTGCACAGTGGCCAGAGGGATTTTGAGCCCTTCTTCTTGCAGAATAG
This sequence comes from Danio rerio, assembly GCF_052040795.2. Taxonomy (NCBI): domain Eukaryota; kingdom Metazoa; phylum Chordata; class Actinopteri; order Cypriniformes; family Danionidae; genus Danio; species Danio rerio. The sequence continues at coordinate 18,419,582 of NC_141035.1, read as the reverse complement.
AGGATAGAATAGTGGTCACTACATGATGCTTGTGAAGGGAAACTTTTAATGACTTGCTCCTCGAAACACCCAAAATTAGCACAATAAGATAAGATCTGGTGACTGTGCAGGCCATGGGAGATGTTCAACTTCACTTTCATGTTCATCAGAACACTCTGGAACCAGTCTTGCTGTGTTTATTGGTGCATTATCATCCTGATACACTGCACTGCCTTTAGGATACAATATTTGAACACATGGTCCTCTAGAATTGTTCGGTAGTCCTTGGCAGTGACGCACCCATCTAGCACAAGTATTGGGCCTAGGGAATGCCAAGCTATTGCAGCCCAAACTATGACTAATCCACCCACTTGCTTCACTCTGGGCATGCAACAGTCTGGGTGGTACGCTTCTTTGGGGCTTCTTCACACCGTAACTCTCCCAGATGTGGGAAAGACAGTGAAGGTGGACTCATCGGAGAACAATACAAGTTTCACATTGTCCACAGCGCAAGATTTTCACTGCTGGCACCATGAAAACTGACGTTTGCAATGGCAGGATTGACCAAATGAAATAAAGAAGTTTGGCTATAGCAGCTATAACAGGCATGTATATTAACCCTATGGAGCTGCGGACGAACAGTTTTGGTGGAAAATTGTCAGTTGTCTGTATTTTCTGTATGATTAATTAACATAAAATCCTTTATTAGCTCTAAAATGAGTGAAACATATCTGCTGCAACTTTTTAAAATATAAAAATAAATATTATTTTCCATATATTTACTCTTTTTGGGTTGTATTATGGGAGTTTAATCTTTGTTCTGACAACTTTAATTTCGAAAAATTTAACAAAGTGATTTTACTGACTTTATTTTGTAGTTTAAAATGATATATATTGTATGACCATGCAAATTACAGCACTAAAACCAATTAAAGGGTTAGTTCACCAAGTCACTACAGTAGGTCATTTGCAAAATGCCTTCACTTTTATTGAAATTTGTTTAATACTGTATGTAGCATCACATAATAGATTGTTGTGTTCACAGAATAAATTGTTACTTTGTTTGTTTGTATTGATATTTTTTGCTACTATTTGATATTATTTGATATTTATTGATATCAATTTTTGTTCCAGCCCTTAATGCTGATTAGTCAGTACTGTGGCTGTTTTTTTAAACAATCGTTAGTGTGAAAACTTACCCATGTGTTATGTATTTCAGCAAAATTAACTCTTTATTATTATATAAAGTATGCTGGGTCAATTAAATATAATTTAAAGGCCATGCTCTTTCCCGTTAAAAAAACAATTTGTGAGATTCATTGATGTGTGAAGCCCACTATTTCCAGAATGTGGAGGGAATATATATATTTACTGAGAAAAAAAAAAAAAAACAGTTGCATAAAAACAGTTCAGTTTAAATTTTAATCAAGCTTATCAAAACTAATTCATAATAAAGACTTAGCATCAAAAATATCATAAAAAACAATTAAAAAATTGTAATATTAAACATACTTTATCTAGCGTTTGACTATACAGTACATTGCAATTGTACTACTATTCAAGATTAAAATAGCAAAAATGCTAAAAGCAAGAAAGTGTTGCAAAAGTGATAAATGCACTTTTCATCACAGTTAGAGATTGGCTTCATCTTTTTGGGATTTGATTTGATTTGTTCCCCTCTTTCGAAGTTTTTTCTTCTTTCCTTTTGGATGCACCGGCTTCTTCATTTTATTGCGTTCATCTCCATTCATCAGTTCTCGGCCGTTGCTTCCTATCTCATTCTCAACCTGTGCCCTACAACCCGTAGAGGGCCCTATATCACAACACATTCCACAGTTAGTGCTGAAACAAACAATACCGTTCTCTAATATATACAGTATTTGATAGTTTCTCACCATCTGTGAATGTTAGGCTTTCAGCATCCATAACATCTGTGTTAGTGGAGAATCCAGCAGATGCTCTGATATGTCTGTTCACAGCAAATGAAATCTGAACTTGACTAGCAGCTGAGGAAACATTAATCAAATGGATACTAGCAACATACAGTATAATGCACACAAAAATACAATGAGCCATAGTATTTAGGTTACAAAGCACTGCATGCGGATGTTTTTACACATGCAATTTATTGGTCATCTAGCCCTAGTAGCAAAGAATTCTGGCCATGATTTGGCAAAAAGCTGGCACAGCAGGCATTCATCCGGCACTGGCATACAGCATGTGGGCCAAACATGGCCCGGGTTTGGCAGAGGTTGCACCGTTTTTAAGGCGGCACACAAGATTTGGGCCAGATGAAAAATGTAGTATTTGGCCCAGATTTAAAAATTTGATAAGTGGGCCATGTGAGTTTGGCCAGTCTTGACCCACATTTAAAATACACTAAAATCATTTTTGAGTAAAGAAAAAAAATTCTACCAATCAGGTCACTTTGAGAAAAAGCGTGCCCATAGTGTGCCTAAAGCGCATCACTCCATGGGTTTATCAATTTCATTGCAATCGTGACACACCAACCTATCTGGCCTAGTTCAGGCCCAGTTATGAGTTATTAACTTGGCTGAGACTTGGCCCAGATATGGTCTGTGTTTGGCCCTTGTCTGGAAGCCAGATTTGGTCCAGTCATGTACCGTAATTCACTGCGGCATGTGGGCCAAGCAAAACCTGATTGTGTGGGCCAGAGCTGGGCCAGAGAAATTTTGCTGTGTGGGCTGTGCCACTGCCAAATTTTTTGAAAAGACATGCTGCTTAAAAGCCAGTGTAAATTATATCTGTTAGGACCAAATTTATTCTTTAATATCGCAGCATATAGTTGTAAATCATTTTATCCATTAAACAATCTGTGTGAAAACAATTAACGTCATAACTGCTTCTGTGCCTGTTTTGTGGTGTTAAAATGATACAGAATCTGTTATTTTATAGTTGCATCAGCCTTAATTTGAATATTTTGTACCATTTTAAGTTAATTTCAAACCAGTTAGAGTTTTTCTTTTCGTTTTTTGGTTGTTCTGTTGAAGACAAAAGAAAATATTTTAAAGAATGTTGAAAACCTGTAACCATTGACATCAGTAGTATGTGTTTATCCTAGCATATGTACATTCTGCTTATTGCTAGCACAAATCAGCATGTTTTTAGCATTTTACCTTGTGGCTAGCATGAATTAGCATGCTGCTGTTTTTATAAATGTATTGATGTATTAGCGTGTGGTTAGCATGTTTCAGAACTTGGCTAGCATGTTAAATCAATATGTACTTACCAATTTGATTTTGTGTTTCTCTAAAAAAAGAGAAAAAAAAGAAATTCTTTAGAAAATATTAAATCAAATACTTTATAAACTCACCGGCCACTTTATTAGGTACACCTGTCCAACTGCTTGTTAACGCAAATTTCTAATCAGTCAATTACATGGCAGCTACTCAATGCAATTAGCCATGTAGACATGGTCAAGACGATCTGCTGCAGAATGGGGAAGAAATGTGATTTATATTACATGGCATGGTTGTTGGTGCCAGACAGGCTGATCTGAGTGTTTCAGAAAATGCTGATCTACTGGGATTATCACAACCATCCATAGGGTTTACAGAAAATGGTCTGAAAAAGTGAAAATCTCCAGTGAGAGACAGTTCTGTGGGTGCAAATGCCTTGTTGATGCTAGAGGTCAGAGGAGAATGGCCAGCTGATAAAAAGGCAACTGTAACTCAAATAACTCGTTACAACCAAGGTATGCAGAAGAGCATCATGAACGCACAACACATCCAACCTTGAGGCAGATGGGCTACAGCAGCAGAATATCATATTGGGTAACACTCCTGTCAGTTAAGAAAAGGAAACTGAGGCTACAATTCGCACAGGCTCAGTAAAATTAGACAATAAAATATTGAAAAAAAAAAAACGTTGTCTGGTCTGATGAGTCTCGATTTCTGCTGCTACATTCAGATGGTAGGGTCAGATTTAGGCGTTAACAAAATGCAAGCATGGATCCATCCTGATTTTTGTCAACGCTTCAGGCTGCTGCTGGTGGTGTAATGGTGTGGGGGAGATTTTCTTGGCACACTTTGGGTACATCAGTAGCAATTGCACCGTGTCAACGCCACAGCCTACCTAAGTATTGTTGCTGACCATGTCCATCCCTTTATGACCACAGTACCCATCTTCTGATGGCTACTTCCAGCAGGATAACGTGCCATGTCATAAAGCACAAATCATCTCAGACTGGTTTCTTGAACATGACAATGAGTTCACTGTACTCAAATGGCCTCCACAGTCACCAGATCGTATAGAGTCCAATAGAGCAGGGGTGTCAAACTCAATTCCTGGAGGGCCGAAGCCCGGCACAGTTTAGTTCCAACCCTGCTCCAACACACTTACCTGTAGGTTTCAAACAAGCCTGAAGGACTCAATTAGTTTGATCAGGTGTGTTTAATTAGGGTTGGAACTAAACTGTGCAGAGCTGCGACCCCTTTGGAACTTAGTTTGACACCTGTGCAATAGAGCATCTTCGGGATGTGGTGGAACAGGAGATTTGCTTCATGGATGTGCAGCCGACAAATTTGCAGCAGCTGCGTGATGTTATCATGTCAATATGGACTTAAATTTAATATTTCAAGTACTGTGTTGAATCTATGCCATGAAGGATTAAGGCAGTTAAGAAGGCAAAAGGGAGTCCCACCTGACACTAGTTGGGTGTACTTAATAAAGTAACGGTGAGTGTATTATGCTGCTTTTCACTCTGCGAAATAGTTAACCCTGGGTTATTTTAAACCTTGTATAAACAGAAACCCTATCTCCCTTTACGCTTCAAACTGCTCTTAATTTCTCGATGGTTAATAGTTAACATAATGCTATTATATTGACAATTTACACTATACATGTTTCATAATTACACATTATAGGGTTTAGAATGATGATAACCAGGGTTTAACACAGTTTATCTATCAGGTAAATATCAAAACGTTTTACCCATGATGATGTGATGCAGTCACAAATGGAGTGCACCTCCGTAATGGAAAAGATCCTTGATCATAAACCACTTCAGCATGTAAACCGATTTGGTCATCCTGACACTCGACTGAAATCTGCACATGGAATGTTGAACACGTTATTTATAGCTTTCAAGTGTTTAAACAAAGATTTTGTTATCTATTTTAACAAACCACAACAATCTTACTAACTTTCTCAATGTCTTCACACTGAACTGGAACCTAAAAAACAGAGATGAATGTAAAAGATGTTCAAAATGTGAACCAATGACTAAAATTCCTAAAAAAAAGTTCCTAAAATAGCTTTAGCACTACAAAGTTTATGCGAACCTCTCGAAACCCCAGATTTCTAGATGTGACTGCGGTGTCTTCGGTTCGCCGTCTCGCCTACAGAAGATTTGACTAATCAAATTACTCATCAACAAACTTGTTTTTCAGGCTACACACTACAAACGCAGTTCTCATTTTGTATTAGTTACTTAATATTCTGATAATAACTAATTTTTTCCAACCAAACAAACCACTGGCTTCCGACATGTTAGCAGCATATGCTAATGCTAACAAATTTGTTATTAAAACCTACACTTCTGCAATAAAGAAAGCTAATTTTTGTGATATATAGGTTTCAGCTTTAACATTTCATATGTTAATGTATTAAGTGTGTAGAGTAAAGTTATCATTTTTAATTACCCTTCGGGATCCACGTGCCATGGTTGCTGTATGTCACCAAGTGATGTTGTTTTGAGTGTGCACTCTTTAAATGACTCATTTTTTGGCACTTGTTTATTGAGATGTATGGTGTCATTTCCTTTACAGTGTTATGAAGCGGCACACGTTGAATTATTTGCTTATCTGTAAACACTTGCATACTTTGAGATTTAGATGGGTGAGATTACTTTAACGCTGATTGAGCACAGCAAAATGAAGTTTGTTTCTATTTTCACAAGAACCGCATCATGTAAGTGGTTTCGTAGGTGCTCTTTAGGTGGGATTTTAGTATGGTTAGGGTCAGGTTTAGTGGTATAGGTTTAAAGGTGGGTTAATGTGTAAGGGATGGCCAACAGTGTAACTATGAATGTAATTATATTATCTCATTACAGATGTAATTACATGCAGATATTTATTCAAGCACAAGTCAAATGAAAACATATGAGTTTACTCAATAAGTACACTGTAACTAAGTTTTAATTTCAAAGTAAGTACATTTCAGTTATGGCCACTTAACAAGTGAGACCAAATTTTCAAAATGTGTGAGATATGGGACTTAAATGTATTTTGTAAAAGTTTAATGTAACTTAATTTATAAATATTTTTGTCATCCATAAACTCCATATCTGATAATATTTTTTCTTCTGGAGAAAGTCTTGTTTGTTTTATTTCTGCTGAATAATAATTAATAATAATAAAAAAAACATTTTAAGTTCAAAATTATCAGCCCCTTTAAGCTATATATTTTTTGATAGTAAAAATAATAAACCATCATTATACAATAAACTTGCCTAATTACCCTAACCTGCCTACACTGTAAAAAAAATCTGTAATTTAAAAAAGCGTAAAATAACGACTGTTAAATTGCAGAAATTTACCGTAAAATAACAGACATTAAATTACAGAATATTATTTGCATTTAAATTTCTGGTAAACTTCTGTAATTCAACCTCTGTTATTTTACAGTAAATTTCTGTAATTTAATGGACGTTTTTTTTTTTTTTTTTTTTCCCAGCTGCCGGAAATAAACCGTAAAATTCCGGAATTTATTTACAGGTAATTCAGGGGGCTAATAATTCGGACTTCAACGGTATATACATATGCTTAAACAAAAAAAGAACAAATTAGAGAAACAATATACTTAATAATATTTATATAAATTTTTTTGAATGTTGAATTTTATGTTATTTGTTTATATTGATTTCATTTGTCTGAAAATTATGTGCTTTTCAACCTTTTTAATCTTTTTATTTGACAAAATCCTGATCAAGTTACAATTTCACACATTTAAAATATATTCATATATTCACTTCAAATGTAATATCGAATGACACATTGCAGTTAAAAGTACTTAACAAATAAGACGTGTGCTTTTGAAGAGCATGGAAAAAAATATTGCATTGTTATTAAAACAACATGGCTAAAACTATTGTTTAAACTATTCTTTTATTATTTAAATATAATAAAATAAGTGCAGATTATAATTTTACATTACTTTAAGTATATTTTGAAAGAATATTTACGCGTGTTAAGAAGCTGTATTAAAAAAAGTAAAAGTGCGGTGTATTAAATTATATTAATTACAACTTATTCAAACATTAATTGTAATATTATATTACATGCAGTGCATTGTTTTAATATTTAAAAACATCATATTTAACACTGAAGAACACATTTAAAAGAGTTAAGCCAGTGTCTACCAAAATATATATGTGTGAAACACAGATGCTTCATATTTTTGATTTAAAATACAGTTGAAGTCATAATTATTAGCCCCTCTGAATTATTAGCCCTCCAGTTTATTTTTTCCCTAATTTCTGTTTAACGGAGAGAGGATTTTTTCAATACATTTCTAAACAATAATTTTAATAACTCATTTCTAATAACTGATTTATTTTATCTTTGACATGATGACAGTAAAGAATATTTTACTAGATATTTTACAAGACACTTCTATACAGCTTAAAGGCCTAACTAGGTTAATTAGGTTAACTAGGCAGGTTAGGGTAATTGGGCAAGTTATTGCATAACGATGGTTTGTTCTGTAGACTATCGAAAAATATAGCTTAAAGGGGCTAATAATATTGACCTTAAAATGTTTATAAAAACTTTAAAAACTGCTTTTATTCTAGCCAAAATAAAACAAATAAGACTTTCTCCAGAAGAAAAAATATTATCAGACAAACAGTGAAAATTTCCTTGCTCTGTTAAACATACTTTGGGAAACATTTTTAAAAAGAAAAAAACATTCTAAGGGGGGCTAATAATTCTGACTTCAACTGTATGTAATACATAAAATCAATCTCTTACCACCAGGAGGCAATCTTGCACTACACAATGTGACAAAGTAGGTGCACAGCAAACATGCATCTTAGTTTACAGTACCACACAAGGATGTGTTGAAAATATGGCAATCACAAACAAATGCATATTTGGAGACGAATGTGCCTAAAAGGCAGAAAAAGTTATAATAAATATGAAATGCACAAAAGAAGTGGCTGTTCTACAGAGTCTAAATATCCTCCGAGCACTAGAGGGTGATAGAGAGATTAGTTCAGCCCAGTGGGAATCTGGGAGATCCTTAGGGACAGGGTTAATCATTCTTGTGCCAGCTGCTACCTTGGATGATTTTCCAGCACTATTGATTTCAAAGTAAAGAAAGATTCCCTTCAGACAAAGCTTAATATATTTTATGAAAACTGCTGCACTGTGTGCTGTTTAGTTTTTTAGTGCTGTCTTGTTGGCATTTGCTAGTTAGGCTGTGACGTGTGAAAATGGCCACCGATGACATCATTCTTGAATTATACCCAATGCTGGTGTTAAGGCAGAATACTCAATAATAAATGAATGAATGAATGTCATTTTGGAGCTATTTGTATTTGAGTATGTTGAAGACTAAAGGAAATAAATCCATTTATCCATTTATCTATAATTTTTTAAAGTTATCTCAAAACATGTACATTAACAATTTATTGATTATCTGATTGTTGGAGTGATGGATAGCCAGATGATTTGGTTGGTTGATTTTCACATGGTTTAATGTAAGGATGGATGGGTGCATTGATTGATTGATCGATTGATTGATTGATTTATTGATTGATTGATTGATTGATGGACTGATTTGGTTGATTGATTTATTGAGGGAGCAATTGTAGGGGTGATTAATGCGTGTATGTCTGGATGGATGAATGCATGGATGATGATTGATTGATTGATTGATTGATTAATTGATTGATGGAAGGACTGATTGATTGATTGATGGATGGATGGATGGATGGATGGATGGATTGATGGATTGATTGATGTAAGGATTGGTTGATGGAGGGACTGCCATATTGATTGATGGATAGAAGGACTCATTGATTGATGGATGGATGGATTCATTGTTTATTGGACTGATGGATAGATGAGTTGATTGATAGATAGGACTCATTTACTGATTGATTGATTGATTGATTGATTGATTCATTGATTGAAGGAGTGAATAACGCATATATGGATGGGTGGATGGTTGTATAAGTGGCTGGATGGATTATTGATTGATTGATTGATTGATTGATTAATCGATTGGTAGATAGATAGATAGATAGATAGATAGATAGATAGATAGATAGATAGATAGATAGATAGATAGATAGATAGATAGATAGATAGATAGATAGATAGATAGATTGATTGATTGATTGATTGATTGATTGATTGATTGATGGTAGGACTGATTGATGGATTGATTGATCGATAAAGGCTTGATGGATGGATGGATGGCTTGATGGATGGATGGATTGATTGTTTAATGGACTAATAGATGGATAGATAGATTGATTGATGGAAGGATGGATCGATTGATTTGGTTGAATTATTCATTGATTGTAAGAGTGATTAATGTATGTTTATTTATTTGATTTTTGGAGTGATGGAGAACCTGATGAGTTGATTGGTTCATTGATTAAATAATTGTAAGATGCATTGATGGATTAATGGACCGGTTGATTGATTGGATGATAGAAGGCCTGATGGATGGACGGATTGATTGTTTAATGGACTGATGGATGGATTGATTGATTTGTTGATAGAAAGATGAATGAATTGATTTTGTTGATTGATTCATTGATTGAAAGAGTTATTAATGTATGTATGTATGTCTATATGTATGTATGCATGGATGGATAGATAGATGGATGATTTATGGAAAGACTGATGGATGGATAGATAGATAGATTGATTGATTGATTGATTGATTGATTGATTGATTGATTGATTGATGGACTTGGCTGATTGATTTATTGATTCATTGATTGAAGGAGTGATTAATTTATGTATGTATGTATGTATGTATGTATGTATGTATGTATGTATGTATGTATGTATGTATGGATTGATTGATTGACTGATTGAAGGACTGTGGTTGATTCTTGTGTTTAAACTTCTTCAAAAACCAATGAGACTTTTGCGCATCACACAGACTGACCTTTGTTTATTTTGGCTTATCAATATTTAAATGTGAATAATATCAAAATTTAATCTGTTTATTATATCAAGTGGCCATCTCTCTAAGATTGAAATGCATTTATTTAGTCTTTTATTACTTTGAACAGCTTCAGAGTTTTGGTGGGACAGAACTTTCTCAGATTATTAAAATATCATTTGTATTACAATCTTATGGGATTGAAATTTGATGACAGGATATATATATATATATATATATATATATATATATATATATATATATATATATATATATATATATATATATATATTTATATATATTTATATATATATATATATATTATTTTTTTTTTTTTATTAACTTCTTTAAAAATATGTTAATTTTGAATTATTGCATACATGTTTTCTGGATATAAATTCCACATTGGACTCAGATGGGCTAAAAATAAGCTTTAGTGAAATTTGCTGATGTGTAAGTTTGATTTTAAACTGGATTGTCCTCTACACTTACACTCTCGTGTGCTAGAATTACCCAAATATAGACGCTGAATAATAGATGCACAAATTATGCACGGGGGAGCTGCAAACAAAGGCAATGTTGCAGAGCACATGCAGAGAGACACGTGGAGACCCATACAGTGCCTTTGGGGCCTGGACCAGCCAGCTTGTGACCCTCCCTCTGCCTGTTAAGGGTCTGATAGACAGGGGCCAGAGGGGTTCAGGACCCTTTTGTACTGATCTAACACTTGGGCTTGTTCCGTACAAGAAGTGTGCCACATTATCATCAAAATCCATCCCCCAAAACTATAACAATACAAACACCCCTCCTCGAGCGTTTCTTTTTTCACTCTCGTTCAACCCAACACCCCCAGGTGCCGAGAGCTGAATATGGGGCCCCAGAGATGAAAAGAGAGCATCTGCTATATGTCACTGTGGTGCTCTTTTTAAAACAGAGACTGTGGTTGAAATGAAAAAGTAGATTGGTTCTTGCATGTGGAAGACAATTTGTAAAAAAAAAAATAATTAATTTTATTTTTGTAAAATAAACAAATAAATAAATAAAAGTAACAAATATTAATTTTCTACTCATTTCCATTCCTAATAGATACAATAAGTCCATCAAAACTAATAATGTTCAAGTGGCCTCTTAATTGTTTTTATAGTTTTAAAAAGTTTGTAGTAAAAAAGATTTATTTTAAAAATACCCTAAAAATCTTTAAAAATATCTACAATGTAAAACTCAAACCTCAACTTTATCAAATGAAATGAGTGTAGTTAATTCTAAATTTACTAAAAATGAATTCTACTCTTTTGAAAAGAGTTTTGAACTCACTGTTGAAGGTAATGAGTTAATTAAACAGCTCACTACAACTAAAATAGAGTAAGTTCACAGTACATATATAGATTAGTTTATTTTATTTTTTAACTTAAATGGTAAAAAATACTTTATTTTGTTATTTTTAAAACTAAATGTTTTTTTTTTATTTAATCATTACTTTTATTATTTATGTTAACAATTATTGTTATGTTTTATATAAACAAATTTATTTAATATAAAAAAACAGTTACTTTTGTAACTGTTTTTGCAATTATTTACGTGCATACATGATCTTTTTAAGAAATTAATATAAGTACAACCTTTATAATTATTAAATAATACAACTATAAGTATTCATTCATTCATTTTCTGCTGCTTTTCCGGAGCCGGGTCGCGAGGGCAGTAGTCTTAGGAGAGAACCCTTGACTTCCCTCTCCCCAGACACTTCCTCCAGCTCCTCCGGGGGGATCCCGAGGCGTTCCCAGGCTAGCCGGGAGATATAGTCCCTCCAGCGTGTCCTGGGTCTTCCTCAAGGTCATGAGGTGGGACATGCCTGAAACACCTTCCTAGGTAGGCGTCCAGGAGGCATCCGAAACAGATGCCCGAGCCACCTCAGCTGACTTCTCTCGGGTCTCCTCCTGGGTCTCAGAGCTCCTCACCATATTCTTTAAGAGCCCATATTATACATGAAATAGGGTCATATCTTGGTTGTAAGGGTCTCCAACAACAGTCTAATATGCATGCAAGGTCAAAAAACACTTTCATGGTCTTATAATCTGCATTTATTTTTACCTAATTATCCCAGCGACTCCTGTATGAATCGTCCAGTGATTCATTTGTTCCCAAACCCCTCCTTAGCGCGGAGCTAATCTGCGCTGATTGGACCGATGACAGTCCGTCGCGATTGGTCGACTGCCTTCAGTCAGAGAGGGAAAGGGCCAATAGCTAATCAGCAATATAAAAAGTAATCACAGTTCATACACGCTCGATAGTGCAGGCGTGGATTTTAGCTGCCACACTATGGCGAGTGGATAGTGCCACGGATAACCGAACGAAGGAGACAGTCGTGTACTCGCCATACCACACACACACAAAAACACACACACACCTCCGGATGACAACGCTCCCGCTTCAGCCCGCACCCGCCAGGTTTTAGCCTGAGAACCCGCTCCGTTTTCTGCCCGCCGCGCCCGGTCCCGCTAGAGCGGAGAACACAACCAAATATCACCCAGTATACAGTCCAGACAGCCAAGCTGTCTGTATAAAAACACACACACAGCACAAAGTACACAAAGCTCGTTCGTTCGTTCGTTCGCTCTCTCTCGCTCTCTCTCTCTCTCTCCCCGCGCCAGATTTCTGCGGCGCGGGAATACATTTCCGAATAAATCGCGGGAGCAGAACTCTAGCACGGAGCTCCATAAACAAACAGCACGCGTCGCGTTTTTAACGTGACTTTGCACGCGATAAGATAAAATATCCAGTTAACCTGATACAGTACACGCGGTTACAAGTAACAAATCACAACTAAATACATTTGCAAGCTAGAGTCAACGAGGCAACAACTTTAACCGCACGTACTTACACTTGAGAAATGGAAGAAACCCATCCTGACGTCCATCAGTTACTCTTTACTGATCCTTCCTTTAACAAACTCAGATGAAGTATTCTTTGTAGCATGTAGCTTCCAGAAGTTTCCAACTGCTTGGTTATAATGCTGATGTTTCATCTTTGGGTAGAGACTCAATATATCCATCTGCAGTGTGACTTCAATCGACCGGCATGTTTGTGTGCGTGTGTTTGTGGGTGTGTGTGTGTCTGGGTTTCTGCGTCAGAGGGCGGGGCCTCAGGTTTGAAATCTCCCGGGTTTGCGCGTGCACGTGAATAACTTGGTTTCGTTCGTACGTCATGGCGAAACACCTAATGAGTCGGTATCAAGGCGACTCGTTTGAAGCACTATGAGTCGACTCTTTTATAGATGAATCAACCGTTTTAAACACTGTATTCTTACAGATTTAAGCCTTAGCTGGATACTTCACTTCACTTAGAGCTGTGTTACACACTACATGGAGGGGAATTTTCAAAAACCCATAATATGGGCTCTTTAAGAGTGTGCCCTGCCACCCTGTGAAGGAAAACTCCTTTCGGCCGCTTGTATCCAAGATCTTGTCCTTTCGGTCATGACCCAAACCTCATGACCATAGGTTTGGGTCCCTTACTTCAGGTGTCCACCACCAGGTTCGTGGATTGCCGCCTCGACAGGCACCACAGACCTTACGGCCACAGCTCCTCAAGGCCACGTTAACAATGGAGTTGGAGAACATGGACCACTCAGTTTTCATGTCTCCAGTCTCCCTCGGGATCTGGTCAAAGCTCTTCCGGAGGTGAGAGTTGAAAATCCCTCTGACCTGAGGTTCAGCCAGACGTTCCCAGAGGACCCTCACAATACGTTTGGGCCTCCCAGGTCTTTCCAGCCTTCCCCCCTGCCAGCGGATCCAACTCACTACCAGGTGGTGATCAGTTGACAGCTCTGCCCCTCTCTTTACCCGAGTGTCCAAGACATACGGTCGGAGATCAGATGATACAACCACAAAGTCGATCATTGACCTCCGCCCTTGGGTGTCCTGGTGCCAAGTGCACTGATGGACACCCTTATGCTTGAACATTGTGTTCGTTATGGACAAACTGTGTGGACAAACAACTATAAGTATAAATATATTAATTAATTCACTTTTAAAATATTTTAAATGTTAAATATGTTAACAATAATTTTTTTATTTAAATAAATGTATTTAATATAAAAACATTTGTAACAATGAAATAGCTTTATCTGCATTTATGTGCATGTGATCCTTTTAACACATTACCATAGGTATCATTTATAAAATATTATTACTTTTTGTATAATTAACCTTTACATGCTTCCTCTGAGCCAAATAATAAGGAAGAACCAAATCTCTTACCACAGCTATGCTGATGACACTCAGATCTACTTAGCCTTACTGCCATTGACTACAGCCCTATCGACACCCTATGCCATGCATTAATGAAATGAATTGTTGGATGTGCCAAAACTTTCTTCAATTAAACAAAGAGAAAACTGAAGTCATTGCGTTTGGGAACAGAGATAAGGTTCTCAAGGTAAACACGTACCTTGGCTCTAAAGGTCAAACAACAAAAACTAAGTTCAAGAATCTTGGTGTGACTCTGGAGTCAGATCTGAGTTTCAATAGTCATGTCAAAGCAGTAAGTAAGTCAGCATACTATCATCTCAAAAATATTGCAAGAATTAGGTGCTTTGTTTCCAGTAAAGACTTAAGAGAAACTTGTTCATGCTTTTATCAATAACAATATTTACTAGATTTACTGGCTTAATCTTGTTTATCTTAAATATATCTGACTATGACCTTGTTAATGGTAAGCAAGGTGGATCAGTGGTTAGCACTGTTGCCTCTCAGCAAGAAGGTCACTGGTTTGAGCCCTGGCTGGGGCGTTTGTTCTCCCCGTGTTGGTGTGGGCTTCCAAACACATGCGGTACAGGTAAATTGAATAAACTAAATTGGCCGTAGTATGTGTGAATGACTGAGTATGGGTGTTTCCCATTACTGGGTTGCAGCTGAAAGGGCATCCGCTGTGTAAAACACATGCTGGATAAGTTGGTGGTTCATTCCACTGTGGCGACCCCTGAAGAATAAAGCGACTAAGCCGAAAAGAAAATGAATGAATTAATAAACTTTACTGTAATAAATGGAACTAACCATCCATTATTCAACATTACTTCAGTAGGTGAGGTAACATAAAAAATATATATATATTAAAGTAGCCGTAATCTATTACTAAATATATTTATTTAAACATTTATTTAAACTATAACATATATAACCTTTGATTTGAACAATAAATGTCTGAATGTTCAATAATAAATGTAAATAAAGATCATGTTTGTCAGTACATTTAACAGACTTTTTTTTTATGAAGCGCTTCCATCATAAAAATAACACATCAGAACAGATGTTAAACGTTTCATTTAATTTTATTTCTGACACGTGTCACCATTGTATTGTAATGCTTCACAGTTTGCCAAAAGTGGTAGGTCAGCTGGGTAAACTGTGCATTAATACAAATATGCTTACTGTGTATAGCATGCATTATTTCTACAAACATAAAAGAAAATGAATTTTTAAATATTAAAGGAAATGCATTCAAAGATTAATGCAAATTCCAGTTGCCTCCACATTGCCTACAGTATATATTGTTTTGCATCAGCTCTATTTAGCAGTCCTGCATCATTAGGCACATCAGGTGCAGCCATACAGTTCGCCCGGTCTACCTGTATATATATATATATATATATATATATATATATATATATATATATATATATATATATATATATATATATATATATATACATATACGCTGCAGAACATTCAGTGTCAAACAGCAAAGTACAGAATAAAGAGAGACGCATGATCATATATTATCCCTGATCATGATCTCATTCCTCTCACTGTTGTGCCTCATTGGCTCGCTGCAGCAATGATGCGTAATATTGCTACATGACATCACTAATGCACAGAGCTGCTGATCAACGAGGGCAGTTGGAGGCATGAGGGCCTGCTGCCAAACTCTCCTCCTCAAATGCACTCTTTCTGGCCGGACGCCTTTCCTGGTGTGTTTATGTGAAGGTTTATCTGTTTTGGCAGATGAATACGAAAGCTTTCAGTGTTTGTGTGCAAAATAAGAAAAAGGAAAGAGCTTTCATTCATATATAAAAGTGATGATGTAATGACATTCAGTTGTGATTATTTCATATGCCCGGAAATTAGTTTATTTATAGTATATTCCAAAACTTTTCATGCCTTCAATCTTTGAAATCAACACGAAAATGTTTTTTTTGGCATTAATGGTTCCATGAAGAAATCTTAATATCCATGCAACCTTGCCAAATCCATGAAAGGTCCTTTAGATTATTAAAATGTAAGAACTGTTCTCTGAAAGTATCTTTGAGCAACCTTAAATTATCTTCAATGCATCACTGCAAAAACTTTATTTGGAATTAAACATTTTAGTGTTGTTAAAAAAGTATGCTTAAAAAGATAGCGAGCGACACTGTGGCTCAGTGGTTAGCCTCACAGCAAGAAGCTCATTGGTTCGAGTGTAAAGTTTACATGTTCTGCCCGTGTTGGTGTGGGTTTCTTCTGGATGCTCCAGTTTCTTCCACAGTCCAAAAACATGAGGTATAGGTGAATTAGGATGAACTAAATTGGCCGTAGTGTATGTGTGTGAATGTGGGAGTGTATGGGTGTTTTCCAGTACTGGGTTGCAGCTTATCATATCCAGCATATGTTTTACACAGCGGATACCCTTCCAGCTGCAACATGGTACTAGAAAACATCCATACACACTCGTTCACAAACATACGCTACGGCCAATTTAAGTTTATTTAATTCACCTATAGCACATGTCTTTGGACTGTGGGGGAAACCGGAGCACCCAGAGGAAACCCACACCAACACGGGGGGAACATGCAAACGCCACACAGAAATGCCAACTGGCCCAGGGCTCGAACCAGTGACCTTCTTGCTGTGAGGCAACAGTGCTAATCACTGAGGGAATTCGCCTGCAGGGAATTCTGGGAAAGTTCATTAATTCACCATATATATTAAGGAAACTTACGATTAAACAGGTTACACATTTTTACTGTGATATTTTTACAGTTTTTCACTATTGAAATTAAAACATTTTTACAGTGCACATATCCAATATCTATGTTTCCATCCAAAAAATGTAATTAGACTATACAAAAAAACTGGTGAAAAATGCGATGAACATGAGGTTGCTTTTGGAGGTGTGGGAGGTAGGCATGGGCCGGTATAAAATTCTGATGGTGTGATAAACATGCATAAATAAGTCACGGTATTAGGATATTGTGATTACTGCTCTAAAATATTTGTTTTTAAATGTTTGGGTAAACTTGTTCCCTATTAAAGACAATATATTTTATTTTAAGAAACATTTCACATATTTTGGAACAGTTTACATGTCAGGCTAAATAGTTTAAATAAATCACTGACTTCATCTATCTTAATTAATTTCAAAAACACACACACACACACACACACACACACACACATATATATATATATATATATATATATATATATATATATATATATATATATATATATATATATTTTTTTTTTTTAAATAAAAATGCATCTTTAGATATCTTTTTTTCTTTGTATACATTAAGCCACTGCACTTTTCAGGTCTATAGCATGGCTGTATGCTGGTGTGTAAGTGATTTGTTTTTTAGATGTTTTCTAAATTGTGAGCTGATTTTAGCAGTTTTAAAACCTTGATTTTTCCCAACTGTGTTAAACCTTAAAACCGGTTATCATCCCATGCCTATGGGAGGCAATAATAACAACAAATCACTTTGATGATAGACTTGCATGTGTGAATTGGGTAAACAAAATTGTCCGTAGTGTATGAGTGAGAGTGAATGTGAGAGTGTATTGGTCTTTTCCATTACTGGGTTGCGGCTGAAGTGGCATCCACTACGTAAAACGTATGCTGAAACATTTGGCGGTTCTTTCCTCTGTGGTGACCCCTGATAAATAAACGACTAAGTGGAAGGGAAATTAAATGAAATGTTAAACCCATTAATGTTTTCCAGCATTGACCAGGGGCTGTCCATTTTCAGGCATACTGTTCCTTTAAATATTCACAGTCATTGCATCAGCCTGTCTTTCTTAAATCTGCAGTTAAGCACTCATGTCAGTTATAATTGCATTAAGCGCACAGCAAAAGGGATTAATGAATCTACCTGCATCCATCTGGCCGATGGGTCTAATTAAAGTCCAGATGCTGGTTTAAAACCCAGTGTGAGTCGAGGAAAAAATAGAAAGAGAGTGTTTCTGTAGGTGTGAAGTTTAATTCATCTCTCCACCCATCACACATACAGTAAGAACACATCTGAATTAGTGCCTCGGCCAGAAATGACCTCATTCCAATACACACTGAGCTTGTCACTATTTAACTCGCTTTTGATTCATTTGACTCCCTGTTTAATTCATCATTGTTGGTTACATAAGAACACCCCTCTGTGCCGCAAAGCCTTTGTTCTTACTGAAGCTTTTCGAAGGGTGTTATAAAAACACTTCTGAATTGATCTATCGACACCTTTTGCTGCAGATTATATTGTAAGTGGTGTGCTGATAAACTGTTGCAGAAGGGAAAATATGAGAGCATCTTGGGCAATTGTTCATTTCCAGTATTGCCGAGGGTGAGATTCATCACCTACAGTCATTCAGAGTCCATCTGCCTGCTTTCAGTGGCCAACATGATGACGCCAGTGTGCGCTTTAATGCTGTGCTTTATGACTGCATTAACAGTACATTTTCTGCAGTAAGTCATGAATACATTATTTGTTTTTATAAGAAATTAAAAAACTTTAGTTTAGGTCACAATTCACTGCATCAACTCATTAACTAACATGACTAGATTAATAAACTTATAATTAGCTGTTTATTAATAGTAAGATAGAAGTTGGGGTGTTGGTATTGGGTATGATTAGGGATGGAGAATAAGATCACATTTTAGGACTACTAATGAACAGTTAATATCTTAATATTATGCAGATAATAGGAAAGTAGTTAATAGCATGACCTTAATGTTACCAGTTAAACTAAACTAATAAGTTTTTTTAACATTCTTTATTGTTTTTTAAACACAATAACACAAAGTACAACAAAGTACAGACTAATCTAAATAGATATTTTATTCCCACACATGTTGCCCTATACATGTCCCAAACCTCCAACCTGAGTGCCACAAATAAACTACACATAAAATAAAATAAAAACCATGAATAAAACATAAAGTCAGGTTCTAAGCATTCTGTTCTGTTATACTAAAGTAAGAAATGAGGCTGCCTCAGTATTTGACAAACAAAGCTTGCTGCTTTTCAAACTTTCCAAAGGCATAAGATGACACTTCTTTAATCCACATGGAGGTAGAAGGTGATTTAGAATCCTACCATCTCTTAAAGGGTCAGGAAACACCAAAACACATTTTTTGAGCTGTTGACAGTCGTATATGTGTCCCACACTGCAAAAACACTATTAGGACACCTATATTTCACTAAAAAGAGTAAATTGGTTGTTTTTGCGTTATTTCAAGCAAATTCGTACTTCCTGTTTGAAACTAATTTTTGAAGCTGCGTCACGGTCATGACATAATAGCGTGTATTCCAGCGTGCAGACTGGGCGTCTGTGCCAGAGTGAGTCTTATTACGTCTTACAGTGTGATGCATTAATGCATGAGTAAGGCTTGGGTCAAACCAATCAGCGCGCTCTATTGTGCAACTTCATTAATATTCATTAGCGTCACCGTGTTTACACCACAGAGACGCCACGTTGTGTTGGCAAAACAAGCGTGAAGTGTTGTTTTATAGTTTGCTGCCATTAAGTTTCGTTTTCATTTTCTCTCTGTGAGAGCTCAGCTGGTTCACGTGTGGATTAACGGTGTACGCGACGCTCGACAACAATAACTTACGTGTCTGGGGAGGAACATTGTTTACCTGAGAGCTGTTCTCATCTGCAAACGCTGAAATCCGGATTCACTTGTAACGTTAGTCTCCTCTTCATAAAGACGCGGCTCTAGTTGCTGGTGATTGTCCAGTCTCTACAGATTTGGTAAGTGAGCGACCAGTGCTCTTTGTTTATTCAGTTTGTTCGTATCGAATTAAGTTAACTATTGCACTGAGTGCAAACATAGCACCGCATTTTGTGACCGGAATAACACACGCGGCTTTCTGACGCTACCTGCCGTGTGCATCTAAGTTTCCGGGAAATGCAGAGTTTTTTTTCTCTCATTCGCCGTGCGGTATCAAACATTGCATGAAAAAATACACGCTTAGAGCAGCTCCTCGAATCAAATATTGCGTTTGTCGCGAGGGGCATGAATGAATTCCCTGAATGAAAGAGCCAAACTGCTGTTAAAGTCCAACATTTAATAATTTGGCAAATAATTCGACTACAGATGTCCATGTAGGTTAACCACCATCACTCTCTCATGTGTGTGTATTTTGACTGAAACCCGCGCGTGCCCAAATAGACACTCCCACACCCTCCCACTTTAGTTCCTCCGACACTCCCCCCTAAACAGAGCTGGACACGCCCACTTTTCTGACTTTTTCCAAAGTAGAGGTGTGAAAACACCCTGCTGAAACGAGAGGGTTTCATGGCCCTTTAAACATTTTATGGCTGCTAGTACACTCTCAGAAATAAAGGTACAGAAGCTGTCATTGGTTGGTACCTTTTCAAAAGATACACATTTGTACTTAAAGGGTCGATATTGATACCTCAAAAGTATATATTAGTACCTAATAATTTTATGAGGAACACTTTTGTGCTTTTTAGGTACTAACATGTACCCTTGAGGTATTAATATGGGCCTTTAGGTACAAATTTATACATTTTGAAAAGGTACAACCCCAGTGACAGCTTGTGTACATTTATTTCTGAGAGTATAGGGCTATTCTGACTAATCTCAGATAATAGTAAGTTAAATGGTGTTCCTCAACATGCACACACTGCACACGTTTTATTACTTTGTGTTTTTGCTTACTTCACACTACAAATGACTTTCTTAAATGACAATGTCTTATTTGTCCTACTTCTGTGGTTAAAATTTATTACATTTTAATAAGTGCATAAATTAGCACTTAATTATGCTGATTTTTATTTCAGAAAATAAGATGTCAATTGGCTAAATAAGCAAATCTCTCTGGTTTAAAAAAAATATTTGGATACTTTATACAGTGCAGAGCATTTGTTTCTCTTCTGTTGCTGACTTAGCCTAGAAAAAAGTCAGAACTGCATAATATTAACCTGATCATTCTGAGAGAACGAATACAAACTTAAAATTCTGAGGGATGAAAAATAAGAATTGCAAGAAGAAATTTTGATGGGGGAAATCCCATTGCAAGAATACAAACTCATAATTCTGGAGGAAAAATGCAGATCTCACGATCATCAGCAAGTCAGGTTTGCAGATCGCTGGTAAACATGCAGCATCACTTGGACTACAATTCTGTCACCTTATGACCTACAAATCCCATCATGCACCTCACACACACCTATGTCCAGATCTCTGATGATTACACACACAGGTGGTATCTGATCTAAGACTGATCTAAATGGACTATTTATACAGCTCACATTCCCACACACTTTGCTGAGTCTTGTTGGTTTATCCCAGTAACATTAAGAATTGTTCTCTGTTTCTAGAGAAGTGCCACAGGATTTTTAATGACCACAGAGAGTCAGGACCTCGGTTTAACGTCTCATCCGAAAGATGGCGCTCACTGACAGTATAGCATCCCCTTCACTTTTCTGGGGCATTAAGACTCACGCAGTTCGCAGGTTGAGCGCCCCCTGCTGGCCTCACTAACACCACTTGTATGATGTACTGCACTGTAAACTCAGAATTCTAAGAAAAAAAAACTACATGATGAAAACTGAAAATCTAAAAAAAAAAGGATCTAAAACATGTAAACAAATTTAAAATGTGAAATCAGGAGGTGGGGTCTATGTTTCAGAACTGTAAACATGGAATTCTGAGATTTTAAAAAATCTGAATTTCAAGATGCAAACATATAATTTAAAGCAGGGGACATCAAACTTGTTCCTGGAGGGCCGGTGTCCAGCCGATTTTAGCTCCAACCCTAATCAAACACACCTGAACCAGCTAATCAAACTCTTAGGTATACTTGAAACACCCAGGCAGGTGTGTTGAGGAAAGTTGGAGCTAAAAACTGCAGGGTCACTGGCCCTCCAGGACCAGGATTGGTGACCCCTGATTTAGAGGGTAAAAAAGAAAAAAATTGCAAAAGGTAAACTAAGAATTCAGAGAAAATGGTCAGAATTGCATTATGTAAACAAAACATTTTAATTAAGGAGAACAAACCTGAGATTCTGAGAAAAAATCAGAACCACAAAATGCCGACTGGTAGCGACAACTCAGCTTGGCAACCACCTGAAAAACCCTAGCAACCATAAAGCAATATAACCTCCCACAACTCTCTGTCATCGTGCCAGACACTTCAGGATGAGCAAGTCACTGTATTGTTCAGACAAACAAGAGACATTCACTGAAAATCCCCACTTGTAGCATAATCAACACTTGACTTAATAACATGTGTTGTTTTATGATACTAATTATCACTCCAAGAAAAAAAACCTTTGATGAACCCCAAGTTTGATTTATATGCATCACCAAATGTATTAATTATGCATGAACCATTAAATATGAGCTTGTCGTTTTAGAAGTATTTCAAGAACTGATTAGAATCTGAATATACCTGACAAAGGTCTTGCTGTCTATCCAAATTTTAGGAGCAACAAATAATAATAACTTGACTTCTAGTTGATCATTTGGTATTAAAAGTGGCTTATATGAAAGGCAAAGGCCTCTAGATTATGCTTATTGTACCAAAATAAAGGATGATCATGTCTTGATTTTTAATTATTTAATTAAAACAGTCAGGTCTGTGTTTGCTTCGACAAAAGTCTTGTCACTTAACAGAAATAATGTACAGTATAGAATATAAAGTCATGGAGCAGTGGAAAAAATAATAATATTGTGTATGATTCCCATGAGCTTGGAGGACTGCATCCATACATCTCTGCTATGACTCAAATAACTTATTAATAAAGTCGTCTGGAATGGCACAGAAAGTGTTCTTGCAGGACTCCCAGAGTTCATCAAGATTCTTTAGATTCATCTTCAGTACCTCCTTCTTCATCTTATCCTAGACATGCTCAATAATGTTTATATCTTGTGACTAGGCTGTCCAGTCCTAGAGCACCTTGATCTTCTTTGCTTTCAGGGACTTTCATGTGGAGGCTAAAGTATGAGAAGGAGAACTATCTTGCTGAAGAATTTGCCCTCTCCTGTGGTTTGTATTGTAATAAGCAGTACAAATGTTTGGTAACACTTTGCAAAAAGGTTCATTAATTACTGCATTTACTAACATGAACTAATCATGAACAACACATGTACAGCATTTATTAATCATATTTGAACATTTACTAATGCATTATTAACATGCAAGTCCATGCTTGTTAACATTAGTTAATGCACTGAGTTAACATGAACTAACGTTGAACAACTGTATTTTCATTAACTAACGTTTACTAACATAAATAAATACTGTAGTAAATTTATTGTTCATTGTTTGTTCATGTTAGTAAATGCATTAATTAACATTAACTAATGAACCTTATTGTAAAGTGTGACCAAATGTTTTAACACCTCAGGCTGTTGATGTTGCCATCCACTCTGCAGATCTCTTGCACGCCCCCATACTAAATGTAACCTCAAACCATGATTTTTCCTTCACCAAACTTGGTGACTGATTTCTGTGAGAATCTTTGCTCCATGCGGGTTCCAATAGGTCTTCTGCAGTATTGGTGATGATCGGGATGCAGTTCAACAGATAATTCATCGAAAAAATCTACCTTCTGCTGCTTTTCCAAATGATCAACTAGAAGTCAAGTTGTTATTTGTTGCTTTCACAACAGGGATCGACGACAAGACTTTTGTCAGGTAGTGTATAATATATATGTAAAAATGTAGTTTACTCAAATAAAGGTGTAATTTACAGAAACTTTTTTAAAGCATTATATAGTTTTTGGAAGCATTTTGAAACCTGTTTATGTTTTAGGCCCCCGAATTGCAGTTGTCATAAATTGACATCACAAATGCATACCAAAAATCCATTTTAGTTAGAAACACCCCACAGATCTTGTTTTTTTTCATTCAACTATCACTTCTCTCATTTTAAAAGAAAAAAAAACAAAAAAAAAAAAACGTGTTCCTATTTTTTTTTTATTTAACATTTATGGCATTAATTGATTAACATGTTGCTAGCATATTTCTAACACATTAATTTGTATGTTTTTTTTTCTTAGTTAAGCAAAATAAAAACATACTACATCAGGTCAAATGTCATATATTGTATATATTATGTACTGTTATTATGTAATTCATTCAATAATTTTCTTTACGGCTTATTCCCTTTATTAATCTGGGGTCGCCACAGCGGAATGAACCACCAACTTATCCAGCATATGTTTTAAGCAGCGGATGCCCTTTCAGCTGCAATCCATTACTGGGAAACATCCACACATAACTATTCACACACATACACAACAGACAATTGAGCTTACCCAATTTACTTATAGCGCATGTCTTTGGACTGTGGGGGAAACCGGAGCACCTAGAGGAAACCCACCCCAACACAGGGAGAATACGCAAACTTCACACCAACTGAACTCGAACCAGCGACCTTCTTGCTGTGAGGTGATCGTGCTACCCACTGCGCCACAGTGCAGCCGTTATTATGTAATTTGACTCTATAAAATGTACTCTACCTACATATTATATGTTTTATTTTTAATTGAATGCAAAACTATAATTCAGCAAAAATGCATTAAATTTATTAAAAGGAACAGTAAAGGCATTTACAAAATTTTCCTTTCATAATTTAAAAAATTAAAAACCAAATAATAAAATAAAATCTATATATTTAAAAAAATAATAATAAAATAAAATAAATATATATCAACGTATCAGTCCTGTACTGTTTTTCACAAACACATAAAACATATTATTTAGCAATACTATAATAAGGAGAACATTATTAATACTATTGTTATTATTACTATTACAAACACACTACGTCAGGTCAAAGATGATTTTCAGCCATTCATTTATTATATTTTCGGCTTAGTGCCTTTATTAATCTGGGGTTGCCACAGCAGATTGAACCCCCAACTTATCCAGCATGTTTTACACAGCAGATGCCCTTCCAGCTACATGTCTTTGAACTTGTGGGGGAGCACCCGGAGGAAACCCACGCCAACACAAGCATGCAAACTCCACACAGAACTCCAAACTCTTGCTGTGTGGTGATTGTGCTACCCACTGCGCCACCATACATAATCTGTACTCTAACTTTCTAAAGTTTAAATATTTTTAATTGAACGTAACAATTTCATTCCGTAAAGATGAATTAAATTGAATAAAAACAACAATAAATGCATTTATAATGTTACCAATAATTTTTTAATTTCCCCTACATAAAAAAGATCAATAAAAACAATAAATAATAAAATTAAATTAAAATAATTTTAAAAAGAATAAAGTAAGCCCTGTAAATCAGTGCTTCATGGTTTACACAAACACATAAAACATTATTTAGCATTATTATTTACTTTTATTTAGCATTAATATAGCAAAAAAAACATTTATTATTACTATTATTATTATACATTGCACATAATATGTACTCCAACTTTCAGAAGTTTGAATATTTTTAATCAAACGGAATACTTTGATTCAGCAAAGTTGCATTCAATTGATTACAAGCAACATTAAAGACATTTATAATGTTACAAATACTTTGAACTTCCTTTCCTTAAAAAAAAGATTAATAAAGACAACTATTAAATGAAAATCAATGTGTTCACAAACATTAATTACATTATTTAGCATTAGTATAATAAAGCAAACATTTATTATTATATTATCATTATTACTAATATTATTATAAATAAATATAACACTATTACAAGTAATAAACAAAAGACAATTTTCAGAAACCTGTTGAATCTTAACCCCCATTTGATGTCTGTATTGACCTCAATCCTCTCAAGCTGTGCAACTCATGTTTCATCTCAACACATGGCCAGTCTCACATGTGTCCTTTTGCATCTGTGTTCCCAGTGCATAAATGTGTTTGTATGTCTGCGTGTGCGTGTGTGTGTGTATATATATGTGTGTGTGTTTGACCTTGTCAGCTGAGCAGGTCAGACTTCCTCTGCATCAGCTGAAGTCACTGCAGAGACGTGTGTGTGTGCACGTGTGTGTGTCTGAGTTCAATCAGGTCAACAACAGGGTGTGGAGTGTGTGTTTCCCAGCACTTTCTCATGCAACATGTGTCATACCTCACCAAAGAGGCCGGAAATGCCACAGGGCTGCTGGGCCTCCGGCTGTTGGGCCACTCGTGCTGATGAAGCTGGAACACACACACACACACACACACACACACACACACACACACACACACACACACACACACACACACACACACACACACACTCACACACACACAGAGAGAGAGAATAAAGGTAAACAATGTACAGTTTTAAATTTTAAATGTGAGTATTTTACATTGTTTCTCTGTTACAATGACAATATCTGTGACCGCGCACCTTAGCATGTGGAATTAAAGCACACCATATACAGTATCATAGCATTGCTAACTTGACATCTCAGCCTGCAGTCAAACATTTACACTGCACAGTTTAAAAGGTCATTGGTACAGCATGTGCTGAAAGATTATGACGTTTTCTTTGAAGATGAAACTGGAAAGCCTTGTTATACACAATGTAGCATTTTGTTGAAAACATTTTATGAAAACAATTGTAATTGTTCCCAATGTATGCCATAGAACTTATTTGGAACAAATGCAAATATATTTATGACAATGACAGCTTATTTATATAACACAATTAAAAACAGCATCGGCTCATTCTGAAAACGTAGCTTTATAGACATTTCTGGAGATTGCATATAATTGTTTTTGTAATTATTTTTTAGGGGTATTCACCTTTATTGATAGGACAGTGGAGATATAGAGACAGGAAAGCGTGGGGAGCAGAGACAGGGGAAGGACTAGCAAAGGACCTCGAGACAGGAATCGATCCCGGGTCACTGCGAGCACCTCAGTGCTTTGTGTCGACGCGCTAACGACTAGGCTATTGGCACTGACAGCGATTGCATATTTTGCAGCCAGAGTCAGATACTTACGTTTTCTCATGATATAACTACTGTCAGTTAGTGTTTTGGAAGTGTTATTGCAAAGCAACACAAACAGCTACAATTCTTACATGCATTTTGATCATGTAGTGTCAATGGAGATGTTTTACTGAAGCGTACACTCTTAAAAAAAAAAGGTTCCTTGAGGTTCTATATTGAACCTTGGGGTTCTATACTTGGCCAGTAAAACATTTTACTCAAAAAATGGTTCCATTTAAAACCCTTTGAGTGCAAAGAACCTTTTTGATTAAAATGGTTCTATTTAGAACCTTTTTGGGGTTCCATATATGAAGCGCTTGATAGAACCATTTTTGGTTCCATATAGAACCATTTCTTTTAAGAGTGTAGTAAAGTTTTGGATACAGATCGTTTTCCTTTTCAAAAGTAAAACACGCAAGTATAAACATTGAATTTTGAGAAGGGTGAGAAAAGCACAGCTAAAAGAAGCTGGACTGATAGCATGAGGGTGATCTGCTGATGGGAGCACATCTAGACCGGCCTGTAGCACCAGCGAACAAAAAAGCGAGGGGCATCACAAAGACCCCCGCATTTCAAGCTCAATGTGTTTGCTCATGGCAGAACTGCTCTGCCAAAACACTGTCGAGGCGTATCAGCAGCACGTCTGTGATCGTTCACACGGACCCGCATTCCCACCACACACACTCTGGAAAACCGGGATAGACAGACTGAGCTGCTGTATCTGCCCAGACATCACAGACTCATTTCTCAAAACACACAATCCTCTGATTAGATGCCATCCATTCACTGGGAAAAAAAGGAAAAAAAAAACAAACAAAAAAACATTGCTTGTGTTTTTCATCAGGAAATAGATTTCTGTCTTTCTACTTTAAAATGAATTTTTTCATTTTATATTACTCACAGTTTCATATGAAATGTACAATTAAACTGGAAAACTCTTTACGTGAATGGGTGTTCATAAGGGGTCACGAAAACTTTAAAATCATGAGTTTTAATATACGCTATTAGAAACAAGGAAGTGTTGCTAAATAGGGAAGGGTTTGCATGAAGAGGGGAGTTTCAGTTCGAGCATACTTTGATTTTCACAGAGGCAAAACAACACACAGACGCAGGGGAGAAAAACAGTGACTATGTTTACATGGACATCAGTATTCAAATTATTTGCAAATTATTAATTAAAGTGCAGTTTGACAACTACCATTAAGGAACATGACATGCATGCCTCCCATGACAAACAAGATATTGGATGGGAGGAACTGCTGAAAGAGTTTTGATGGATGCCTTTTGAGAGAAAAAAACTTTTTGCATTTCTTGCTAACTTAGATGCACTCAGAGAATAATACCAAAAAGCTGTGTGTGTATAGATTATCCTGTGTGAGTATAGACTATCCAAAATGCGGCAAAAATCATACATGGCGATAATAGTTTGATTGGGGTGTGTACATTTAAAGAGCAGCATTTACAGCAAATCTTTCAGTCCATGATATTGTGATATTAACGTAAACTTAGCTTAATCATTTTGCCTAAGGTATGTCTTTAAAAACTGAAAGAGTACTGCTGACGATACTAACTAACTTTGCCTCTAAATAAACATAACAAAGAACACTGATCATACACTTACCTAGATCTGCATAGACAGGACAATTTACACAAACTAGAACCCCAACCTTTTTAAAAGAAGATGAGTGGCAAAATCCAGATTTCTGCATTTCCAGATGCGAAAAGCTCTCGAGTAAAAAATGTTTTTAACAAACATATTTTTGTTGCATGTTAGCAGACCACTGTAGCAGACCACTGGAGTCCAGCTGTGCTCTCATGGCGGGGAATTGAAAACAAAACCTTTGTTGAAGCACAATTAAAAATGTAACACTGATGACCCATGTCTCCAATCAATTCTTCTTCTACCACTTGTTTAAATTACAGTTGGCAACACAACGTGGCGACTCTCTGAACACTGTAACAGGTAAAAACAGTCTTTGAAGCTATCATGCATATTAATGAAGTTGCACCTCATTCACATTAGAGCGTGCTGATTGGTTCAAACCAAGTCTATCACTTGAATTAATAATGAAAACTCAAAGACGTCAAGTTGTACCCGCCAGTACAGACAGCCAGTCTATTTGCTGGAATTTACACAAGGATCTAATCGCTGTGAGGTTGCTTCAAAAAGTCTTTTCAAACCAGAAGAACGAATTTGCTCAAAATAACGCAATAACAAAAATGTGAAATATATGTCCTAATAGTGTTTTTTAGCAGTGTGGGACACATGTATGACTGTCAACATCTTAACAAATGTGTTTTGGTGTTTCGGGACCCTTTAAGTGTTATTCAGCCAGTTATGACACTTTAAAGATGATTTTTTTTACGTACATCACAGCCTGTTTTTTCTATTTATTAAGACAAAATTGACATTATCAAGACAACAAATCTTGCCATAAATCTGTTATAAACATGATTTTAATGAAGCTGTTGTATACATGTCAAGAATTTTATCATTACTATTATTATTTTTTTACTCCAACTAAAGTGGGACAAGATGAATTTGTCATTCAAATGACATTAAATTTTAATGATGTGATTAAAAGATAGTAATGTCACTTTCTAAACTTTCTAGAAAGTAAAGCACATTCTAATGACAAATACAGTTTGTTTCACTGAAAACTCGATTAGAAAAATATTCATAACACAATTATAATGCCTTATGACGATCTTGTTTATAACAGATTGTAAAATGTCATGACAGAGGGCATTGCGGCGTGATGAAGGCTCTCTTATTTCAAACAAATTCGAAGGCTCCTTCAAATGCAGCCTCAAAAAGCATCCTTCATTTCCCAGGTAATGAAGAACACAACCGGTAGATTCTTTGCGGCCTCGAACATCCCAGGATAAATTGCATGCTGATAACGGCAGGATGTTTTTAAAAGAAAACTCTTGATTAAACACGTGAATTAAGGTTTTATTTTAATTTAAAGACAAAAAAGAATATGACGTGTCTTACTAAAAAGTGATTTATAAACAGTTTACATTTTTATGTGTACACGTATGAATTAAAGGAAATATATGTCCTTCGGAGGATGCAGCCACTGAAAGCATGCATCTGATTGGTCTGAAAAACACTAGCATTGTTAATTATTAACACTAATTTTTGAAGGTCAAGGAATTTCTATTTCAGTTTTTCTACTTCAAAATGTAATGTTTAACTTAGTGTGCTATTTGTTTTTAACTATTTGTGTAATTGACAATCAATTTGAGTAAAGACTATTTGAAAGTATAACCTACATTTCTTTCACGCTTGTTATCATTCTATGCAGTGTGGTATTATCAATTAATCAGTGTTGCAAGCATGCAATATTGCATTTTACACAACAGTGCTGTCTGGTTCTTGAATCTGATTGGCTTGATAGCCATGCGATATTCTGCCAGTAACAGCACTCATCCAGCCTCTTCACCCTTGTGTATTACTTCGCCCACATACAGCATATTTCTGCTGTTGGGAAATATAATGTACTATTGAGGCTTTTTTTTGAGTTGATAATGTAGTTGTTTAGATTGCAACTATGCAGTTTATTTAGAAGAATAGTGCCAATTTTTAAATATTTATAACATCTGAGAGACAGCGCGTTTGGGGCCATTAGCCTGTCTTTGAGCTAAGACAGTTGACAATGTTCATCCACAAGATGGCGATGGAAACCGGATAATAAGCCCTAAAAGAAAAACAGCGTGCTTTTAAACTACAGCTGATCAAATCATTATTTAACTGGTAAATGACTTTCTAATTCAATCTCTCTCTCTTGTATGTTGTAGTGCTGTATTTATTGTAATCTCCCGATTGCAACAGAAATACTGGGAGATATCTGTATGGCATTTCATACCATTCAGTCTTATAATCTTAAAATGTCAGCAAAATCACCTGTTTTGTCATCACTTTAGACATTACGCTAGAGAATCATTCAAATACTAGCTCTAAAGTGATGTTCGTGAATGAGCAATGTTTTTTTGCTGACATGTGAATGATGTGAATATACATCTCATAGTATACATCTGACAGCTGCAGGTGTGAATAAACGGTGGAAGAAAGTAGTTCCTCATACAAAAGGGTTTTTAGACTCTATGTTTGATTTTCTTTTTGATACATATGATTAAGTCATCAAACTGTTGTATATATCACACTCGTAGCAGTGCGATGTAGCTGTATATCGTTACTGGTGGGACACTAAGCATGCATTCCACCAGTGCCGATATACAGCCACATCGCACTACTACGAGTGTGACTTTGCTTATTTAACACATGGTTAGCATGTTTTAATAAGTTGATGATGGCTTGATACTTTTTTAGCATATTTAGAGTGAATTAGCATGCTGCTATGTTTTAGCATGCTGTTAGCATGAATTACCATGTTACAGCATACTGAGTAAGAACATTCAGAATATTTGACTGAGTTTGGATTCTAAATCTTGAAATATGACAAGAGTCGAGAAGTAGAAGAAGCAGAGTTATAATAGCAGCCTAAGCTTAACAGTCAATCAGTAGCAATTAGCAGCTAGCATCTAAAAACATATCAGCGTCTGCGAAAACTCAATCCTTGTGCTCAATGACAAATGTAAATGCCACACAGTAGGACTCTAGAAAGATAGACAGCATTTGTGTCAGCCAGCTGCTCTTTAAAAGTGAATGTGTCAGAGAAAGTGCAAAAGATAAGAGATGAAGCTTTGCTGAGAGTCCAACTGTGAGGAGTGAAGCTCATCATTCACTTGCTAGACAGCACCAAGGTCTTGACCCCTTGACCCTCTCACTTTCTAGTGCACAGCAGCCCGTCTCACACACCGGCCTAACAAGCGCTTCCCTCGACTTCAGGCATGTGTCCTGAGAAAGGGAGAACAGAAGACGGATGAGACAGCTGTCTGGGCCGCCTGTCCCTGGATCTGGGATTTGTCCTTGTTAACAAACTGCTGGCATTCAGTGGTCCAAGCACACATAAAGATCAATGCACTGCTTAGCCCAGAAGATCAGACTGGATGTCGCCATCACTTCAAACGCAATGATGATTTCCCAATGAGCACTTCTAAATGTAGCAGAGCGGCTAATGGAGGCTCAAGAGGAAACTCAATACTGCAAGACTTCAGAATGTAAACTTAGTCTGAAAACTTCAAATCAGAGGGAACACATTGCTTGTTTTCATTTGAAGTTGATAGAAGAGAGCAGCAGATTTTTGCTGTGTTTTTAATATTGAAGATTTCATACAGGAAGCCGGTTTAATATCTTTGACCTTTGTGTTTACATTTACACCAAAAGCCGGAGAATGCGATGTAAATAAAAGGTTGCTAGCAGCTCTTTAGCAGGAAATGCAGGTAAACAGTGCAGTTTACTATGTAAACTGAATGTCAAAACAAAAATAGGCAATTTAATCTTCATCTTTACTGTTTTCTTATTTTTTTTTTTTACATCTTATTTATTACATCTCATACATTTTTAAGTAATTAATACTTTTTTCAGCAAGGAAAAATAAATTGATAAAAAAAGGGTGTAAAAATAGATTACAAATGAATTTTATTTTTAAAATGATTTTATTGGTGTTGTTTCTCAATAAAGAATCCTCAATAAATTGGATCAAAGTTTCCACAAAAATATCAAGAAGTAGTCAGAAAAGATATTTTCAGATTGATGTATGGCTAGGGGGTGACATGGTGGCTCAGTGTTGGCACTGTTGCCTTTCAGTTTGCATGTTCCCCCCGTGTCTATAGGTTTCCTCAGGGTGCTCCGGTTTACCCCACAGTACAAAGACATGCACTATAAGTGAATGTAGTGTATGTGTGTAAATGAGTGTGTATGGGCGTTTTCCGGTACTGGGTTGCAGCTAGAATTGCATGCGCTTTGTAAAACATATGCTGGATAAGTTGGCGGTTCTTTCCGCTTTGGCGACCCTTGATGAATAAAGGGACAAGGCCTAAGGAAAATGAATGAATGACTGAATGAATAAATGAATGTAAACATTGTGGCTAATCAAACACTGCCTGGAGAAGGCATATTAATGATCCCATGTGTTTTGTTTTGATTGGCCTGTTTTGAACTAGGATTTTACACTCACATGATTTGTTGTACATGACAGTGATAAAACAATATTCTCTGAGGCTCATGACATTTTCATGTACTGAATTCATATTATGTCAGTTATGCCTAGGTGTATTTCTGTTAATCTACAAGGATATTTTAAAAGAAGAGCAGAGCATTAAACTGCCACAGTTAATGATGGTGAATGCAAATGTCACAGATGAGCTGTAGCGTTTCACTTCAACAGTTTTTGGCATATAGATGCTCAGTCTCACACACTCATCTGTCAATGCAGACTATCAATATTGGCAGCTCTAATGGATTGGCAGTCTCTGTTGCTGCGCTGCAGGCTGTGGAATCAGCTGAGAGGTACATATGGGTGAGACGCCTAGGATGACATATTCTCTGACAGTAACGGGGAACATGTGGACAGCATGTCCCAAAATACATCAGCTCCAGCTCCACAATTCACTTTCTTCTTCCCTTCTCACTAGACTCGGGCTGTCAGGATGTCTGAGTTACTGAAAATGTAAAAAAATTGGAAGTTAAAATATTTATTATTATTATCCTTATAAAATTTTTAATGAGTAAAGTTATGGAAAAATCCATTGTAGCAAGGTTTGATGTTTCTCTGGCCATTGGGAAGATGGACTACAAAAGTTATGAGATATGAGTTTCAAGACCAGTGTGGGAACAGGTGATGTTCATTAACACAATAACGAAGTGAGACCGGCCTCACTTCAAAGCGAGACTGGTCTCACTAACACATCAACAAAGTAAGACTAGGCTCACTTTGTTCCCACAGCTCTTGGCCACTCCCCCTTTGTGACATGCAAAATGCAATATAATTATATAAAATCATGAACAATGTAAACAAATTGTGTCATTAACATATATTAAAGTATTCACAGTAAAGCAACCCAGGCTCATTCTGAAAACGTACCTCTATAAACATTTCTGGAGACCCCAGCAGTTTTGTTTTCGCTAATCCACCAGAGGCTGCTGTGTATGCTTTTTCAGATCTCAAAATTCTCTTGTGAGTGCCATTCGCATCTGCTGTTCTCGTGTAAACCGATTAGAGGCCGCTATAGACTGGCTGTTTGACTGACTGAATCACTGATCGACTGACCCACCCTTCTCCTTCCCTAAATCCAACCAATTGTATTGATTGACCCGCCCATCCACTTCCCAAAAGCAATCCAGAAAAAGAAAAGCCCTCGTCTGATTTTTACGTTTTTTTTTTTTAGATTTTACTACATTCTCACCCTATTATTTACTTGTTTATTTTATTTTTTGGATTCAGTTTTGTCTTACCTGCTTTCTAGAACCGTTCTTCACCAGACTTGAACCCCATCGTCGTGGTCAACTCCGACGTACATGGCGAGCTAACGGGACAAACTGGTAACGGCGGAAAATATATGGATGTAAGCCGTCAGCTGGTAGGCACGAAAAGGAACAGCATCGTACCCCCCTCCCCCCATAGTGTTCATTTTAAAAATGAAATGCAGCCATAAGTACATCTGGCTAGATAATTTGTGAATTCCAGAAATGTATATAGGGCGACATTTTTAGATTAAGCCCATGTTACAGTGAATTCATGCTTTGTTGTAATTTGAGATGACAATGCTCTTCTATTCAGAGAACTTGGACTCAAACATGAACAAACATTTGCTTAAATTACAATTTCAAATATTTTTGGTATTGTAAATTTATGACGCAACATTGAGTACAATTGTGTTTATATGGACTTCTTTATTAAATATGATCATTTGACCCAAAACAACTTAAATTTTGGGAACCAATTTCACTTTACTTCAGGTTTATAGTTGGGATGTGCGATACAGCCAGTTGGGTTTATTGCTCCATGTAGTTTTAACAACACACAATAATTGCAATAAATTGATGCCTTTAATTACTATTAACCACATGCTGATTGGAACCACATGTTGCAGTGTGTATGTTTTTATATGTACTGTATAAATCTGAAAACCTGGAACCATGTCAATAGAATCCCATACACCTTAAACAGTCACTGTAATGTTTGTTTAAAGTAAACTGCTGTGCTTTACATGGCTGATGCAACTTGGTGAACACATGGCCCTCAATCTCCAACTCCGCAGCCAAGCTTTAGTAATATACAGCCTTTGGCCCAAATGGAGGAAAACACAGTATGATTTCTGACAGATTTACGTTCATCACGTCGCCGAGAGGGAAACTATCTGAGAACAGGCATAATGTGAGCACACCACGACTTTAGACCCATAAACAGAAAATGATGATTTTTCCCCTCAAAAGAAGCTTAGCATTCAGTACAATCGCTGAAAATACTTCTCTCACGCTGCTCTAATACATCTAACAACCCACGACAACATTTACATGATGAGAAATGATTTACGCCTATTGTTGTGGAAAACTACTTTAGATAATGCCTGGGAGCATTTGAGATTTGATTTGGTATCTGACAAAAGAATTAGATCATCCAATGTGTGTGTGTGTGTTGATGTATGTGTGTGTTGGAGAAGCTCAGGGATGTGTGGTGTTGAGGTTTGTGTAGCACTGAATGCAGTGAGTTTATCTAAGAGCAATTTTCTGCAGTTTATATTAATACATTTCATCCTGTCGATAATTTTAGCTTCAGGGGTGCTTTCCTTAAGCTTGCAAAAAGGCATTTTTTTTAATACATTTTTGTTGATTTTTTAAGTCCGACAATGTGCCATTAGTGAAGATGGCAACAATCGAGGTTTTCCTATTGCAATATTTAATATCCAAATCACACAATATTGAAATAATACACAAAAACTGACATTACACTGGGTGCTTTGGCTAGTTTATTTTAAGTTTAGGCTTTTCAAAATTGAACATTTGTAATTAACATAAACTCAGGCAATTCAACATAACTTTTTACATCAGCACAACAATAAAATGTACATTTTTAGCTAAGTCTGTCACAATAATCAATATATCGACTTACTGCACAACACATGGACATGACCTCAATCATTTTTTGGTAATGCATTAAATATTACCCATACATAAGAAACAATTCTATCAACATTTTAATTGATTGTGGAAGAACTCTAATGTTGGTTGGTGGTGTCATTGTTAGTATGGTTCATAAAACACTATAGTGTTTATTAGAGATGTTCCGATCAGGTTTTTTTGCTTAGTCAGAGGGCTCTATTTTGATGATCCATGCACAAAGTCCAAAGCACAGAGTGCAAAAGCATTGAGGGCATGTCAAAATCCACTTTTGCTATTTTAAGGATGGAAAAATCCGTTTGCGCCGTGGTGCATGGTCTAACAGGGTTGAACTTATTCTTTTAATGAGTTATAGGTGTGATTTTGGAATAAACACATCTCCCATTCTCTTTAAGTGTTAGTTGTGTTGAGCTATAGCACTTTTGCTATTTATATGACGAACTTTGTAAGTGGAAAAACTGAGTGTTTCACTAGTAAGAAAACAGTTAAACAAAGCATCTACACTACAGGCGAGAATGAAAGATGAGCCTCTTCATTATTTACTTTCACTTTCACTCTCGTGGATAGGGAAATGTGTTGTATGCACAGACATCCATTAGCCTTTACATAATTAATTAATTAATTAATTAATTAATAAGCGCAGAGATTTGTTTCAAAACTATTTCTAAATTCAGTTCTAATTTCCAGCAAACGAATAAATGAACAATGATAAAGAAGTGTGGTTAAAAAACTGAGTTATTTTTAAATACACATGGTGTGCCCCATATGGTCTAAAACCAGTCAGGTGGGCAAATCTAAGCTTGTTTTTAATAAAACAAATATAAATATGCAAATACTAAATAATACAGCTAATAATGATAACATTAAACAAAAGCAAATTGTTATGACTAAACTGAAAAAGCCCCCCGAGGTGAAGAAGGCAAGTATGGCTTTTAAATTTATGTAGGCTAAAACAATTTTTGTAAAATTTTATTCCTTTAATTCTTTTTCATATGTAAAGATATTTGCGTATTGCTGTACATCCTGTGTGTATTAACAAGTGTGTAAGCGAGGTGCACAACTAACGCGCTCTGCGCTAAACTATAGACCTGCTCTCAGCTGGTATATTGAACAGTGTATTTTAGTTCCTCAAAATAGTAACGCGCCAGCAATGTGCCTCAACACGCCTCCTTTTTTAGACCAGAACACCTATGGGCGCATACAAGAGCGCAAATGCATTTGCTATTTAAACAGCGTGGCGCAAAACGTCAAAACAACTCTTGAATAAAGCTTAAACTAGCAAACAACAACTGCGTTGCACCTTGCGCCTCATTGTGCCAGGTGTATGATAGGGCCCAGAGTCTTTTGATTTTGAGTATCTGCTGATACGAAACCCGATTCGATACTTCCATAATTCATAAAAAAAAGAATAAAGAAGAGTGAAGAAACAGATCCAGGATGTTCCTCATTATTTTATTTAATTAATTTTATTTTAACAATCAAAAACTCTGGTAACAAATAGAGCACTCCTGTGAGGTAACCTGAACAATAAAGTACTAAATAACAGATTCTTCACTTTTGGACTTTAGTGCAACAGTAAATATATTAAACTAATATATAACAAACAGCACCTCAACTGAAAATACCCTGCGGGCAATCCCAAGTTTCCATAGCTCACAGTTTGCTATGGCAATGTTGTCGCCATAAACTTTAAAAGACCGCCAGACCAGAGACATACTCACGCTTTCCGCTTTAAGCTGCTTCCGTGTTCTATATTGCCGGAATTTAAGCAAAAGCATCTCTGCAACAAAGTGATGTCATACTACGTCTGTTGCTGTTTCTGTGTGAAGTCATGAAAGTCATGAAGTCATGAAAGAACTCTGTGCCACCGCATAAGTATAGATGTGTTAAAGAATTGACAATTTGAGTCCTGGTCGGGAGGTAACGTTCAATTCCGTTAGAGTCTGAAACCGTGTGATCAGGCCCAATTTCCGATCACAGGATCGGATCTGGACATCCCTAGTATAAACTATAAATTACTATAGTATATTTTTATGTGGGTGTCTGATGTAAAAAAAAAAAATAGATTTGATAGCATGTATATCGAAGCGTGTGTTACTTTTTACCTTGCAACAGATTTATTGTTATTAATTTGTTTAGGATATGCGTTTTCACATTCTGATAAAGAAGTATTCTTAAGAATAAAATATGATGTGTTCTTCAGAAGTTCTATTATATTGTCATTTAGGCATTATATAATAAGTGGCATAAAATGGTCTTAAAATGACCATACTATCGTTTATCGCAATATATTGTACAACAAAAAATATTAATGTGATAATGTGACAGGCCTATTTTTATCATTTATTTACCTTTATTCCACAACCTCTGTGAATGGTCCTTAGCACATTTTTTTTACTTGTATAGAATTTTAACAAATCGTATTATAGTTATAGTTATGTTTAGTTTTAACTTTGAATTTGATTTTAATTAGTAATATTTTCCTTGTCACCAGTTCTGTTCATAATTTTTATGGACAAAATTTCAAAGCGCAGCCTTGTGCTGGAGGGGGTTCGTTCAGGCGACCACAGGATTTTCTCTCTGTTATTCGCAGATGATGTTGTTCTGTTGGCTTCATCGAACATGAACCTTCAGTATGCACAGGGGTGGTTTGTTGCCAAGTGTGACGTGGCTGGCATGAGAATCAGCACCTCCAAGTCCGAGGCCATGGTGCTCCACTGGAAATAGGTGGTTTGCCATCTCCAGGTTGGAGGAAAGTCCTTACCCCAGGTGGAGGAGTTCGAGTATCTTGGGGTTTTGTTCACGAGTAAGGAAAGGAATGGAATGTGATAGTCTCCACTTCACTTCCTAATCTGCAATTGCCTCTTTGAATATCACACTAATTGTACAAAAAAAAAAAAAAAAAAAAACTACTAACACTTCCCTTCTTAGACTTTACAGACCTGAAACTTGCCTTTAGTACTTATTCATTGTTGCTCTTAGTTGTGTAAATTGCTTCCTTGTCCTCATTTGTAAGTCGCTTTGGATAAAAGCGTCTGCTAAATGACTAAATGTAAATGTAAAATGTAAATGATTGACAGGCGGATTGGTGCAGCAGCAGCAGTAATGCAGTCGGTGTACCAGTCCATTGTGGTAAAGAAGGAGCTGAGTCGAAACAATCTACTTTCCTTCTCTCACCTGTAGTCATGAGCTTTGGGTCATGACCAAAAGGACAAGATGGGATACAGGTGGCCAAAATGAGTTCCCTTTGCAGGGTGCACCCTTATAGATAGGGTGAGGAGGTCTGTTACCTGGGAGGAGCTCGGAGTAGAGCTGCTGCTTCTCCACATTGAGAGAAATCAGCCGAGGTGGCTCGGGCATCTGTTTTGGATGCCTACCTATGGAGGTGTTCCAGGCATGTCCCACTGGGTGGAGGCCTCGGGGAAGACCCAGGGCACGCTGGAGGGACTATGTCTCTCGGCTGGCCTGGGAACGCCTCGGGATTCCCCTGGAGGAGCTGGAGGAAGTGTCTAGAGAGAGGGAAGCCTGGGGTTCTCTCCTAAGACTGCTGCCGCTGTGACCCAGCCCTGGAAAAGCAGATGAAAATGAAATGAAATTTTCTTTGCAACTAGCTGAAATGAAAGAGGAAACTTAGATATATATATTTGTTTATTTATAAATTTGGCCTGCCATCCCATCTGAGAAGAGAAGAGAAAATGAGGGGAATGTTTCAAGATTGTCAATTCACATTTAGGGTAACCCTTTGTTTGTTTGTTTGTTTGTTTGTTTGTTTGTTTGTTTGTTTGTTAAAAGCTAACTGAAATAAATTGTTTCAATTAAATGCTGTTGATTAATCAGATTTTGTTTAAATGTACTTACTGTCACTTGACAATTCAGAGACTTTGGTGAGCAAATCAAGTCAAATGCAGATTCTGCTTAACTGAACTTCTCATAAATGTGATTGTAATTATTGCAATCATTTAGAAAGTTTTACTGTATTAGTGGAATTAGATAATATGATTTAAAGTATGTTTTCTATTTATTTAGAAAATTTTTAAAATAAATTAGGAAATTAGCCATGGCAACTTTGATGTAATATAGTTTAGTATATTTAGCTCTGGCTCATGGCTCTCAATGATATTTGGTTTTTGGCACTTCATACGAAAAAGTTTGGGCACCCCTGACTTAACTATGAGAACAATGATAGGAACTGAATGCATTATTTTAGACACTTAATTGGCTGTTAACATGAGGAGATATTTGCAGTAACATACTCATTGTCAACAATTTCCTAATCTAACTTTCTTTTAGTTGAGGTATACTGAGGTGAAGTTAACAGGTGGCGGTTTGTCATTCAGTATTTCTCTATGGAAGCCAGTAAAATTAATGTTGATTGATCAGGGCTTGTTCTAATCATTTATGTAAGTGTGTGTGTGTGTTGAAAATATACATTGTGTGGAATATAAAAGCGTCTGTGTTGGATTAGGAAACCATAGACCGGAAATTAATTTAAACCTAATGTCATAACAAACACATTGGGAAGAAAGTGTTGAACATTATGTGCCTCAAGCTTTTATTCATCAGAATAACTGCAAATAAAGGTGCTGAATGGAATAAAAGTGTCCAGGAAATAAGATGTGAAGTGATGGTGTTACAGAATGAGCCACAGTGTAGTCATTGAGTAACAGGGCAAATCGGTCACAGTCTTTCTTCCTGCTCCATTTATTTCTATTGAGACACGGACGTTGGGAAATACAAGAACATGTGAAGTTTGTGTTCTGTAACTTCACAGAGTAAAAAAAAAACATTGGTGAATAGAGAATATACACGCAGGAAACCACTTGACTCATACATTACAAATAAAAGCTACAGGTTTGCATGTAAGGTGCTATTGGTTGTATGTTTTAAGATTTTTTATATTATCTGATATTTCATTCATTTATTCATTTTCTTGTCGGCTTAGTCCCTTTATAAATCCAGGGTTGCCACAGCGGAATGAACCGCCAACTTATCCATCAAGTTTTTTATGCAGCGGATGCCCTTCCAGCCCTACCCATCTCTGGGAAACATCCGCACACACATTCACACACACACTCATACACTGCGGACAATTTTAGCCTACCCAATTCACCTGTACCGCATCTCTTTGGACTGTAGGGGAAACCAGAGCACTCGGAGGAAACCCACGCGAACGCAAGGAGAACATGCAAACTCCACACAGAAACGCCAATTGAGCCGAGGCTCAAACCAGCAACCCAGAGACCTTCTTGCTGTGAGGCGACAGCACTACCTACTGCAACACTGCTATCTATCTGATATTTATCATTTGTTATTAATTTAAAAAAAAAAAAAAGAAAAACAGTCACATTAAAAAGTCATGACAATCAAATTTATTCACTCATTCATTATCTTTTATTCGTCAGGGGTCGCCACAGCGGAATGAACCACCAACTTATCCAGTCAAAACTATCTAGAACCTTTGTAAAGTATATATATATATATATATATATATATTGAGACAAGTTAAAATTATGACAAGTTTTTAATTTCATTTTTAATTGTTTTTTTAAAAAAAGTCAAAATTATTAAATAACCTAATTATTCAACATAAAAATGTAAATTATGACATAGTATGGAAAAGTTTTTTTATCTTAATTATGTTTCAGTGCTGACACTGAATGCACAATTGTTATCCCATATTTTCAAATCATAATTATGACATTAATAGTAAATATTATGATAAAAAGTTTAAATCATAATAAAGTCAAAGTTATGATAAATTACAGTTGCATTGATATTACAGTGTTTGTTGTGACTTTAAATAATAATGGCTATAAACTGACACATTAGCAGAATTTGCCATAGAATCTCAAGATTTACTTGAGATTATATATGAGATTTTGAGATAGGAGATTGAGACTTTGTTCAGCCTCTACACTGCAAGGTAGAAGAGGCCAGGAATACGTAAAGAATATATGACACGATAATTTAAAGTTATTTTATGTATACTATAAACTGACAAACAATTCTACTGTATATTTACCGGTAGATTTCTGGCAACCACAGCTGCCAGTTTTATAGTGAATTTTACAGTTCTTTTGATTATACTCCAAACTGAAAAAACATTTCTACTGTATTTTTAACAGAAGATTTCTGGCAATCACAGCTGCCAGTTTTTTTTACTGTAAATTGTACAGTTGTCTTAATTATACCGTAAACTGAAAACATCTCCATTGTGTTTTAACAGTAGATTTCTGGCAACACTGGTGTCAGTTATTTACTGTGAATTTTGCAGTTCTCTTAATTATACCATAAACTGAAAAAACATTTCTACTGTATTTTTAATGGTAGATTTTTGGCAACCACAGGTGACAGTTTTTTTTTTTACTGTGAATTTTAGGATTATTGCTATTTTAATGTAAAAAAAATCTACTCTATTTATTACAGTAAAATTCTGGCAACCATATCTGCTATATCTGCTTTTACTATGAATTTTACAGTATTTTTTTTACAGTGTATGAGATAAAAGTGAATCATGAGTTTCATTTATTGTATAGTAAAGTTGATATTTTGCCATGGTGACTAATTTCGAATAATAATTTGACCTCAGAAGTCATGATTATGATATAAAAATTCAAAAACATGACAAAACAGAAAATTTCGTCAAATTGCTTTTAATATTAGTTTTGATATTTTATTTGCACCAATAACTGCAAAACTGTACTTATTCATGCATTCATTTTCCTCTCTATTTCAGAGGTCGCCACAGCAGAATGAACCGCCAACTAATCCAGCATATGTTTTACACAGCAGATGCCTTTCCAGCCGCAACCCAGTACTGGAAAACATTCATTCACACTCATACACTACAGACAATTAAGTTTATTCAGTACACCTATAGCAGATGTCTTTGGACTGTGGGGGAAAGCAAAGCACCCGGAGGAAACCTACACAAACACGAGGAGAACATGCAAACTCCACATAGAAATGGCAACTGGCCCAGCTGGGACTCGAACCAATGACCTTAATAACTATTAAGGCGACCGTGATAACTATTGAGCCACGGTGCCAACCCAACCGTAGTCGTAATCAGAAAAAAACATCTCTCTGTTTTGCATATTTCACTGTCCAAACGTAATTCCTAGCCTAATGTGACTATAGTTTAACGCAGACTGTCAGTTTAATGAGTCCAGCTGCGCATCAGGTATGAGGAAGGCCAGCTGTGTTTCCATATAGTCCCCTGAACCTCCAGCACACCTCATGCATGCAATCATGGTAACACAA
Source organism: Danio rerio (assembly GCF_052040795.2). NCBI lineage: Eukaryota > Metazoa > Chordata > Actinopteri > Cypriniformes > Danionidae > Danio > Danio rerio. The sequence continues at coordinate 18,375,997 of NC_141035.1, read as the reverse complement.
TAGTTAATTTACACCACTGGTGACGAGCTTCAGCGGGCCGCAGGTGTGCTGTGCAACACACCGCCAACAATCTTACATTCAAGCGTCTCTCCAACTATATTTTATAACCAAACACTGAAGTTAAGAGGCCTCGACTGATGTCCTTCTTCCTACACACACACACTCTTGATCTATAAAGTAGAACTGCACAATATGTCGTTTGAGCATCGATATCGCAATGTGATCATTCACAATAGTCACATCGCAGGATATCCAATGTTGAGTCTGGATGGATTATAATTTATGATTTGCATATGTTTTTGAGGCCTGTGACTGCATGAGGATTTTAAAAGCATTCAGGCCAAACAAATGATACAGTTTGCAACTTTAATAATGATTAATTTTACTGAGTTATTTATAAAACAAAGACTGTGCAGTATTGTTTTACATTTGATTATTCAATTATTGTATCAGAATACTGTTAGACTCTTCAGAAAACATAATACTTCAGAAAATAATGCAGTGTTTCATTTGTATCTTTTTCTTTATTGTATTTATCTATGCTTTTACTGTAGATTATTTATTATATTTTATGCAGATGCACTCCCTTTAAGAATTGTCTCATTTAATATAAAGTAATAAATTCCTTTCAAATACAGATATTCAAGTCATCTAGGGAAATGAAATTGAAATCACTATATATTTCACTGAAAAACAAAATACTGCAATGTAGATGTGTCCAATATCGCGTATAAAGTCATTATTGAAAAACATAGCATTACCGTTTGCTAAGAATACAGTCTTTGTAATGACAGATGTACAATTTAGCATTTTAAAAGATATTTAAACTTCACAGAGCAGTTTTGTCTAAATTGAAGCGTTTTCGGGGGAAAGGCATACATTTACAGTAAAAAAATCTGTACAAATACAGTGGTAACACTAACTGGCAACATGTAATATAGGTCATTTGCAATATAGTTTTTTCTTTCCCTTTGTATGTGTTGGTATTTAACCATATATTGGTTTGGTGTGTGTATGGTATTTCAGTTGGTATTTAGGCAAGTTTATTTTGCAAATGTCATACACAATGGTAATTCAAAGTGCTTTATATAAACAAGAATAAAGGAAACATAAAATACAAGTAAAACTGAACACTTAAAAGCATAACAATTATTAAAAACCAATTAAAACGATTAAAAGTGTGTTAAAATAGGTTTTAAAGGGATGAAAAAGAAAAGAAATACAATAATCACAAAAGGAAAAAAGCATAATATAAAAAAATCTTAATATTTACAAAAAATCATAATAATAATTCTACAAAGAAATAGTAAATGTGAATATATATTTAAACGTTTCTTTCTTTGCACTTTTTTCTCTGTCTACCTGAGTTAATATTGTGGAAGACATTAATTATGGAGACCAATAAAAGATTTGTGGTAAAATACGGTTGTAACATTTTAAAATTTAGAAATGTTATTACCATAATTTTAACCACAAATCTTTTTATTGGTCTTTTATGTGGAAATATAGATCAAATAAGGATTGGTATTGGTCTTTTGAGAGGAAATAAAGTTAGAATAATGATTTTTATTGGTCTTGTGTGTGGAAATACTAAATTAAATAATGATTACAAGGTAAACAATAAGATTGTCCATTATTAATGCCCTCCACAATCCCCTATTAACTCGGTTAAAGTAATGCATGCAATATTGCAGTGTTAAAACACCAACAAATATTCAAATCTACATGATATCTTAATACACAGTAATACCAAACCACATAAAATGAAACGAAATCTAACTGATGTTTAAAAGCACTGAACAGGCAACCACGGGACACCATCGTGGTATAATGAACACTTGAAATAAACAATATTTATCAACAAAAAAACTCCAATGTACCTCACTGATGAGGAAAAATCTAAAAAAGTACCAAAGAAATGTCAACAACAACAAGAAGAAAACATTAAAAGTGAATTGTGAATTTTGGGAAATCAGTTTACAGATTCAGTAACAGATTTTTACCACAGTCAATCTTTTACACTGAAACCTGTTGAATTTCAAGAAAATGATTCATATTAGCCAAATCTCCATTGGGTTTTGAGTGTGTCCGCAATTGAGTAATGAAAACATAAGTTGTGGGTGGTTGAAGTCTTATGTTTCACGCGTTGTGACAATGAAACATAATCCAGACAGTTTAATCAGCCTGAAGATTTTCACCATGGCAGTGAATCACATGCAGAAGAGAGGCCAGCTCTATCAGCACTGCAGCAGATGTGTGTGTGTGTGTGTGTGTGTGTGTGTATGTGTGTGTGTCCCACTGTGTGGCTAGACAGCAAATCCAGCACTTGTCTGGGCTGTAAGTACTCCTTAGTCCAATGGAACAACTGGGAACATGATACAATAGCCAGAAAAGTTTAATAAAAGTCCTACTTGTGGGAAAGAAAAAGCTCATGTAATATCTCTTTATTATCTCAGTTGTCTCTCCTAAAACAGAAACGGCTGTAAACGGAGCTAGAAAAGTCTACACACAAAGCCTACAGACTTTGTCTTATGTAACACTGATACTAAAAATAACACATTTCATATAACTTTGGTTTATCTTTGTCAGTTTGTGTTCTTACAGCTTTCATTCTCACCTAAATTCGTTGATTATTGTTGTTTATGCCAATTGTTGTTTATATCATATCGATTTATAACTTTTTGATTTAGTGTCTAATTTGCATATATTAGTATGATTTGCTCATACCCCGATTACGCTTGTGTTTAGGGGAAGGACAACATTTTTTTTTCAGAAACACTTTTCTGACAAATAAAATAGTTCTGTTTTTTTTTTTTTTGTGAAATTTGGCTGGTTTAAACACATAGTTCTTCACAATCACCCTAAACACACTAAAAAGCACTCCTCTCTAGTACTGTATATTTATAATATGGTAATCTCTTACGTAAAGCTTACCAACTGTTTTTAATGATGCAATCAATATCTTTAAAAAGCTGTTTTCTCAAAAAAAAAAATTAATGTACAATTTTTATAGTTAAACTAAAACTCGTTATGCTCACAAATAGACCAATTTTCTATATTTCTGGTTTATAAACATGTAAATATGCACATATTTACTAAGATAGGAGCTTATCACATATCAGATATATGCATATCAAATATGTTTTTAATATTTAATTGGATGAATATTTTTTAGTCTTATGCATTACCCAGAATTTAAAAAAGTACTTATAAACACATTTAGATCATTTACTTTAATCATTACGTTTGGAATGTGAAGAGACTTTCAACCAGCACAACAACAATCTCAACAATTCTCATTGAGCATGATGCTGTAAACTGTAGCAAATTACCAACAATTGGTGCGTTCATGAACATTAAAGTTTCCGTGAACCAGATATACTTGCAACTCAAGTGGAATATTGAGTAGGCAACCTGGCTTTCTTTTAAACATGATTCCCTCATAACAAACTAACGGTAATAGAGGACTTTATATGCAGCTGCTGTGAAAGGACCACCTCTCCAAATGGTGGAAGCAAATGGTCATTGACCTTCATTGAAGACTATCAAAACAAAAACTAAATTTATAATTTACTTGCATGGATTATTTATTCACCTTTAGAACAACAATGTGAGCTTAGTAAAGTAAGCATTGTACATTTTGATTTTACGCAGACTTTACACAACTGATCAACTTCATTGCATTAGTGCTACAGTTAGCATCACAATTTATGAGAATTTTACTGTTTTTGATCAAAACCCATCATATAGTGCTTTTGATGGCCCGTTTCCACTAAATGATACAGTACCGTACAGTACAGGTTGGTACGGGTCACCTTTATCAGCCTTGTGTTTACACTGCCTTTCGGTGGCTGTGTTGTATGACAGAGTTTCAGTCTACAACATTCTCACTCGAGAAAATATCGCTCAGAGTAAACTGTACGGGTCATTCACATATCATACAAGAAGCACTTCTCACAAACATGCTTCATACACATAAATACTTGAGTATAAAAGTTAATTAACTTTACTATGAAGATGATTTGATTATAACTGCAAATCAATGACAGTGCAAAATACTGTAACATCTGCAATAAAATAAAATAAATATATAAATGCAACATATATGAATACATACAGCCCTTACAGTCTTTAATATGTTACTAATTACAGAAGAACTACACACAGTAGACATTTAGTGCTTATTTAGGTTCAAAAATGACACACAACATGTAGCCTACAGTCAGTGCAAACCTCTCATTCTGTATGTGTCTTTAATCTTCACCAGCACATGAAGCCTTTGTTAGAGAGCAATTACATCATTCTGAGTTCATAATAGTCCAAAAGGTGATGATACTATTTAAGCATGGCAGTTTGTCCTTGCTTTAGGTTGGTGAACGAATCATTTGCTCCTTTACTTTTTCAGGTCCTGAAACTTACTTTTTCAGGTTCAGCTCCTTTTTCCTTTTTGCACTTCACTTTTGTGTTTATGAAAGGATTGGATGTCAGAAGCACTTCAATAACAATAATTATGATCATCAGGTAAAGTTAGTTTTTTCAAATATCGATGTTATTATTATTAGTATTATTTCATTCTCCTGTTTGTATATGCAGGAGTGACGTTTCTCTGTAAACCAATAGCGTTCAGCTGCATGCCTAGCTCTGCTGTTTTTCTAGCCATGCTAGGTACCCTTTGCAAAGGGTGCCCAAAAAGTGGTATGGAATAATTGGCCTTAGGTACCTTTTGACAGTGGAAATGGCCATGAAAGCGTACCAAACCAAACGGTACCGTAACACTAAGAGGAAACGGGCCATAATAAATTATAATTGCAATCTAGAGTGGATTTTGTTATATAGCTGGCCGACACAGATCGTTTAGAGCCCACAAAATACATACTTTATTCATTCATTTTCTTTTCTGCTTAGTCCCTTTATTAATCCAGGGTCGCCACAGCGGAATGAACTGCCAACTTATCCAGCACATGTTTTATGCAGCAGATGCCCTTCCAGCTGCAACCGATCTCTTCAAAACATCCATACACACTCATTCACGCTCATACACTACGGACAATTTAGCCTACCCAATTCACCTGTCCCGCATGTCTTTGGACTGTGGGGGAAACCGGAGCACCCGGAGGAAACCCACACAAACGCAGGAAGAACATGCAAACTCCACACAGAAACGCCAACTGACCCAGCCAAAGCTCGAATCAGCGACCTTCTTGCTGTGAGGCAACAGCACTACCTACTGCACCACTGCGAAAATACAAAATATATAAAATTAAATATTAAGTAACTAAATTCAGAGCATCCAGAAAAAAACTAAACACGTTGCTGTCTATGGAGGGTCAGAGAGCTCCGGGATTTCATCTAAAATATCTTAAATCTGTGTTCTGAAATGAATAAAGATCTCAGGGGTTTAGTACAACACAACAAACATAATAGTATTTTTATTTTTTGGTCAACTAAGCCTTTAATTTTCAGTGTAAAAATGTTATATTTACCCTGTAACTACAGGAAAAACAGGTAACCGTTATGTTTACACCATAACAACATGGTGACACATGAATGAGCACTAGACAACATCACTACAGTACATCACACAACATTCACCGTAGAGAAAACTTTATAGTACAGTTAAAAATTGCAATACCAAGCCTAAAAACAGAAAGTAGGTTGTTGATGTTTGCCTGCCATTCCCTATCTGAATCACATCCATGAAAGTGCCAATGACATAATCCTTTCTGCATTAGCAATGTGCTGAGATATGCAATTAGATATTTTGACACGCAGTTAGGACAGCCTATCATGACAATCAGGCTGAACATTTTGATTCGACAAACTTCTTTCAGTCCTACACCTTCCACAGACTTTTAAAATACATATAAGTACATTTGAACCATTTAATTTAAAGATTGCTATCATGATGTCAAGAGAAGACAATCATCTAGTGCACTTGTAATAGAAATGTGATCAAACTTTCATCCAGTAAAGCATTTTGCATGACAGATAATTCCCGATAAAGAAATAGTCCAACAAAACAATTCTTGACTTGAGAAATGCAGTTAAATTCCTTCTGCACATTATCCTTCACGTGTCGTCTCTTCTGCCAGTGACTCATCATGACATCCACAGTAAAAATATCCACTTAGCTGTGACGTCATCATGACAGGCCACAACCACCTTATAAAATCAGCAGTCAGTTCTGAAGCTGCATCACACGGCAGGGCATCAGACGGTGCCAGCAGCCCATGTGCTCCATACGGCCCGAAAAGAAGAGTGCGAAAGGACACACGAGGTGTTGGAAACCCTCAGTGATCCCCCAGTGTTTAATTGGGGGAACAGTAACCGGCTTATCTCTCAGCAGCAGAGAGCTCATTACCAGTCGCCAGCATTCGCCTCAGTGCCTTGACAGGCAGAGCGCCACCTCCGCCCACTAGACTGGCCCTTATGTAAATTAATTAACTCCTGGAGTAATTATGAATGCTTCTGGCACGACGCAGCACATCAGCAGACGCAGCAGTGGATTGGTTGAGCGAGTGTGTTTAGCGAGGCCTGTTTTCTGGCTGACGCTGAGCATAAAGGTAGTTAATGTCACTGGTTAGATGAGCTTAGCATATGCTCGACATTCAGATCACTGGCTGTAATGAGCTCGTTAAAAACACGACAGGCTGGCTTTTCCGTGACATGCAGGCGCTTAGCCATGCTTGACTCAAGACTTGATTTTTGTGATCCAGAAATGTCTTTGCTTAAAATATAAAAGAGGTGATAAAAGAGCCATTAAAGTGGACTTTTTTTATTTATATTGGTGATGTATAGACTTTTAGAAACTTTTTAAGAGCAACTATTTTACCCCCTTTTCATGATTTAAGATAAGTCTTTTGTGTCCAGAGGTGGGTAGAGTATTCAAAATCCTGTGATTTTTTTCTTTTTCAAATATTTCCTAAATGATGTTTATTAGAGCAAGAAATTTTTCACAGTATTTTCTATAATATTTTATCTTCTGGTAAAAGTTTTACTTGTTTAATATCGACTTAAATAAAAGCAGTTTTTAATGTTTTTAAAACCATTTTAAGGTGCCTAATTACCCTAACTTGCCGAATCAACCTAGTTAAGCCTTTTAATGTCACAAAAAAAAAAAAAAAAAAAAAAAAAAAAAATATATATATATATATATATATATATATATATATATATATATTTTTTTTTTTTTTCTTTTAATTTTTTTACAGTATATATGAAGTCATACATATAAGTCATTAACACACTGTTAACCATTAAAATATAAAACTTAAACCAAATGTTTTTGATATAAAAATAGTGCTTAAATGTTATATTTTTTAATGATTAACAGTAAAACAGGCAATCAGTTATTCCATTATACAGCAGTTTCTTTAGTTGACCAATAGTTATCATTAATAAGGTTCAAATTGGTATAATATTGTCACTTACCAGTAGTACATGTTTTTTTTTAGGTTGTAAATCTAAAGGATCGCATTATCAAACTATTCTTGTTGACATCTTGGAGAGAAAACAAAGACTGAACTTGAGGCCACGGGTGAACTGGTTCGATAAACTCACTACACAGACAGCGTGACTGTCCTTCTCGAAACAGCAGATGATGGCCATGGCGCCAAGTCTTTCACGACTTCAGCCATCATTCCAACAAAGGCGGTCGCACGCAACATAAAGAGGGAGACACGTCTCCACAGCAACCTCTCGCAACACAACCTCTCCAGTGCGGCGCCTCGCGAAATTTGCAAACAAGTCATATGAATCATATTTATTGTCATTTGATAGTAACGGAGGAACACCACCAAATGTAGCAAGCGAGTAATGGTTTTTCTCTAATAATTTACTTGAGTAAAAGTACAAATTTTTAAATGTACTCTAAAAATACACGTTACCCAACAATTTTACTCAAGTAAATGTAACGAAGTAAATGTAATTCGTTACTACCCACCTCTGTTTGTGTCTCCAGAAAGTGTCTGTAAAGTTTCAGCTCAAAACACCCATCAGATTATTTATTATACCTTTCAGAATATTGTATTTTCTGCTCTGAACACAATGTAGCTGTTTTGTTGTGTGTGCTTTTAATGCTAGTTCTCCCCGCCCACCATTCCCACGTGCCTGCCAGAGTGTCTCAATCTCCACCTCCACTGCGTCAGATAAACAGCACAGTGACAAAGCTGAAGGAAGCAGCTCTCACGTAACATTTGTGAGAAATACTACAATAAGAACGTTCCCAATGATTATTTGATGTATTTGTCGTTGAGTCAATTCAAGCCTTTCAATGAGTCACACACAAAGTCTTTACAAAGTTTGTGCACACACAGACATACACACAGAGTGCGCATTTAACTTTGCATTGTTTTGCACGGTAAATGTGACAGGATACACGGTAATATCCACTACTGTATGGATATCTGTTATCTTAATGTATAAAACAAACCTGATTTAATGTCCACAAAGCAGGATTGAAGTGTCTTCTTTTATAATTGTGCTGACAGGCAGCTGTGGTGATAAAGATAGTAAAATCACTGTAATTCATTACAAACATGCACTGTTCGAAAAACATTTTAAACTTGTAAAACTCATTCTTGATCACATTCGATGATGATTGATGATTACAGCGAGCTGAACAGATCTTTTAATCCAAGTTGCTTTGAACAAGTCCTGTCTTATCGATATGATTTTATGCGTTATTACAGCGATGCGGCTGTCAATCAATGCACTCCTACATCATGTTGCAATGGGCCTAAAAGTGGGAGGGATTTAGATGCTATTTTAACATCAAGAATTTTTCAAAAAAGAGACTTATTGTGTTTATATCATTCGATATGACTGTGGACACACTATTTCGGCACACAGTTCTGTAAAACAGCTTACAAAAAATCATTTTTAAATACTTTATTAACTTTTCAAAATTGAAAATATAGTAATTATAGTCAATTATGCGAGACAATATGTAAATTTAATACATCACCATTTAGGGTTGAGTGTGATGGAAATAAATGTGATGGGAATGACCAATTTTTTCTTGTCAAAAACTATTATTATTAATTTTTTGACACGTTGACAACAATAACAACAACAAATTACAGGTTGCAAATGTAAAATGTTACAAACGTTTTCTATTTTGCTAGTTTTTTTTTCTTTAATATTTGCATAATAATATTAAGCAGGACATCTGCTTTTATCACTGAGATTAATAAATGTTGATTAAGAAACAAATCAGCGTATAAAACAGTAGAAATCTCTGAAAATTTGGCACATTTTTGTTATTTAATTGCAAAAACAGACAGTTTGTTTTTGTGAAAAGTGGGGACATTACATAGGTTTCCATTCATTTTATACTGTCCAAACCGCATATTGTATTCCCTTCACCCCACCCCACCCCACCCCTAAACCCAACTATCACAGGAGACTGTGTGCAGCTTTACTCTCTGATTAAACTCATTCTGTAGGATTTATAAGCATTTTGAGAAATGAGGACGTCACCAATATTTCACCTCCTTTTTGTAATACCTGTGTCATACCCATGTCATTATACAGATTTGTGTCCTGATATGTCACAAAAACATGTACACACACACACACACACACACACACACACACACACACACACACACACACACACACACACACACACACCTTCTCCAAGTCTCCATTGATTATACTCCCACAGCTGAAGCTGCTCATGGACTGATTACTAGATTACTATTTATACATCACACAAATCCAGAAGTGGTTGAGTCTTCTTGAACAGTTTTGTGAACATTATGACACATTTTTGTTTATTCGTTCGTTCGTTCATGTTGCCTGCCAGTACAGACCAATTCCTGTGTATTTGACCATGATTCTGGATTTGTCTACATACACCTGTTTGCCCCTGTGTTGTTGACCATTGCTTGCCTTACCATCTCGATATGACAAACCTTGCATTTGGATTTGCACCTCTGTTATATATATATATATATATATTTATATATAACATATATATATGTGTGTGTGTATGTATGTATGTGTGTGTGTGTGTGTGTATATATATATATATATATATACACACACACACACACACACACACACACACACACACACACACACACACACACACACACACACACACACACACACACAGACATATATACACTGTATACTGTATAAATATAAAAGCCTGTTTTAATGTGACCTTCATAGAAAAAAGTACAAGTTTAGGTTATAAACACACTAACTGTTGATAGCAAAGATAAACTATTATGAACTATTGAACTTCAACCATTAAGTCATCACTAGCTTAACCATTCCACTCCTGTCACTCACTACGCCTCTATTACTCCTCCATTTGTCATTTAACCCTCTGTCTGTCAGCACTGTCGAGTTCACAGTGCAGATCTAACTCAAGCAATTTTGTGGTCTAGAGTTTCAGCTTCCTGGCCTCATCATATCCCGCAGGTGGAGCAGAACGAGAGTCTCCCTGTCAGCAGCAGATGCACAGAGTCCTGAGCTACGGTCAACAGCACCTGTCTTTGCTGAGCTACACAAGTGCCTGTGATCTACAGACCACCATGAGCTGGGAAACCACACTGATCTTGCACGGATTTCACTGACTCAGTGTCATTCCATTACACCAAAGCCAGTCCATCCAATCTGATCTTCACAGAGGAGAACGATTGCCTGAGCTTCGTCTTACTTAGGCACTTCTCACTGACATGGGTGATAAAGCCTCAAAAGTTGTCCACTCAGCGCGTTCAGAGCAGCCCCCACAGTTCTCTGAAGAGCAGGATGTGTGCGTAGTGCACAATGAGTGTTTATTAGAACCTCTCCACCTTAAACCTGACTTCATCAATCACTCTTTTCCTGCAGCTCAGCCGGATCTCCAGAGACTTCCCGAACACTTCTGATGGCAGGAAGGCGCATTACCTTCACTCAGCACATGCTATGATATACTTGCATGGTATCCCATGCTTCATGTTGAAAAATGAAACAATACTTCATGTTGTCTCAAGCAAGTACGCTCCTGCTGGTAGAAACTGTGACTACACTGCTATGCAGACACAAACCGTGAACACGGGTAAAAACTGGAAGTTTGTGTAGATTGTACAGTTGACAAAAACAAACAAACAAACATATCCACCTATAGGGCTTAGTGGCCACATATGACGACAAAACATTTTAGCTCTTATGTCTTATGTTTTATATTTTGTTACAGGCATACAGTGTCATCCTGCAACTGTTTTGCACCAAATAAAATGTCCCAAATACTAATTTAAAGGTCCAAAATGGACAAAAATGTTGTTTTTCTGATAGTCAAAACTTGTTAAAAAAATATGTGTGTATGTGTTATTAATGCATTAAAAAACTGTTAGAAAAAAACTGCTGTGTTCAAGGCAGAAATAAAGAGTTTTTTATTCTGTTACACAAAGGTGACTTTTTAATGTGTTTTACGGAAATTCGGACTAAGAGTCCTCATATATGGACATAATTTTTCTCTAAAAGTACATTAGATTTTTTAACCCCCCTGAATTATTGGCCTCCCTGAATTAGCCCCTTTTTATTTATTTATTAATTTATTAATTTATTATTTCCAATTTCTGTTTGACGGAGAGAAGATTTTTACAACACATTTATAAATATAATAGTTATAATATCTCAGTTCTAATAACTGATTGATTTTATCTTTGCCATGATGACTAAATAATATTCTACTTGATACTTTTCAAGACACTTCTATACAGCTTAAAGCAACATTTAAAGGCTTAACTAGGTTAATTAGGCAGGGTAATTAGCCAAGTTATTTTATAGCGATGGTTTGTTCTGTAGACTATTGAACAATAAATATCTTAAAGGGGCTAATAATTTTTTCCTGAAAAAGGGTCCTAAAAATTTGAAACTGCTTTTATTCTAGCTGAAATAAAACAAATAAGACTTTCTCCAGAAGAAAAAAATATTATCAGACATACTGTGAAAATTTCCTTGCTATATATATTATATATATTTAATGCCATTCAACACGAAAAACATTTTTTATCAGTTTGTATGGGTTGAATTTATGCAAACAAATTTAGCTTAACCAATTCATCTATAGCGCATGTGTTTGTACTTGTGGGGGAAACCGGAGCACCCGGAGGAAACCAATGCAAACACGGGGAAAACATACAAACTCCACACATAAATGCTAACTGACCCAGCTGAGGCTTGAACCAATGTCAGGTGGCAGTGCTACCACTGCACCATTACTAGCATTAGTAATGTTTAATTTCATTTGTTTGTTTAAATTTAGGCCAAATAAATTGTTTACAGCCACTTACAAAAAAAATGTAACTCCAGAAAATCATCTTTGAATCCTTTTTTTCTGTGAAGATAAAGGTGACTTTCTTAAAAACAGTATTAGATAGGATTTTAGCTTAAACGGTGGTCTTTGGTAATTCATTGCAGAAAAATGGCTACTGGCAGTTATACAGGGAAAACAAAATCCATACCCATGGTATATAGATCAATACACATTTCAAAGATCAATCAGTTTATCACTGAACAGGTTAAGGATCTGTAACATCAGATAGTTCCTTGATGTTCAAGAGAATTTGGACTGAAAGTCCTGGTGAAAGCATTTTGTGACAGAAAACTGCTCCAAAGTTCACTTGCAAGTTAGTTAATTTTTTTATCTGATGAAAACATTATATTCTTCATGAAACTGGGAAAAGACTGAAGTGAGAAAAATGTGTCATGGTTTAGCAGATGTTTTCTGCAACATATCAGCCAGCAATTTGTATGCAGAAAGCTGATCTCCAACAATCACCAAAATGGGTAAAACAGTTCCCTGAAGCTGAAAATACTGAGATAATGAAATGGCAGACCAGAGTCCTGATCTAAACCTGATTACAAATTTCTTATGTAAATGAATTAACTCCTGAAGTAATTATGAACGTTTCCGGCTCGATGCAGCACATCAGCAGTGCATTGGCTTAGTGAGTGTGTTTAGAGAGGACTGTTTTGTGGCTGATGCTGAGCATAAAGGTAGTTAATGTCACTGGTTAAATGATTTTAGGATATGCTCGACATTCAGATCACTGGCTGTATTGAGCAGTGAAATGTTCAAAAGTTCATTTTAGTGATAAAAGCCAGCATTTTTTTGCAGAGAGATGATCTCTGTCAAACACCAAAATGGGTAAAACAGTTCCCTGAAGCTGAAAATGTTGAGATAATGAAACGGCAGCCCAGTGTCCTGATCTAAACCTGATTAAAAAATCTCTTATGTAAATTATTTAACTCTTGAAGTAATTATGAATGTTTCCGGCTCAATGCAACACATCAGCAGTGCATTGGCTTAGTGAGTGTGCTTAGAGAGGACTGTTTTCTGGCTGCCACTAAGCATAAAGGTAGTTAATGTCACTGGTTAAATGAGCTTAGCATATGCTCGACATTCAGATCACTGGCTGTAAGGAGCAGAAAAATATTCAAAAGTCCACTTTAGTGATAAAAGCCGGCAATTATAATGCAGAAAGATGATCTCCAACTAACACCAAAATGGATAAAAAAAAGTACCTTGAAGCTGAAAATACTGAAATGGCAGCCCAGAGTCCTGATCTACACCTGACTGAAAATATCTTATGATTAACTCCTGAAGTAATTATGAACGTTTCTGGCTCGATGCAGCACATCAGCAGTGGATTGGCTGAGCGAGTGTGTTTAGCGAGGCCTGTTTTCTGGCTGACGCTGAGCATAAAGGTAGTTAATGACACTGGTTAGATGATCTTAGCATATGCTCGACATTCAGATCACTGGCTGTAATGAGCAGAGAAATGTTCAAAAGTTCATCTTAGTGATAAGAGACAGCAATTTTTATGCAGAAACACCAAAATGGGTAAAACTGTTGCTTGAAGCTGAAAATATTGAAATAATGAAATGGCAGCCCAGAGTCCTGGCCTAAACCTGATTGAAAATCTCTGGAAAATCCTTGGTGACTTGGTGAGGGGATTCCTCTCATAAAAACTAAATTTAAGTTAATTTTTGAATCAGTTGTCAATACACCCAATGTTATACTATTAGCACACAAGTTCAGATAATGTTTGTTATGTTTAGGAATGTAAACTTGGTGGGAAAGTGATCAATGGTAAAACAATATCTTCTGAACATAAAGGTAACACACTAAAAATACAAATCAACCAGAACTTATCCCCATGAGCAAGAATTATTTAAACTCTGGAAATAACATGAACATTTCCAAAAGAAACTCAGGACTTTAATGGAGGTGTTTGAGGGAGTTCAGAAACAATGCTTACAGATTTACGGAAGAACTCTCTGTGGAGTTTTCTGAGCAGATCATTTTCAAGCTCAAAAAGCAACACTGCATTGAAGGATGTTGAAAGATTATAAATCAAAATAGGACTCCTTTAATATTTCAGAATGTTTTGAAACAGTTATGACTTAATAAAGCCTTGTTTACTGAAAATACTGTAAAACTCTGAGATTTTGAAACTTGTCATTTTGACAGTTCGACAAAGACTCCAAATCACAGGTCCAAAACTAATTATGTGCTAAAAAGTAGCATGAAGCAGTGTTTCATATCTGAGATGTCCGTAAAATTGAATTGCATTGGTTATAATTAAATCAGTATTTCAATTAAACTGCGGCCATAGTGTAGTGCAAACTCCTATTTTAAAGTTATAGCTTAACCTTTGAGTTTGCTAACCTGATGTGACTGATTGACTCAGTTAGTTAGAGATGAATTAGTTTTCATTTCTGCATGGTCTCAAATGACAACAACAATCATGTGTTCTTACATTATAATGCTCATAGGATTAAAGGGTGATCAAGTTCACTCTCTCGGTGACTATAGGATGCATACACACATACAGAACCACACACACTATGACTCACTTGTCGGCTTATATTAAGGACCACAGATTTTCTGCTTGGTAATGAGTGAGTCTCACTGACCCTGAGGGCCGTCTGTACAGTTGACATCACAATGCTCAAACTCAAATCAGTTTCAAGCATGCTAAGTCATTCCGTGCAGCATTTCTGATTTAGAGATGAGTTTGTCTTTTTCAAA
This sequence comes from Danio rerio, assembly GCF_052040795.2. NCBI lineage: Eukaryota > Metazoa > Chordata > Actinopteri > Cypriniformes > Danionidae > Danio > Danio rerio. The sequence continues at coordinate 18,360,963 of NC_141035.1, read as the reverse complement.
TAAGAGTCGCAGCTCTTGACCTTCACAAATAGTTGATTTTGAGCTTCAGGATGTCACTAGTTTTATTGTATGGGTTTTTGCCTACACAGCCTCAATGTGAGTATGTACCCCCGTATACATTTCTGGAAAGTGTGAATTATGTAGTCAGAAGTTGGCTGCATTTAATCTTTAAAATAATGTTATGTGGCGGTATGATGCTGCCAATTCCTTCTGTTTATTTTTCGTGCTAGCAGCTGACCGCTTACCTCTGTATGGACGGCTTTTCCGATGTTACCAGTTTGCCCAGAGAGGAGTTGACTGCGATGATGGGACTTGAGTCCAGTGAAGAACGGTTTCAGAAAGCAGGTAAAACTAAAACAAAAAATAAAATAAACATGGTGAGAACGTGGTAAGATCTGAAAACATGGTAAACACCAGGGGCCTCATATACAAAGACTTGCCACAAAGTAATGATATTACAGATCACTACCTCTTACTATATAAGCTGTGTTTACCTGAAATTAGCAGATCCGCTCTGATATATCCTCCTAGTAGAACTATCGTTCCGTCCACCAAAGATGAATTTATAAATAACTTAACTGATCTTTCTCTATTTCATAATGCAACCGCAAACGCAAATTATCTTGATGTAGTAACCAGCAGTATGGATGCCATGCATTACTAGCACAATACATACATACAAAATGCTCCGCCGCAAATTGGTAGTGATGACTTCATGAATTTTTTCAGTGATAAAATAAAAGGCTTTAGACAGAAAATAGGAGATGTTAAACTTTCTGCACCGCCTTATACTCCAAATCCAGTAAACATTCCACTGAATCAAAATAATATACAGTGCTTCAAAATCATAAAACAGGAAGAGCTAGATAAAATTATAAATACACTGTTAACCCTTACTGTAGATTATGAAGTAAATAATTGTAAAATAGCCAGTGTTTAGCTGTAATGAAAGAAACAGTATTTTACTGTAAAAGGAGCAGGATTTGTATGAAATTCTTTAGTGCAAATGATAAATTACAGTAATTTACATTACGTACACATTACAGGTAGTAACTGTGACAACAAAGGGCAAATTACTGTTCAACCATTACTGCCCCATCTACTCTGATGCTTTATGTTGCTAATTATCGAGACGTACATTTTAAAGGCAGAAAACAATGATTTAGGCATCACCAGACACTCCCACAGGCTGTCTTATTCTTAACAAAAAAGTTTTAGAAGTTTTAGTTTTCAGAAAATGCTGGCCCTTCAAGGGAGCCAGGTGTTTGATTTGTTTACTGCTGAGTGTGCTCTATTCTCTGTCTATCAGTCCAGATGTAGTCTAATATGTTTTAGGCTTTAAATAAGAATCTACAATAAGTAAGTAAAATGTGTTCAAATTAATTTTGAGGGTTTCTAAAATAAGGCTGTTTTTTAAGTTACTGTATATTGTTGCTATCTTGAACTGTGTACTTGAAAGCTACATTGATAGCTATTTAGCCTCTCCTCATATAACTTCTTACATTACTTTTGTTTAAGTATATTTATTTATTGGATATTGCATATTGTCATAATGTACAGATGCTAACAGTTTCATGTATCTTTCTGGCAAATAAGCAGATTTTATGCACATAAAAACCATTAAATTCTATCACCTTAGTAAGGTAACATGTGCACAGAAATCATCACAGGGAATCACAAAAATGTGATACACATAACCATCCACACACAAAAGCTCCACTGTCAGGTCCCAGGTTGTGAGTTTGTTGCTAAGTATTTTTCAGAGCAGTGTTTCCACCTATGAATTTATATTAGAAACAATAAAAAAATTCGTTGTCATGAGATTTTTAAAGTAAATAAATAATAATTATAACAATATAAGATTGGATCCTTTGGATTTTCGGTGTTGCCGACTTTATTTTTGTTTTTTTTATAATTATTTAAAACTTTTTATTGAGAATTGACAGTATGTGCCTGTGTTTGACAAACATGTTTCTATCTATATCTTTATCTATGTGTTCTTTTCATATGCTTATTTTATAATTATTTAAAAAAATAAAATAATTATTTTGTGTTTTTTGCTGTTCAGTTTTTTTATGCATGGTTCGCATTGAGGAGAGAGTAACACATTTCACTGCAGCACTTTCTGTGTGTTTGTGTGTGTGTGTGTGTATTTTATTTATTGCATATGTGATTGTGATAAATGTTGGAAGTTGCTTTAAAAGTATGCTATATACCAGGGGTGCTCAATCCTGTTCCTGGAGATCTACCTTCCTGCAGATTTCAATTGCTACCTATATCAAACACACCTGAACCAATTAATTAGGACCTGAACACCACGTGATAATTACAGGCTGGTGTGTTTGATATGGGTAGCAAATGAAATCTGCAGGAACGTAGATCTCCAGGAACAGGATTGAGCACCCCTGCTATATACCATGGGGGTCAAACTCCAAGTTGCTGGAGAACTGCAGAGCAGCAGAGTTTAGTACCCACCCTGCTTCAACATTACCTGTAGATTTCTAACAAGCCTTAATTAGTTTTATCAGGTGTGTTTAATTAGAGTTACAGATTAAAGTCCCGGTCACAATGCACTTTTCTCCCTATAGACTTCCATTCATACGCATGTGAATGCTGCAGACCTGGAATGCTAGCTTATGTGACAAATTTTAAAGTTTGCAGCATTGGAAAGTTCAAGCTTGGAGAACTCTGACCTGCGAAATCACATCATGTGATTGCTTGAGACTAATCATGATCAAACCATGACCTCTCTGAACAAAAATTATGGACCAGTCGCTTGCTTTTTCAATCTCTAATTATTTTATTTAATCCCACTCCTTTTCGCAGTGCCATATGACAGAATTTCGCATGCTCAAACGTTAGTGTAACCACAGCCTTGCTGTGCAGACCTGTGGTTCTCAGTAATATGTAAGATGATATTTATATCTGCTGATTTGTTAATTTTGTTATACGTTTTGTTGTATATTTGTTTGCTGCCAAAACAATAAAATAAATGTCAATTTTAATGCCTTCTATTTTTAATAACAGGTAAGAATACTAATTAATTTTAGTAACACCTTGACATACTATTAATGTGTATGCAGTATAATGCTGTGAGTTGTAACACAACTCACATTAACTGTACACAACTGTACACAGTTTCCAGTTAGTTACCACTACTGCTCTATTACAGTAATTAACTGGCAACACTGTTGCCAGCTACTCACTGTGATGGTTCGGTTACAGTAAATAACTGGCAACACCGTTGCCAGCCACTCACTGTAATGGTTCAGTTACAGTAATTAACTGGCAACACTGTTGCCAGTTACTTACTGTAACCAAACTTTTACAGTGAGTAGCTGGCAACAGTGTTGCCAGTGTTCTACTGTAAAAAAGCCTGGTAAGGTCTAACAGTGTAGCTCTAAACCATCTACGTGTATGTTGGACTCAATTCCAACAAAATTACTGAAAGAGTTGCTACCTGCTATAGGAAAACCTCTTCTTAACATTATTAACTCTTCTTTATCTTTAGGCCATGTTCCAAATTCTTATAAGCTAGCTGTTATTAACCCTATTATTAAAAAACCACAACTGGACTCCAGCAACTTAGCTAATTATAGGCCTATTTCAAATCTTCCATTTATGTCTAAAATGCTAGAAAAAGTTGTTTCTACCCAATTATGCTCCTTTCTGCAGACAAACAATGTTTTTGAAGTGCTTCAGTCAGATTTCAGGGCTCATCACAGCACAGAAACTGCATTAGTGAAAATAACCAACAATTTAATTTTAGCTGCTGACCAAGGGTGCATCTCGCTATTAGTTTTACTCGATCTTAGTGCAGCATTTGACACCATTGACCACAGTATCCTCATAAATTGCTTAACTTCTACAGTTGCTCAGGGACAGGCTCTACAATGGTTTAAGTCATACTTAACTGACCGTTACCAGTTTGTGAATATTAATGGACAGCCTTCACATGTCAGCCCAGTAAAGTATGGGGTGTCTCAAGAATCAGTTTTAGGCTCTTTGCTGTTTACAATATACATGCTATCCCTGGGAGACATTATTAGATGACATTATTAGAAGCTTTCACTGCTATGCACATTATACTCAATTATATATTTCAACTAAACCTGATGAGACGTCTGAACTTTCTAAGCTAACTGAGTGTATTAAAGATGTTAAAGACTGGAAGACCAACAATTTTATTCTCTTAAACTCAGACAAAACTGAATTATTACTTATTGGGCCTAAATCCAGTACACAGAAGATCTCGCAACTCAATCTACAATTAGAGGGATACAAAGTAAGTATTAGCTCTACTATAAAAGATCTGGGTGTAATATAAGACAGCAATTTAACTTTTAAAAATCATATATCCCATGTCACAAAACTGATTTCTTTCATCTGAGAAACATTGCTAAGTTACTTAGTATGCTATCCATCTCTGATGCAGAAAAGCTAATCCATGCTTTTTTGACTTCTAGGCTGGATTACTGTAATGCACTGCATCCTCTATTAACAAACTTCAATTAGTAATAGAAAATATGATCATATCACCCCAATTTTATCCTCCTTACACTGGCTGCCTGTAAAGTTTCGTATTGATTTTAAATTATTGCTTCTTACATACAAAGCTTTAAATAATCTACCTCCTGTTTATCTAACCAACCTTCTGTCTTGCTACAATCCAACTCGCTCTTTAAGATCTTAAAACTCAGGGCTTCTGCTAGGACCTAGAGTAGCTAAGTCGAGTAAAGGGGGTCGAGCCTTCTCATTTATGGCTCCTAAACTTTGGAATAGCCTTCCTGATTACGTTCGAGGCTCAGAAACACTCTCCCAATTCAAAACTAGATTAAAGACCTATCTGTTTAGTAAAGCGTACACTCAGTAAATCACTTAGTGGGTTTCCACACAGGTTTCTGCATCTTGTTTATATAACCTGTTAACAGCAGCTACGCTAATTATTCTCTTTATTCTCCATTTCCACCTGGGGATATGAGTGAAAAACCCCTCTCTGCCTCCTCCCCCTAATAAATATGGTAATGACTCTATTTTGGCAACACTAAACGAAAGTTAGACTGGAGAAAAACTGTGTTATTTGCAAGTTTGTCCTCCGGAATTAATAACAAAAGAGAAAAAAAATAGTGGAGAGTTTAGCTGACGCAGTTAATGCAGTGAAGTCTGAACATTGCACGGTGAGTGAATTAAAAAAGAATGGTCAGATGTAAAGGTGCAGGTTAAGAGGAGAACAGCGGCACACCGTCAAAGTGTGTCTTATGCAATAAGCAGGATGTTTTTTCTGAACATTTTGGTACTGGTTTTATTGTATAATTTCATATGCTTGAATCTTGAGTCTTTCGTTTGGTTAGTTTTTTTTATCAACAAATTAAGCCCTGTGCAACATAAAGGGCATTTATTTATGCCTATCTAGCCTATTTTGGCTCAAACTATTACATGAGCAAAGAATTTAATTGGTTTGAAATCAAAAGTCTATTTAATGTCAAGTGTCAAACTAACTTTACTATGGTTCAACAGCATAATATGGAAACCTTATATACCTGCTAGACATGAGGACGATCCCGTCCCAAACAGCTGGCATTGCACAGAAATAACACACACAAGAAATACACTTTCAGTTGGGTTTAGGGAGGTGTGTGTGGGACTATTGGTCGGTCAGTCAGTCAGTCACTGAGTCAATCGACAGCTGCCTCTGGTAGATTTGCGCTAGAAGAACAGGCACGAATGCCACTCACGAGAGAAATTTAATAACAGAAAAAGCGAACACAGTGGCCTCTGGTGGATTTGCGAAAAAGAAAAACCTGCAAAAAAAAAAAAAAAAAACTCATGGTGTGTATTTCACTCTCTAGAAATGTATATAGGGGTACATATCCACAATGAGCCTAAGTTGGTTTTTGCGACACTGTTACCAAAATTACTTAAAAATAGGGCATAGATATTATATTTTTTTGCATATATGTCAGATACAACTTTGCTAAAACCAGTTACAGATGATTTGAGGTTCGTAATGTGTTTTAAATATACAGGTAAAAATTATTCTAATCCGCTTGTTAAGTCATATATATATGTATATATATATATATATATATATATATATATATATATATATATATATATATATATATATATATATATATATATATATATATTGTGATCATGATTTTTGAAAGTATTACATTGCTTTATAAATGTTTATTATTACTATTTCTTGAGTCTGCCCATACAGTTTCATGTATCGCTTAGACCCGGAAGCCACTTCGCATGACGTCCCAATTAAGCTGATGGTAAAAAAAAATGTACATAAATTTATTCTTTGGGCTGTATAATAAATCTCAATAAATTCTAATATAATCAAATGTACAATACAGTTGTGTATTTATTGGCCTGGTTAAAAACAGAATTAGTGATATTCTTTCAATCTAAATTATGTCATCAGTCACCAGTATTTAAAATAACTCCTTTTTTTCTTTAAAGATACAGGAACTTTTTAATTGTCTCTCAGTGTAAACATATAAATTATCACCATTATTATTGTTATTGCAACAGTACCAGAAAATATTCCGATGTAATTTATATTGTGATAAGTCCATAAAATGACCAGTGTGTATGTACAGTCAAGCCTGAAATGATTCAAACCCCTGGCAAGTTCTGACTTGATGTTTTTGTTCAAACGTAAATAAATGTGATTTTTTTTTTTTACCACTATGATCTCTCTTGTACATCATCTCATTATCTTTTTGGAGAAGCCTGTGTCATTTCAGGTAAAAAAAAAAATTGCTGGTTGAAAAAAAAAGTAACTTTAAGTCAGAATTTGCCAGTTGTGTGAATAATTTTGAGCTTGACTGTGTGTGTCAGAAGAGATCATAGATGAGTAACAAACATCTTAGTTCAAAGTGCAGCATCCCTAGCGTGTAGGCTTTAATCAGTTATCTAAAGCAAAAAGGGTGTTCAGTTTGGACTCTATGCAAGAAGCCTGTGCTCTTGCCAAGTGCTGTTGGCGCAGGCCTGATGGGTCTGAGTGAATGCAATGGCCCGCCTGGCAGCCTTGGCAGCACACGGACCTCCTTGAGCACATACCTAAAGCTCCTCCAAACACTCCTGAGGCACAGAGCCCAGCACCTCATCACATCACCAATACAATAGCAAAAACCCATATGGACTGCAATGCACCTTTTTTATTTCATCTTTATTTCTGGTTGCCATTAGAAATGACAGTGCAATCTCACAAAGAAACATTACTATTTTACATATTGTCAAAAAAGTGGTTAGTTCGTATGAATTCTTGCAATTTAATTTGTATGAAAATGTAGATTTTTTTTAAAGGTGGCATGTCCCCAAACCCTGTCATAGTTGTGGTGGGGAAAAGGAGCGAGAACTCAAGTGCAAAGAAATAATGGGTATTTATCATTAATAAAATAAAAATAAAAGGGAAAACAAAACTACCCCGAGGGGGAAAACATTAACAAAACACACAAACTTGGCTGGGCTGGCAAGACAAGGCAAGGCAAGGCAAGGCAAGGCAAGGCAAGGCAAGGCAAGACTGGAGCAGGAACACAGGGGGAGTGTAGACGACGAACTGGCACAGAACAGAACACATGAGGAGATTTTAAGCAGTAGAAAATTAACACACAAACAGGTGAACACAATTAACTAATAATGGGTTAACAAGGAGGGTGGGACTAGACAATAGACGGGAGAGTGCATGACAGATACAAGACATGCGCTCACATGAAACAGGACAAGAACATGCAGCCAATAGCCCCTTTCACACATACAGACCTTTCCGGAAAATTACCGGCAATTTTCCAGAAAAGGTTGTATGTGTGAACAGACCCTTTTTGAAAATACCGGTAAATTCGTTCTGGCTATTTTCCGGAAAGAGAAGTTGTAACATTACCGGTAATTTGCCAGAATGCTGCGCTGTGTGAATGCAGAAGGAAGATTGCCGGAAAGAGCGCGTCCACGTCTAGAACGTGCTGACGTGAGACACCTGCTTTAGCCAATTAGAACAGTCAGACGCATTCACGTGCGCGCGATTTATGAGAATAAAAGCCTTTGAATATTTTTCCAGACACATCTAGCTGCTAGATGTTAGTCAGATAACGTTTCTATGTTCCTTCTTAATGCTAACTGTGTAAATAATTATCGATAAAATGTTTATGATAATCCGTTGTTTGTTTACCTTCTAGTTTTGCGTGTGCCCGTGAACGCCCACACACATATTATGAACATGTCGACATGCGAAAGTGTTCCTCTATATGTTTTCATTGGAGTTGTACTCAATACTGATCCATCCAAAGAGTTTGTAATGTAGTCAAATGTCTACAAACACAAGCGCAGCCGTTTAGAGGTCATTTCTGGTTAATGATGTCAGAATTTACCGGCATTTTGCGATGGATGTGTGAATGCTCTTTTCCGTAAAAATTCCATAACGTCCTCGCCTGTGTGAACAACACTTTTTTGAATTTACCGGTAAAGTCGTTCCGGAAATTTTCTGGATATTTACCGGTATCACTTTGTGAAAGGGGCTAATGAGAGAACTCATTAACCGCATGTTCATGACAGCACAAGCACAACACTGAAACACACGACAAAAGCACGTGACCACAATGTAAACACATAGCCACGTGCTTTGACAACAGACGCAAGACACATGAAAACGTATGATTTTAAAAGGAGTCATGTCCCCAAACCCTACCCCTCATTGGGGGATGAGCAACTCGTAGTGAAATCTTCAAATGGGATCGCTCAAATGATTGTGAATTATCCACTAAATCAAAACTTTATGAATTTCCATGAGATTACGTTGGTATTCATTTGATTTTATTTGTATGAAAACGTATGATTTTTTTAAAAGGAGGCTTATCCGCAAACACCCCCCCCAACCCTACCACTCATTGAGGACTGAGCAAATCGCAGTGAAATCAACAAATGAAATCGCTCAAATGAATGCAAGGTAGCCACTTAAACAAAAAAAATTACAAATTTCCATGAGGTTGGTATTTGTGATTTCATTTGTATGAAAATGTAAGATTTTTAAAAGGAGGCTAATCACCAAACCCCGGCCCACGCCCAACCCTACCCCTCAATGAGGGCTGAAAAAAATCGTAGTGAAATCTACAAATGAGATCCTTTGAATGAATACAAATCAGCTACTTATTCAAAAAGTCAATATTACGACGAGATTGCGTTGGTGTTCATGTAATTTATTGTATATGAAAACGTAAGATTTTTTTAAAAGAAGGTGTATCCCTAAACCCCACCCCCAACCCTACCCCTTATTGGGGGTTGAGCTAATAGTAGTGAAATCTACAAATGAGATTTCTCAAATGAATACGAATTGGTCACTAAACAAAAAGTCACCAAATAACTTTGAGATTGCATTGGTATTCATGTTTTTTCATTTGAACATAACAGTTTTAAAAGGAGGCATGCTCACAAACCCCAGCCCTTTATTGGGGGCTAAGCAAATCGTAGTGACATCTACAAATGAGATTACTCAAATAAATACAAATTAGCCACTAAAACAAAAAAGTTACACTTTTTCATGAGATTACATTGATATTCATGTGATTTAATTTTCTATGAAAATGTACGATTTTCCACCTCTTTCCCTAGCTCTCACAGGGGGATTAGCAAATTGTAGTGAAATCTTCAAAAGAGATAGCTCAAATGAATATGAATTATCCAATAAATCAAAAAGTCATGCATTTTTGCGAGATTGCATTGGTATTCATGTGATTTAATTTATATGAAAACATTATGATTTTTAAAAGGAGGTGTATCCCCAAACAACACTCCCAACCCTAACCCTCATTGGGGTGTGAGCAAGCATAGTAATATTTATGAATAAAAACCGCTCAAATATATGAGCTAGCCACTATATTAAAAAGTTTGATTGGTATTCATGTGATTTCATTTGTATGAACACAGACGATTTTTAAAAGAATGCATACCCCCAAACCCCACCCCCAATCCTACCCATTTTTGGGAAATGAGCAAATTGTTGTGAAATCTACAAATTGGTTTGCTCGAATGAATATAAATTAGCCACTAAATAAAAAGTTACAAATTTCCATGAGATTATGTTGGAATTCATGTGATTTCTTTTGTATGAAATCAATTGCACAATTTTAAAAGGAATAACCCAAACCCCAACCCTTCCCCTCATTGGGGGTTGAGCTAATAATAATGAAATCTACATTTATCTCAAATTAATCAAATCAGCCACTAAATTGAAAAGTTACGAATTTCCTTGAGATTGCATTGGAAAATAAAGCACTAGTAAGACTGATCAACAACAACACCAGAGAGCAATATCTATGTAGCTCCACCTCTAAATGCATGCAGACTTTCTCACTGCACTCTAATTTATCACAATCGTCTCTGGAGCACTGCCAAATCCTTCGGGTAATGCTGTTGCAAGCCTCACTACACACCATTTTTTATCTGTGTTTTAGTTTTTCAGAAGATGTGGAAGGAAAGAAAGAAAAATAATGTGTGGAAAATTGCTATAGATGGTTGAGAAGGGTGGGGTGGGGGTGTTAGTGCTGAGATTGCAGTTGACGTGAATGTTTCCAAAAGGCTCTGGGATGTATGGCCATTATTAAGGGTAATAAATGATGTCGTTTTTAGCAGATTGCAGCTTTATTTTGGAGAAGTTGGCCTAAAGCTTGAAAAACAGAACTGCCAAAATAAATTATGTGCTTCGCATAATGGAGTTAATGCCTTTTTGGGGCTTTAATGCGTGTGTGTTTTATTTATGAAGAAGTTCACAAACAAGTCTTCATCAGCATTTATTAATTGTGTGACATAGCTGGTTGATGAATGCTGGAGTAAATTTGGCAGATGTCAGAAATTGTGAAAAGAGGTCTGTATGCTGGTTTTTGCTACATTGTGCTAAACTGTACAGAATGAATCTTTTACGTTGTTCATTCTGAGTGCAAGAGAAATGCAAAATCACTCCAAAATGCGTCATAGACTTTAATTTAATGGATGGCAGCGGGTTAAAGGGGCATCTAAATATGTCCAGCATCTCTGGGGCTTGACATCAACAAAGAGGCTCATTTCACTGTTACTGATCAGATTTGCTCATTATTTATGGCTGACTAGAGAAAGAGTGTATCTGGTATACATCTGCAACTTATTGTCATCATCCAGTTACTTCTGAGAGTAGAACAACAGTGCTATTATAGAGATTTTAAAAGTTCACACTTACCTGATGATTGATTATAAAGCTTGCTTTGTCCCAAGAGAGAGCCCTCAGCTTATAAGATCCTCGAGCCCAGGGCTCCCTACCATTTGCAAGGTGAAAGGGGAGTTTGAGCTCTAGTAGATCAGGTAGATCGTGAAAACTCCCCTTTTTCCCAGTACTTACTGTAGGAGCATGTCTATTGTGCAAATTTGAATTAGTCAATTAACTTAGGCTGAATATTTTTGGATGGTGGGAGGAAACCAGGGAACCTGGGGGAAACCCACGTGAGCATGGGGAGAACATGTAAACGTCGCACAGAAATGTTGACTGTCTTGGTAAGGACTAGAACCAGTGACATTCTTGCTGTGAGGCAACAGTGCTAACCACTGAGCCACTGTTCCACCCATCTAGCAAAGGAGGAGGAGTAAGGGGTGGAAGGGGGAATTCTTTTAAACAAAGATGGCTGTGATATGGAACTTAAGGTATTTATAGTAGCTAAGGAATCGTTTGATTGGTGAATCTAAAATTGGATAATGCGGGACCAGTCATAATCACGTGATCCTCTTGAAAGTTGTTTATGAATAAACTTCACTTTATACTTTAGATTTTTTACTTTTTATAGGCAATCTTTAAATTCTGAATTTATTTCCACATGTAAGTTTATATATGATTCTGATAAAAGACGAATTGTTTTACTACAGTAAAAAACAATATAATAACACTTTATAATAACTACACACAACAAATCATCTGTTAAGAATTAGCAAATAGTGAATTCATTATTTGTTTTTACATTGATAGACGTTAGTGTCACGATAACCAGCGATCGTACTCCATAAGATCGCTGGATTTCACTAACAACAACCATGGACTACAAATCAGCCATTTCTGGACTACATTTTCATACATACACTCCGGTCACACTCACACAGGCTTCCTCATCTAGAATGATAACTCGCACCACCTGAGGATTGTCAGAGACTGATTGCACACACCATTTTAGCAGTACACTCACTCACATTGCCGAGTCTTGTTAGCTGTATAGTGACATTACAAAGTGTATCTCTTGTCTTGTTTGCCTGTGTTTAGACCTTAGCCTTGTTAACCGTTTGTCCTAGTCTGCCGCCTGCCTCACGACCTCTTGCCTGTTTTCTGATTACGATTCTGGACTGCCTCTAAACACCTGTTTACACCCGTATTGACCATTGCTTGCCTGACTTTGAATAAATCTGCGTGTGGATCCAAACATCTGTTGTTTGTGTCACTCCCCTTCATAACAGTTAGTAAGCAATTTATAACTGCAGCTTCAAACACTGTATTCTTGACTAAAAGCACATGCATATTGTGCTTAATGATTTTATTTTTATACTTTGTTAATTATTATTTTTTCATTACTAAATTAAGTGTTACATTATTTGCGAATCATTTGTATTGTAGTTGGTTTTTTTAGAGACCATTCAGAATAAGTTAGTAAATGATTCATAAACTATTAAAATTAACATTTATACATTGCATTATTCAAGGATATTAGTTAATTTGAATGTTAATAAATGAAGAGTTCAGATGCAAAAGCCGCTAAATGCTACTTCCGCCAAAAATGAGATAATGACATTAAGTGAATGCTTTAGGCACTTAGTACACCATCAACAAATACATTTGCTTCAAATCATCTAAATCCGTCTCTATACTCAAAATTGTGCATTATAAGAAAAAGAAAACACAATGTACTGTCGAAAGTGTAGTATGCATTCATGATGTTTTTTTTTTTCAAAGCGACACTACTTTGAATGAGTCCGATTTACTATACATTAAACAGCAACTGCATTTCTGCATTTTTGTACACAACATTATTTGAATCTACCAAGCTTAGCTTACAATGTTTACAATGTTTACATTGTTCTACTTACATTAAATCTAAATACAAAACATCAGAAATAACAACAGATTGTTAAGATTTAACAAATGTCAGTTTTAATGTTATTGATTAATGCACTTAGTTGTCAGATTTCCTTCATTTATTTTCCTTCTGCTTTTTCCCTGGTTTATCACAGCTTAATAAACCGCCACTTACTTGACAGATTTACAAATTTTATATTTCAGGTGGTTTGTGTAATGTGTTTTATGTTTGGCAAAATCATTTCTAATGGCATCCTCATTTTCAACTAATTACACTGTCTTGTCTCAGTAGGTGGATTTAGAGGTTTTTGCAAAAAAAAAAAAAAAAAAAAAGCAGAAGTGGATTTAGCTTGTTTTGACGCAATAGAAAAATTACCTTGTTAAAAAACAAAGAATTGTATAAAGTGACATTTTTGAAAAAGAGTTATTTTATTTACTAGCTAATAACCTTATCATATAAAATGAAACTTCTGAACCTAATCAGAGGAGCCTGATAGAAAATGCTCATTTACAAGAAAAGAGGTCTAATGGATTTAGAAGGTTTTGCATCTGAACTGTAAAAATGCTTTTATTAACTCATCTTCATCCAGTTTTGTGCCCTAATCTAAAGTAAATACCTTATAAATGATAATTTAAGGCTTAGTATCAAATGAACAATACTTCTTTGCAATCTAATCTAAAATGTTTAATCATTGCTGAATAACAGGAGTGCTGAAATACAACACAAAATTGAATAAAACAACAACGATACAATAATTTAACAATAAATTACGACACAACTTTAGTGTTATTTAGCCATGTTTAAACTGTACAGTAATTTTACTTTAGATAAGATTGCAATTATTAATTTTTCATTTGATTCAGTTTCATTGCTGTATCTTCAAAAGAATAGAAATGAATAAAATCTTTTTTTTTTTCCTATTTAGAATATAATCTAGCCTTTAATTGTCATTTATAAGGGATTTCTAAAGCATAAATAGTCCTCAGTTTAAATTAGGTAAAAAAAAAAAAACTGGATGAAGTTGAGTTAATAAAGCATTTATTAACATACAAAACAACTATTATTAGATGCCTATATAATAAGATATATACATGTTAATTTGAATAGTTTAACAATCATTTACAGTACTTACGCATTCTGAACGACCTTAAATAAACACCAACTGTTCTTAAATAACTGGTTTGTTCATAATGCAATATTTACAGTAAGTAATGAAAAACTAATATTTAACAAAGTTCTCAAATACAATGATTAAGCACATTATATATGTGCTTATAAGTCAAGAATAAAGCATTTGTAGCTGTATTTATAAACGGCCTACTAATATCTATTAATGTTGTTACAATCACCAGCGATCTAATCCTCATATTGCTGGAGAACATTCACATTTACGCGGACTACAAGTCCTGTCATGCACCACACATACACACACCTGTTTCAAGTCTCCTTTGATTACACTCACACAGCTAAAGCTGCTCAGGTACTAATTACACTACACATAAATTCAGCTCACCTTGACACCCTCATGGTTGAGTCTTGTTTGGTTATCATACTTTAACATTACAAAACGTTCCCTGATATAGTTTTTACACATTTTGACCCTTTCTTTGCTTTATTGTTTACCTGTTTTTGATAATTGCCTGTCTGATCCTCGGTCCGTTGTCACTCCACTCGCTTGAAGTTACAAATGTAAAGTTAATGCTTAAAAGATGATGATTTAATTATTTGCTAATACTTAATAAATGATTAATAGAGTGTGGTTATTATAAAGTGTTATATTTAAAATTATATATTATATAATATAATTTAAATTAACCTTGTTACTAAAAGGATTTCATTTTATTATTTGTGAAGAAAACAGTGCATTTTTTGTTACAAAATGAAAGATTTTTTTTATCTTAAGATTGTGTGTTTTGCATCATTATGAATGTTTTAACTTTCACTTTTTATCAAATCTATTTGCTCTTTTTAAATAAATGTGTTAATTTACAAAAATACACAGACTCCAACATTTTAAAACTGTAAGAAATACATGTTTTAAAATTATAGTATTTTTTCATAAAATACTAAAATACAGAAATATTTGTTTTTTTAAACAGTTTTATTATTTTCCAGAGAATGTTTGAATATATATTTCACTTTTAGCTTCAATGATACTATATATATTTCACATTGTCTATACATTTACATTGCCTATATATATATATATATATATATATATATATATATATATATATATATATATATATATATATATATATATATATATATATATATATATATGTCTTTATATATATTTCAAAAAGAGTTCCACTTTGCAAAGGAATCTTATTTGTGGGTCCTTATAAAAAAAAGGCCCCACAGTTGCATTTTGAATGATATTGAGATTTATTTATCCATCAGGGTCAATAAGTTCATAGCACATTTGAAACAAGAGCAAAACATTGCCTGAACCAGAAAAATAAGGCTTGATTTATTGCAAATAGAGGCCAATGGCTGAATGCTAATAAGTTTGTATCCAGTCGGCATTGAGGCACAGTCAGAGTCCGTTTGCCCCCCAGGAAGACTGTCCTAGCTGGGAGTGAAGGGTCTGCAGTGGCCAGCTGGATGAACCGCCTTTCATTGATTGAGCACTTTGTCCATCTGCGGGCTGAAATCAATGAAACAGCAGATCGGGTTACGTCACTCCACCTGCCCCGTGGCTCTCGACACCTTCTGCTTATTGTGAGAGCTCTGTGGGTGGCACAACTACTCAAAACTGCAAACACTTCTGTTTAAACAAACTATAGGTTTACAGTCCCAGAGAAGAGCATGGCATTGTGGAGCTTGTGTACTCAAGAACTGCATTAGATGGGCCTGTTTGTGTTTTGGGGGAGCATGAATATACAGTATATGTCACCTTCCACCCTTTCAGAAGGTTTTTATTGGGGGATGTGTGATTAAAGGGAGCAGTCAAAATATTACATCAAAATATTATTTACATATAATAATGAGCAATGATCAACCTAAGCTCAAACAAACCTTGTCATCTTGATGAACAGCCACAAAGCCAAGAAGAACAAAATCTGCTGTGTCCTGTTTTTGTTTTACGAGGTCAATCATAAAGCGTGATCGATTTCACTTTCTACAGAGAGCTTGAGTGAGCTCACTGCATGTCTATATTTGAAATAACAAACCTCTTGAGCTAATGATAATAGCGCGTGCGTGATTATCGCAATCCAGGCTCAATGTGAAAATGTAGTCTCATGGATGTTTCTGGAGACCGCGAAATACGTCCTGGAAGGTAAGCATTTTTGCAGTTTTTGTTTTCGCGAATGTGCGAGAGGCCGCTGTGTACGCTTTTTTGCATTACAAATGTATCTCGAGAGTGCCATTCTTACCCGCTCTGTTCCCGCGTAAACCCACCAGAGGCTGCTGTCGACCGACTGAATGACTGAATGATTGACTGATGACCGGCCAATCGACTGACCCACCCTCCTCCTTCCCTAAACCCAACCAATTTTACAGATTGACCTGCCCACTCACTTACTTCCCTAAACCCAACCGACAGTTTACAAAAGCCGTCCAGAAAAAGATAAGCCCTGTGTCTCAAGTCCTCCGACATACATGACGAGCTAACCCGACAAACTGGTTGCGGCGGGAAAGCCCACGTTGGTAAGCTGTCAGCCGATAAGCGCCAAAAGGAACAGCGTCATACTGCTCCGTAGCTTTCGCTTAAAAAATTAAATGCAGCCATATGTACCTCCAGCTACATAATTTGAAACTTCTGCGGAACCACGTATTCAGAATGATATCCTGTGTTGGATTATTAAAGTGCTTCTGACATCCGATCCTTTCAGAAACGCACAAACGCGAAAGTGAAGAAGCCGGAAAAAATTATTCTTTCAGCAGCCTAAAACATGAACAAACTGCCATGTTTAACTATAATAATCACTATTAGTACCCTTTGGCAGCGGAAACGCAATCCTAATAAAGGTGACCTCTACTGACCCGTACGAAACCGTACCACTCAGAGGAAACTGGCCTAAATGAATTTTTATGACTTTGCTATAGTTACTAGCAGTGGTGGAAAGACAACTGAAAAACTGTTCATTACTTGCCAAAAAATTTAGTGCAAGTAGAGTGAAATTGTCTGTTCTAAATACTACTCAAAGTATGAGAAAAAAGTTCTAAAAGTACTCAAGAGTTGTGAAAATTATTCAATGTTATATACTGTAAATGTAAAATGTAGTTTACATCTGTATCATTTTCTTTATAAGGGTGTTACTAAGTGTTAAAATCTAATTATTTGTCATGGACTATACTGTATATTTAAAATGTGAGATTAATTAACTGTATGAACACAGTATTTTTATAATATATGCACCTGTAATAATGCAACAGAAAGTAGGTTGATGGGTTTCCATGTGGAGTGAAATCTGTGTAACCTTAGAGGCAAAAATCAAGCTGTGACTAAATGTTAATGCTTATCATTGAGCATGAATCCAGCTTCTTTCCACATACTGAGCAAACACGTAATTGCTATGAGAATGCATGTTGAAATGAGTTGTAGAAAATTGTAGTAATCTTTTGTATTCTCTTGATTTCCTGTTCACTTCTAACAAAGTTCTTTTAAGGAAAGTCATTTCACGCTGCAGCCTTCTTTGAAATGCCCCTCAGGGAATGCAATTGCAAGCTCCCATCTCGTTGAGTGAGGAAACATCAAATTCTTCAAAACTGTTTGCCAAGCTTATGATTAAATTTCATATTTGGAAGCATCAGTAAAAATCCCCAACTCTCTCTTCGATTTTGGTTCTAAATGTAAGATTTATTCCAAAAATATATATGTTTTTCGGGTTACCCAAACTCGAAGGTTCAAGATCACGACACCAACCTCATTTATTGGTGTTGTCAATCAAACTGTTACCACTGTAAGAAAAAAAGTCACTTGCATGCTACAAGATTTCATCCTGTCTTCTTTTGCCATTTCAAACTTTTCCTGATTGGAAATTTCATCCAAAAATGACACCAACCTCTTTGTTCACAAGATTGTGGGTGATAAATTGGTTGCCATCTTGTGATTTGAATTTGCATTGTGTAGGCTTGAATTCGTAAGGTCATACGAGAAAGACTGTACCTCACGTTTGTCTTATTTGTTTTCAAGTGCAGTTGGTTTGTCTAAGCTTTATGTAGACATATTTATCAGGCAAGTATTCACGTATTCAAGAGATTCCAGTGTGTTTATCCACCCTAGAGTGTTCATAACAATTAAGCTGCAGAAACCACCATAAAAACAACACAGGCTCATTGTGGATACGTACCTTTGTCTACATTTCTGGAGAGCGCAAATTATGTAGCCAGAGCTTCTGTTCCTTTTTGCGATACCAGTGGACCACCTACCTCCATATTTCTGGTGATAGCAGTTTGCCCAGTAGCTTGCCGCATATGTCGATAGACTTGGAGTAGACATGGAGTAGAGTTAATCGTGAAGATAGGGTTTGAGATAACCGCAACGATGGGGTTGAGTCCGAAGAATGGTTCCAGAATCCAGTAAAAACAAAAGCAAAAAAATAAATAAATAACTAACAACAGGGTAAAATTTGGTGAAATCACATGGCCGCAGTGGCTTTTCTTGTTCTAGATTGCTTTTGAAAACACTAAAGGGTTTAAGGAAGGTGTGGATGGGTGGGTCAGTGAATCAGTCAGTCGGTCAACAGCAAACTGGCCTGATATGCTGAAGTGGTGTATCTGCGAGAAGGGGATGCGCAAGGAAAATTTGAGATCAATACATCAAAAAGCATACACAGTGGCCCCTGGTGGATTTGCCAAAACAAAAACAGCGTGCAGACATATCTCCAGTCACGCATTTCACTGTCCTTAGAATTGTAGACCTAGGTACGTATCCATAATGAGCCTGGGTTGCATAAAAACACACGTCCGCACCGAGCCCCTCCCCCAGAAAATTGTCAGTCTTAAGCAGGTGTGCCCAACCCTGTTCTTGGAGATCTACCTTCCTGCAGAGTTAATCTGCAACCTTGTTAAAACGGACCTCTCTTTAATTACCAAGTTCTCCTTCAGACACTACAGATACTTTAGTTGTGTTTGATAAGTGTTGGAGCTGAACTATGCAGGAAGGTAGATCTCCAGGAACAGGGTTAAGCACCCCGGTCTATAGCAATCAATAACTGGCACCATACTAGAAGGCAAGGCTTCCTTCAATAGAGTGGCCATTTACATTTGTCCCCATTCAAAACTCAAAGAGTGACAGAGGTTTTGTTTATTCAATAGTACTCACACAACACATCGAATGCTCTCATGAAAGTGATGTAGTGTGTTATAAAATAACAGTGAAGGCTTTTGATGAAACATACGAATGCAACTGGTCACAAGAGACACATCTGAATGCATGCTAACAGCAGATGAAAAATCTAATGCATCATCCACTCGTGATTGGATCACTGAAAATGCATGTTACTACCAGTTGGAAATGGGGCCAAAGAAGCTCTGAACTACAACCTCAGCAGCTCACTGGAAGCTCAGACTCCCCTGTTTTCATCATGCTGAAATTTACACCCCCCTTAGGGCCATTAGAGTCTTATGGTGCGATTTCTCACCGCTCCTTGACATATCACTTATTGAGTGCATCAAGTATCTGCCAGATAAGATCAGCTGACATAGGTCATGTAAGCAGAGATGCTGAGCGCACCGAACAGTAATCAGGCACATTTCATCTGTTTCACTCTTTCCTTGCTTTGAAAACTGATATCAGAAGAGGGCTGCATCATTTGGTCTAGGCATGCAAGCTGTAATAGCAAAATACTACCATGCAAAAATGTGTCATCAATAATTTTAGCCAGCAAAAACGCATTAAATAATGCATTTGTAAAAGTAAAAACACAATGCCATTTCTATTTCAATTAAATGTAACAGAGATGCGTAAATTGTAGAATATTGTGTAATATTACAGTAATAATGCAGAAAATTGTGTTTTGCCATCAACTTGAAATTACATGAAATAAAATTCAAACATTTTTGAACAAATACAGTGTTGGTGAGCAGAAGACACTTTTTAAAAAAGCTTAAAAAGCGAGCACTTTTCAACAGTAATGTACCTATTTAGTTTAATGCTTTAATGTGAATGCTGGTTCAGCTGAAAAACAATCAGCATTTCCTGCAACTCATTTCTTTTTATTCAGATTTTAACTGCTATGTCACAAAATACAAGGCAAAGCACCCATTACATTTCAACCTATTATAGCTTTTTATGTGCACTGTTTTTTTGTTTTTTCTATTGACTAATGTAAATGGCCTTTCTCTTGTTTATCCATTTATTGGATCTGCTCATTTACCCTGTTGAAAGCACTTAGCATTAATAAGATCACACGCTTGTGGTTATTTATTTTTGATCTAAAGAAATTCACTCTTCGGGTAACTAAAGCATATCTCTGATTATTCTCAAATTTTTCCAAACTCTAAACTGTAGCTTGCCAGTCTTTCCTTTAAATGTGCTGAATATGTGTTTTTGACTCTTCTACAGCATAAGATACCTTAATATGTTTGCAGATATTTAAGAAACATGCTAAATGAACATTCTTGTTTATCTGAAAAACAATGCTGATGTCAGATATTCTGGTTTGAAAATGTGTGTTCCGTGCCAGAACGTGTGTTATTGTTTTGGTTTGTTTAACCCTCCCAATGCCAGTTTAACCAATTATATTTTAGCACCCTGAGTTGCCTTGGTGGAAAACACACCTGTATTTTATTCAATCAGTCATGAAAGCTCTCTAAGCCAGGGGTTTTCAACCATTTTATCCCATCCCCTCCCCCAACCCTCTTCCTCCTCCTCCATCTGACATTGTCAATAAGTGTGTGGCATAGCATACTTGCTTTTGATGTACGAACAAAAAATGCTGCTTCACAAAGCCAAGTTCACAGAGCCCTGATGGTGTAGTTAAGTCGAACATTGAGTATGTTTACATGGACACCAATACTTACAATAGATTTTTAAAACAATTAAGGAAATACTTTGATTGAGAGTAACCATGTAAACAGCAATTTTTGATTACCTTAATCCGACTAAAGTTATAACTAACCTAAACAGAAATGGAATTAAGAGTTGGAGTATGCATATATTAGGGGCATTATTGAAGTAAACACCGCAATCAAACTATTACCGTCACAGATATTTTTGCCATATTTTCCGACAAGATCCACACATGTTGCTGTCAGTAAAGGACCGCAGATACACACAACGCGAAATGCAGAAGTTTTTCTCTCTCCATTTGGTGTGTGTTGTAAAATTCCATATCACTCTTTAAGCAGTTCTCACTCCTTATTTGCGTTTAATACCCCAGTTTGTCACGGGGGCATGAATGAAAAGTTCATGAGTGAATGTGAAACTGCTGAACTGCAGTTAAAGTCACCCAAAACTACAGGAAACTCTTCCATGAAAGCACTTCACGTAAACAACCTAATTATATTATTGTCTATTAAGGCAAATAACTAGATTACAGATGTCCATGTAAGCTTAGTCAGTAGTGTCTTCAAAGTAAGTGAAAGATCCAGAAGGGCACCCTGCTGATTTGATTCAGAAGTGCTCTTTTTTTGTCAGACAACTCACCGGTTTTATTTTCATTCACCATCATTCATTTTAAAAAGCATATAGTCCATTTTATTTGTTTATGTTTTACTCGAACACATTAACTCTGCAGGTGCCTGATAGTTATATGTGGAGCTAACATTAATCAGATTTACTCTAGTGAACACAAAGATCGTCATCATAATTTACTCGAGTAAATAATTTACCCCACAGTTTGAAAACCCCTGCTTTAAGCATGTGTCTGCAACCAAAATGCATCCTCCGGTGGACAGTAGCAGACTCCGAAATGAGAAGCAGATTCAGAGTTCCACATGAGGTTATTGATTAGCAAATAATCTCAATTTTACAAAAGTAAACATTAGGTGAGCAGATTACATTGTAACCCTGTGTCCTAACAACACAGTACGTGACGAGATTTGCAGCAATTTGGCAGTTTGCATCAGACGAAACATGTCACAAATTCAATTACAGCAGTACAGAATGTATGTGCAGTCACTGCACTCCAACAAAATGGTAAGGGTTATAATGGAATTGATTTATATTCAAAAGGCGACAACACCTGTTATGGAAGCAGACGGACAAACAGGGTGAGTAGTAGTAATAAATGTTTATTTTAACAGCGGAGCAACAGAAGGATAAGGGTTATGTGAATGAAGTCCGAGATGATATTATTGTCCTTATCCTTAGCAGGATGCATGAAGACCGAATGCACAGACCAGATGACTTGCAGGGAAGACAGAAAGACGACGCACACACCTCTGACTGGATACGGGGAAGACTGGACAGACTGGAAACAAATGGAGATCAGGTAAGTATCAGAATGGCAAATTAATGATAGTGAAAACGTGGAGAGTATCCGCTATGAGTCCGCTTCGTAGGGACGAGCCCGGACAAAGAGCTGTGTGAGGTGTGTGCTTTTATTGTGTGTCAAGGTGATAGGGTGCAGCTGTGCAAAACTCAGGTGATGATGGGCGCTGTGTGAAATTGGTGAAAGAGCCTGGCCAATCCGTGACAACACCAAAGCTCCAAAAATGCCAATTTATTAAATTAAAAAGGCTGATAAAAAGCGTGTAACGTTTTGAGCACACCGGCTCTTCATCAGATTTCATCACAGTATGTTGCTCTCTTTTTTGTACACTTCCAGATCACATGATCTCATACATTACCGCACAACAAAAAATAGAACAATTAGTTTGTTTTTTTTTTAAGTTGGCCAATTTAACAGTGAGGTCAATAGAAATTTGATCTATTATGGAGCCAGGATTAGAAGAATTTCGATGAATTGCAGTTTCAGTTACTTCCCTTTTTTTGCTCTACGAAGGAGAGTGGGAAGTTGACGCTTGCAAACAAAACTTTACCCAGACAACTAGTTAAACTTTAAGAAAAGGACAAATATCAAACTCCTCATTTAAACCTCTGGGAGATAATGTATCAAGAGTGAACATCCAAAAGGCTTCACGTTCTAACAGCAATTTATTAAGATCCCCCTGATCAGTCAGGTGATCAAGTCTGCTGTGATCAATTGACCACTTGAATACAGTGTGTTTTGGAAACCAAATGCTCTTTATCATATCTGAATTTGAGCTCCCCTCTGCTCTTGGAAACAGAAAAAAAGCGGAGCTAAACTACATCAATTTAAGTCCCAAATCCTCATCAAATTGAAGTTTATAAAATTTGCTTTCATGACAGAAAATGGCAACTACTCTCAACATATTGACAACACAAACCAAACTCTTCCAGGCCTCAGATACAACTAGTGTTTGATGTCAAATGCTGTTTATGACCAGCCAATAAAGACGATAGATTGACATTTTCAACTTTGTAACAAACCATTTTGATTTGTGCAGGAAGTAAGAATAAAATCGCCCATGTCAGGAAAGTAGGATTCGCTTCTTTCTTTAGGGAGGCAACTTTATTTCTCATCACTTTGATCTTTGAAGCTTCCCAGACCTTTTTCATTCACAAACAGCTGAATAGCAGACTACAGAAAAATCAATATCTAAAAAAAGTGTTACTGAGGTTCTTTTTGTATTGTTGTTTTGCAAGCACATTGACCCTGCTGACCTCGATATACTGCTATGAGGGGGTGGTTATTAAATATCAAATAGGAGATCATAAAATCTGCAAGGCCGTACACATGGTAAGGCGATGCCTGTGTTACTGCACACCGTGGTATCGTTTACAGTGGATTTCGCTCCAACAACCCAAAACAGCCATAAAACATCACAGTAAAATTTGTCATGGTAGCTTGTTTTTCAGGGAGCTCCATTGTGAGCCTGTCTAAACACACTTACGCCCATGCATTTAAACTCCAGTCCAAAAGCCTTATTAGTCTCACTCTGGAGAAGAAAATGTCACTTCTTGGACAGAAACGGGTGGAGTAACTTATAACAATATGTTATTTTATAGGTGATCTGCACATTTTCATATGATTTTTTTGCTACTTTGCAAATCCATTTTACATTCATATGGGTTTCATTTTCATGTTTTATGGAGTGAATTTAGATGACAGCAGCGTAATAAACATAGAAAAAAAACATTTCTTTGCATTTTTCAGAAGTTTCACATACTGACAAAAATGTTGTCAGATGTATGCTTATTCACACTAATTAAAACATCTAAAAATAAATATTTTTGTGCTAGATGCATAAAAGAGTGTTGCACTAGTTACTGAAAAATAGCGACTAGTTACAGTTTTAGTTACTTCCAAAAATTACTTTGACTACTTGTAATGTAATGTAATGTAATGTAATGTGTATTTATATAGCGCATTTATTGTGTATGGCCATACACCCAAAGTGCTTCACAATCATGAGGGGGGGCAGTGTGCAGTATCCACTTGGATGGTGTGACGGCAGCCACAGGACAACGGCGCCAGTGCGCTCACCACACACCAGCTGTTGGTGGAGTGAAGAGACAGTGATAGAGCCAATTCGGTTGAAGGGGCTGATTGTGAGGCCATGATCGTAAGGGCCGATAGAGGGACTTTGGCCAGGACACCAGGGTTACACCCCTGCTCTTTCACGGGAAGTGCCATGGGATTTTTAATGACCACAGATAGTCAGGACCTCGGTTTAACGTCTCATCCGAAAGACTGCGCCCACTGACAGTATAGTGTCCCCTTCACTTTTACTTGGGCATTAGGACTCACACAGACCACAGGTTGAGCGCCCCCTGCTGGCCTCTCTAACACCACTTCCAACAGCAACCTAGTGTTCCCTAGGGGTTTCCCATGAACATATCACAATGTGATAAACCAGCTGAAAAATATATTCAGAAACACACACACACACAAAAAAAACTAAAGTTGCTTCAGCATCCTAAAAGTTTGTTTTTAACCCTTAAACACATTCTTTCACAGCTTGAGTATGAAAATAGCCACAATATACAACAAATACAAAACCTTTATGAAATAAATAAATGAAAGTAATTAACATTCAGAATCAATTTGGTAAAACTCAGCACCAAAAAAATAAATAAAAAATGCTATTATAGACAACCATACATTTTATGCATTTAAAAAAACAAACAAAAAAAAACACAACAGCTGCTCAAAAATGAAATTGATGAGCAATTTCAAACTAACCACAAATTAAACCTGGTATGTCAGCAACTTGTGGAAAGTATCTGTCTATGTTCAAAGTGCAAAATCTGCTGTCATATAACAGCTAGAAAAATATGTAAATTAATAAAAAGAAATAAATCACAGCATTTTTTCTGACTAATACAACACACATTTGTATTGTTTTTCTGAGCCAGAATTATTAGCCCCCCTTTGATTTATTTTCATTTTTAAATATTTTGCAAATTTTGTTTAACAGGGCAAGGAAATTTTCAAAGCATGTCTAATAATAATTAATTTATAAACATCATTTTAAGGACAAAATTTTTAGCCCCTTTAAGCATTTTTTTTTCGATAGTCTACAGAACAAATCATCATTATACGATAACTTGCCTCATTACCCTTACCTGCCTATTTAACCTAATTAGCCTAGTTATCCGCTTAAACTCTGACGTCATAGACTTTCGCTTTCAGATTTAAAGAGCTAGCCTTGCACCAGACCCCCGTAAGTGGTGTCGTTTGAAAGTGTAGAATCTATATTTTATGGACATATGCATCACTTTGGTTTTTATGCTACTGTATAAAAGTTATTTACACTTAAATACACAGTATTTTGGATACCCGAGCTAGGTATTTTACATTGGTTCATTTTCATATTTTTTCATATGACACATGTACAAGTTATAGCTCAAATAAAAGCTGTTGCCGGTGCTCATACAGCTCTAGAAATCTTTTTGCTGAATTATATTCACATGCCAAACAGTTGTTGAATGAATTGTGGTGTTTCCATGGTGTAAAAATGTAAACAATACATTCATGATCAATAAGCAGCCCCAGATAGCACAGACAGCTGTCATCTTTTACCTTATGCTGTGCCCTTCATGGCCATTCTCCTCTGTTTTTGAGGTGATGTGCATAAGTAATCCTTTTATATGTCTGATGTGGTCCAAACACAGTGAATTATGTTTGATCAAACAAAAGAATAGTGAAATATGTAAACAAGGATTGGTCTCTGTGGCTTGTAAAGCACCTCTCATCAGTTGGAATGCAATAACTTTTGCATAGATTATGGTAGAAACCTTTTTTCTTTTTTCCTATGATTACAGACATGTGCAGGAGCCACCTAAATTAATTACAGCACGCTAGACCACACAGAACCTAAAAGGTACACTTTCAAATTTGAGTTTATAAAAAAATACAAAAAAAAAAATACAAAAAGAAGGTGTTTATTTTAACACAGACGACATACACAGTTATTTTAAACACTTTCAATAGTGTTTTATGAAAACTCAAAGGGTTTTCCTTAAAATGATACCAAATTTTTGCATTTACACCTCTGCATGTGGATTTAAGAAGCTTTTAAATTTGGGTAGGCAAAATCCAGGCGGAAATCCCCAAATAGCAGCAGAGTTTAAGTGGTTAAATGTCACTTTAAGCTTTATAGAAGTGTCTTGAAAAATATCTAGTTAAAATTATTCCCTGTCATCATGGCAAAGATAAAATAAATCAGTTATTAGAAATGAGTTATTAAAACTATTATGTTTAGAAATCTTTATTCCGCTGTGGCAACCCCGGATTAATAAAGGGACAAAGCCGACAAGAAACTGAATAAATGAATGAATGAAATACAGCAGAAATGTGTCACTGTGTCTACTAAACTAATACATTTTGTCATACAGATAACAAATGTGTCTTTATTTGAAGCAATAAACATAGTAGTATTCGTAATAGTAATTAATAATCATGACGATAATAGTCTCTAGATCTCTCGTGAGCATTTTATCCACATTCGGCCTACCTCACACACTTTTCAATATACGTTCTTCAGCGTTTTGGAGTCCTCGTGTAACGTCATCAACATCCACCAAAGTTCAGTTCCAAAACTAGGCTGTAGGATGTTTGGAAATTTCCTGTATGTCTTCTTGATATCCAGGACGCACTGATGCAGACATCACTTTACTTTTGTTCAATCTGGTGCCATATACACAACGTGTCTTCTTTACAGTGATTGGTTGGCATCCACCAATCCCACAATGCGTCGCTGCTGTAAACAGGAAGATGTGGGATAGACTGCTGCCAAAATTAATTAACTTACCAAGTAGCATACATATATGCATCATATTGTAACCATACCGGAGTTATTATGTTTAAAAAGTAATGCGGTACAGTAGTTACTATTAGTTACTGTCAAAAGTAATGCCGTTACAGTAACGCATTACTAGTAACGCGTTATTGCCCAACACTGGTTATAGGACATGATAAATCAAAGAAAATGTCAAGAAAATGACACTGTGCTTAGAATGATTAATAATAAATAATACAATATTCCGGGCAAAGCAGTGGCACAGTAGATAGTGCTGTCTCCTCTCAGCAAGAAGATCGCTGGTTCAAGCCTTAGCTGGGTCAGTTGGCATTTCTGCGGAGTTTGCATGTTTTCCCTGCGTTCGCTTGGGTTTTCTTCAGGTGCTCCGGTTTCTCCCACAGTCCAAAGACATGTGGTACAGGTTAATTGGGAACGCTAAATTGTACAAAGTGTATGAGTGTGTGTATGAATGAGTGTGTGTAGATGTTTCCCATAGATGGGTTGCGGCTGGAAGGGCTTCCACTGCGTAAAAACGTGCTGGATGAGTTGACGGTTCATTCCGTTGTATCGACACCATATTAATAAAGGGACTAAGCCAAAAAGAAAATGGATGAATGAATGAATACAATATTCCATTGGTTTATTTATATCAAATGGCTGATATTGTTCAGTATATATCATTAATGTGCAATATATATGCAATATATATTTTTAAAACAGTTGAATTTTAAGGGGGAGAAACATCTTTGCGAGCAAGCCTATTCATTTATCAGTGTCTCTCAATATACTGTAGACGTTGCCGGTCTATATAGTTGTTTATGTATGTGTGCTCATTATCTGCTGCACGAGATCATATATGATCAGAGATTATCGTCTTTAAGTCTAATGGAGGCGGAAAGCAGGATGCAGGGTTTAGAGGCATGACAGCAGGAAACAGGTCTAGAAAACAATCCTATGCTCACAGGTGAGTGTCTTTCCGCTTTTTGTGGAAATGATTGTTTTTGTCAATGGCAGTAATTGCAGGAGTGCAGACAGACAGGCTGGCATGAGTGAGCAGGCTGCTGGTGTAATTACACGCTTCATGAACAGATGACGTCCATCACTTCTGTATCCTCATGATTTTATGCTGGCGTTCCGGTCGCCCCCTGCCTTCATTAATGATGGCAGTGGGATTGCTGTGCACTTCAGTGTGAGTGAGTCTGACTGTGTTCTCTGTTAACTCCTGTGACCCACAGCAAACTGACACTTATCACGCTTTAAACAAGACACCTTCACCACCCCCAACCATAGTTTTTTAATAGTTTTTTTTTTCTGTCTGTCTAAATATTATTATTTTTTTCTAATTCCCTGTCTGTCTATATATTGGTTTTTCTATCTGTCTAAACATAATTTCTTCTGTCTGTCTTAATATCAGGTTTTCTAACTGTGTAAGTATATCTGCCTGTCTGTCTGCATGTATTCCATGCATATATTTCTGTCTATCTATTTGTTTACATCTATATGTAGTATGTCTGTCTGTACAATATATCTGTCTATACAGAATATTAGTTCCCCTTCGGTTGGGGAACTTCAGTGCCATGAATGGGGAGGATTCGGATCAGAAGCCGCTTATCTGGAGAGTATTGAACGGGCCAATGAATGAAATTAATTGGCAGCGTAAGCTTGCGCAGGTGTGCGACATCTGCAATTATCTCAGCATATAAGCACACCTGAAGCCAGCAGACGCCATCCTTTTCGCTTCAGATCCTTTCTGAGTGAGTCGATGAGGGTTCCTCTTGCTGATCAGCACTTCAGAGCGAACGAGTGTGTCTCCCGGTCCAGAGTGGGTCTTCGCGGTGGCAGACGGTCGAGCTGGGTTACTCCCTTGCCTGCGGTTCTTTGGGTCCGGTCCTCCAGAGCGGTGCGTATAGTTGCAACTTTCCTAAAAGAGCAACACAGTCGTGCAGCACGTCCTTTTCAGGATGGCGCTCCGACTGTGCGTTTCTGGATGCGGGGGTTTCCTGTCTCCGGATGATGGACACGATCACTGCATTGCATGTTTGGGGGTCCAGCATGTTAATGCGGTGCTCGCGGGCGGTTCATGTCGTCATTGCGATGCCATGACCGTTGCACAGCTAAGATCGCGGCTAACTTTCGCAAGAGAGCGAGCCACCCCAGTTGCCTCCTGTTCTAAAAAAGCAGCGGGCGCTCGGGCAGATCTGAGGGTTTCAGCGGGAGCTAATCCGCCGCCCACGGGCTCGCGGACCTCTCGCTCCTCACGGCGCTCCATCCAAGCTTCGGGTGGTGAGAGTGATCCGTCTAACCAGATGGTAGCTCTCACACTCGCTGACACCGGAGATCAGATGTCCTCCGCGGCATCGGAGGGTGGGCTTTCACTGTCCGACGAAGATCCGGACCCGCTCGCCCCCTCCGGGCAGGTGAGGGCTGTCAAATCGGATCCTGAAGCGGACATGTTAGCCGTGCTTTCCCGGGCTGCTTCGGCCGTGGGGTTGGAGATGGTTTATCCCCCAGCTCCGCGGCCGGACCGACTAGATGGGTACTACGTAGAGGACCAGAAGGCGAAGCCTTCGAAGCCTCTCGTCCCCTTCTTCCCGGAAGTGCACAGTAGGCTCACGCAGTCCTGGAGGGCACCTTTCTCTGCCCGTGCTGCGAGTGCCTCCGCCCTCACCGCCCTTGACGGCGGAGCTGCCAGGGGGTATGAGGCGATCCCGTCAGTGGAGCGCGCTATCGCGGTCAATCTTTGTCCGCGCGGCGCCTCTACGTGGCGGGGTTTGCCCCGCCTCCCGTCCAAAGCCTGTAGGTTGTCTGCCTCCCTCGGAGCCAGAGCTTATAAGGCTGCGGGCCAGGCTGCTTCTGCTTTGCACGCGATGGCCACCTACCAGCGCTACCAAGCGCAGGCGCTGGCCGAGCTGCACGAGGGCGGGTCCAACCCAAGCTTATTACATGAGCTGCGCACCGCGACCGACTATGCTCTTCGGACTACTAAGTCCGCCGCGTGTGCGCTGGGGAGGACGATGTCCACACTTGTGGTTCAGGAACGCCACCTCTGGCTAAACCTGGCCGATATGCGCGACGTTGACAAAGTTCGCTTTCTTGACTCGCCCATATCCCAGGCTGGCCTGTTCGGCGACACCGTCGGTGAATTCACCCAGGAATTCAAGGCGGTGAAAGAGCAGTCGGATGCGATGGGCAATGTCATCTATCGGCGTGGCCGTAAGCCCGCTCCGCCCGCCGAGCCATCCACCTCCGCTGTTCCTCGCCGAGGGCGCCCGCCAACGAGTGCTGCCCCGCCCCCGCCTGCGCCTCCGGCCAAGCGGGCGCGGCGTTCACCTCGAAAGCAGGCAGCCCCTCCTGCCCAGGGCGCCGTTAAGTCCGGTAAACGGACCGCGAAGCGTCCCTGAGACAGGCCATCCGGAGAAGAGGAAACTTGCTCTTTCCCCGCTGGAGGGCGGGGCCCCGATAACAACGGTACTTTTCAGTGCCACCAAAACATCAGTAAAAGAGCACTTTTTCCCTTCCCCGGATGTGACTGCACGAGTTCTGCCAGTCCGGGACGCGCTGCCTTCCGGCTCGCAGACTCTACGTGCTTCGCCAGTGGCTCACGAGCGCTGGGGGGACGGTCTCCCTTCCCTCAGCCCTCCAGCCCCCTCTCCGGAGTCAGGGTGCGGAGCCAGAGCGAATCGCTCTCCTCCAGCTTTTCCGCGGGACCCTCGTGCTTCCCGGATCAGCACACCCACTCCGCGCTGCCCCACCGCTGGTACGTCAGCGATTGTAGCGATGACTCCATTAGCGAGGGCTCTGCCTGCCTGGTTAGCGCGGGCCAGCCCCTCGCGGTGGCTCATACGCACAATCAGACTCGGTTACGCGATTCAGTTCGCGAAACGGCCCCCCAAGTTTACGGGCGTGTATTTCTCCAGGGTCAACCCCCTGTCCGCCCCTGTCTTGCGAGAGGAGATTGCTGCCCTCCTGGCGAAGGGTGCAATCGAGCCGGTTCCTCCAGCCGAGATGGAGAGTGGGTTTTACAGCCCATACTTCATCGTACCCAAAAAGAGCGGTGGGTCACGGCCAATCCTAGATCTGCACGTTTTGAACCGCTGTCTGCACAAGCTGCCGTTCAGAATGCTCACGCAGAGGCGCATTCTCCAATGCGTTCGTCCTCGGGATTGGTTTGCAGCCATAGACCTGAAGGACGCGTATTTCCATGTCTCCATTCTTCCACGCCACCGCCAATTTCTGCGGTTTGCGTTCGAGGGTCGAGCGTGGCAGTACAAGGTCCTCCCCTTCGGGCTCTCTCTGTCTCCGCGGGTCTTCACCAAACTCGCGGAGGGTGCCCTAGCGCCCCTTCGGCTCGCGGGCATTCGCATACTCAGTTATCTCGACGACTGGCTGATTTTAGCCCACTCGCGGGAGCAATTGATTATGCACAGGGACGAGGTGCTTCGGCATCTCCGCCTACTGGGGCTTCAGGTCAACCGAGAAAAGAGCAAACTCGCCCCCGTGCAGAGGATTTCTTTTCTCGGGATGGAGCTGGACTCGATCACCATGGTAGCGCACCTCTCCGAGGAACGCGCTCGCCTGTTGCTGAACTGTCTGAGGGAGCTCGACAGCAAACTAGTGGTCCCACTGAAGTTCTTTCAGAGGCTCCTGGGGCATATGGCATCCGCAGCCGCCGTCACGCCGCTCGGGTTGCTCCATATGAGACCACTTCAGCACTGGCTTCACAATCGGGTCCCCAGACGCGCATGGCACGCGGGCACACACCGGGTCTCGGTTACTGCGCTGTGTCGCCGCGCCCTCAGCCCTTGGAACGACCCCTCGTTCCTACAGGCCGGTGTGCCTCTAGGACAGGCGTCCAGCCATGTTATTGTTTCAACAGACGCTTCCAACACGGGTTGGGGGGCCGTGTGTCGCGGGCATGCGGCTGCGGGCCTCTGGAGGGGTGCCCAGCTGCATTGGCATATCAATCGCCTAGAGCTGTTGGCAGTGTTCCTCGCTCTCCACCGCTTTTTACCGGTGCTGGAGCGGCAACACGTGCTGGTCAGAACGGACAGTACGGCGGCGGCGGCGTATATCAACCGGATGGGGGGTATGCGCTCTCGCCGCATGTCTCAGCTCGCCCGCCGTCTGCTCCTCTGGAGTCACCCGCGGCTGAAATCGCTGCGCGCCATTCACGTCCCAGGCACGCTCAATCGTGCAGCCGATGCGCTCTCACGACAGCTGTTACGCCCTGGAGAATGGAGACTCCACCCCGAGTCTGTTCAGCTGATATGGGCGCGATTCGGGGAGGCCCAGATCGATCTGTTTGCTTCCCCCGAGAACGCTCACTGCCAGTTGTTTTTTTCCCTGACCGAGGGCTCTCTCGGCACGGATGCACTGGCCCACAGCTGGCCTCGGGGCATGCGCAAGTATGCGTTTCCCCCAGTGAGCCTGCTCGCGCAGTTTCTGTGCAAGGTCAGGGAGGACGAGGAACAGGTTCTGCTAGTTGCGCCCCTTTGGCCCAACCGGACCTGGATATCAGAGCTCTCACTCCTCGCGACGGCCCTCCCCTGGCGGATCCCTTTGAGAGAGGACCTACTCTCTCAGGGACAGGGCACCATCTGGCACCCTCGCCCCGATCTTTGGAACCTCCACGTGTGGTCCCTAGACGCGAGGAAGACTTAGCCTACCGACTGCGGTGGTTAATACCATCACTCAGGCTAGAGCCCCCTCCACGAGGCGCGCCTACGCCCTGAAGTGGAGTCTATTCACTGAATGGGCGTCTCTCGCAGAGAAGACCCCCGAAATTGCCAGATTAGTGTTGTGCTCTCTTTCCTTCAAGAGAAGTTGGACAGCAGGCTGTCGCCCTCCACTCTCAAGGTTTACGTGGCCGCCATCTCCGCTTATCATAGCGCGGTAGCTGGCGGCACCGTGGGAAAGCATAACCTAGTCATCCAGTTCCTTAGGGGTGCTAGGCGAATTAATCCATCTCGCCCCCCTCTCATGCCCTCTTGGGATCTCGCCCTCGTTCTCACGAGTCTGCGATCCGATCCCTTTAAGCCACTCGAATCAGTATCTCTAAGATTTCTGTCCCTGAAGACAGCTCTGCTGGTTGCGTTGGCCTCCATCAAGAGGGTCGGGGACCTGGAGGCATTTTCGGTCAGTGACTCGTGCCTGGAATTCGGGCCGGATTACTCTCACGTTATCCTGAGACCCCGCCCCGGTTATGTGCCCAAGGTTCCTACCACCCCCTTTAGAGATCAGGTAGTGAACCTGCAAGCGCTGCCCCCGGAGGAGGCAGACCCAGCCCTTTCTTTACTTTGTCCAGTTCGCGCTCTGCGCATTTATGTGGACCGTACTCAGAATTTTAGATCATCTGAGCAGCTCTTTGTCTGTTATGGCGGTCGGCAGCAGGGAAGTGCCGTATCAAAACAAAGATTATCCCACTGGATTGTGGATGCCATTTCACTCGCTTATTCGAGTCGAGGTCAGCCGTGTCCCCCGGGAGTACGTGCACACTCCACTCGGAGCGTTGCATCCTCTTGGGCGCGTGCATGCGGCGCCTCTCTAACAGACATCTGTAGAGCTGCGGGCTGGGCGACACCCAACACATTTGCAAGGTTTTACAATCTGCGAGTGGAGCCGGTTTCCTCAAGGGTATTAGGTAACCCTTTGGTGATTGAGGAGACAACTCGGTAGGGTGTTGAAACACGCTTGCTGCGCCATTCTCCCTAACACGGAGGTACGTGCGCCTTTTTTATCTGTCAGTAAAGTTCCCCGTCAGGTGAGCCCTGCAGATTCCTCCGTGGCCCCCAGCACTGACTCAGCGGAGGAGTCACTTGCTGGCCCACTACGTTGTAGGTCTGCCCGCTGGTCAGCCCGCGTTTTGGGTATAGGTGCCTGCTATGCGTGATCCCCACTAGGCGATCCCATATGCTTATTCCGCCACGGTTAAGTCCCCCCTCTGGGCGGACCCGTGTCTTCCCTCTCCGCTAACCACTCTTTGCTATGCGTACTCCCCCTTTTTAGGGCTAGTCCATAGGTAAATTCTGCCATCTATCACCCCCTTGGGTAACGGATGGCCTCCGCAGCGTCCTCCCTATCGGGATTGCACGCTTCCCAATGTACTGTCGTATTTCCTAGAATTATCTAGATGCTCACGACTTCCCAAAAAATATATCTAAATCCGTAAAACTTCTGTTGAAGTAGGATAAATTAGGGCCAGGGACACGTTGGAGGACCGCGCCCCCCATGATGTGGGTGCGTCACGCTTGCTTGACTATCTCCTCATCGGGGGTGTTGGTAAGGTGCAGTCATTATGGCGCTTTCCATATTCTCCCATTCATGGCACTGAAGTTCCCCAACCGAAGGGGAACGTTCGAGGTTACAGAAGTAACCCTTCGTTCCCCGAGGAGGGGAACGGAAGTGCCATATTCCGTCGCCATAATGACTGTCCCTTAGCTGTTTGAAAGTCTCTTCAGCTTAAAAGGATGGCGTCTGCTGGCTTCAGGTGTGCTTATATGCTGAGATAATTGCAGATGTCGCACACCTGCGCAAGCTTACGCTGCCAATTAATTTCATTCATTGGCCCGTTCAATACTCTCCAGATAAGCGGCTTCTGATCCGAATCCTCCCCATTCATGGCACTTCCGTTCCCCTCCTCGGGGAACGAAGGGTTACTTCTGTAACCTCGAACGTTTTCTGTCTTCCATAAATATAATGCAAAACTAAAAATCTGCCACAGTGTGAAAATAAAATTTACAAACAGAAAAACTTTTAATGGCTAATGTTGATATTTGGAAACTGACATATATTGTGTTGTTCATTTATTCAATCTGTGTAGCTATTTGTCGGTTTCTATATATAACTGTAACGGGCTGTCCATCAGTCAATCAATTATATTTTCATCCTGGCCAAATCTGCCCACTGGCCTTTGTCCATCATGGCCTCCTAACCATCCCCATATTCAATTGGCTGCATCACTGTCTCCTCTCCACCAATCAGCTGGTGTGTGGTGTGCGGTCTGGCGCAAAATGGCTGCCGTCGCGTCATCCAGGTGGATGCTGCACACTGGTGGTGGATGAGGAGATTCCCCCCATTGTGTAAAGCGCTTTGAGTGCCCAGAAAAGCGCTATATAAATGTAAGGAATTATTATTATTATTATTATCTCATTTATATGACTGACTCTTTAACCAGATAATGGTAGATGAGGTAAATATATTTTAAAAAGACATCTGAAAATATTATTCTTGCAGTTTTGTCTCCTGACTCTACGGGCACATGGATTACATGTCACCTTTAAAAATCTGGCTTACTGTAACAAAAGTGTAGAGTTACTGAGATCATAAATGTCTTTTGTTGACTTTTGAGTAAGGCGTTAACCCATAGGTTCCTATTACCATTCACCTTTGCCTGTAATAATACAGTTGTTATATAAATGCCAATGGATACGTATTCTGAGATGATTACGTGACAGAAAGCTTGTGTTACAGACTGTAAATGTGCTCCAATTGAACTAAAATCCTCTTTAATGTCAGACATAAAAAAAGAAGAGAATAAAAAAAATCACCAACATCTTGTATAGCCTAAGAGTAAATCAACAACAAATGTTCATTTATGTGTGAACTACTGTATCCCTTTAAGACATGCATTTCTGGCTCATGCATGCTGTCTACAAAAGTCCCAGTGCTGCCACATTTGAAACAAGACACTCCCTTTAAGCAAAAGGAATTCCCATTATTGCAAATTACTGTCCCGGACACTGTGTTGACCAACTTTACTGCCTGCAACCACTGTCTGTCACCAGTAAACCTTTGCCCTTTCCTGCAACCCAAAACATTCAATTTACTCTTTGTTTGCGCAGAAAACAATGCAAAGCCTCAAATGACACAAAAAAGAGTTACAGGGGCATAACTTGGTACAGAAGTTAGTGTCAGCGCAGGGATAATGTGCTCCATGTGTTGAAATCCGACACTGTGCACTGAGGCACGGCAGCAGTAAAAAGCACACTGGTGATGGAGGGTTTCCTCCTAAACCACAGACATGGGGCCAAAACGTGGCATAACCCCACGCCCACACCCCCACCCAACACACACACACACAATATAGCTTGCTAAACTGCATCCGTCCTCTCTCAGCCCATGCAAAAAGCCTATATCGGGACCTGAGGACCATTGAAGAGCAGTAATTTAGAGCCACAGAGCAGCTCAGATTAGCATGGGGGTGTTCCCCCTCATCATGGCATGGGTGTCTTTCAAATGTGCTCATCCTGTGGGATGGTTGCAAAAGTCTGGATTGCTCTACAACGTAATTTACTCTCCCCTTGTGGCTTTTTCTTTTTCACATTCCAGCTATTTCCTCTTTGCCCCACTGAGCATTCGGTAGCTACTTCTGGGTTGGGATTTGCTTACTCAAAGTGGTCACATTTATGAGCTGACACTGAGAATGTGTCAGAAGTGCTTTGAAAATTCTCAGCATTTCTGCTTTACATGGAAATTGGGTCCCGTTTACATAAAAATAATTGCAGTTAGTAATCACAATGGGCTTCAATTACGAAATGATTGACATAAACAGTGGCTATGACCAAAACCAAAAATTTGGTGCAAAGTTTTGGTTTTGGTTTTGGTGCAATTTGTCATTATTAAATGAATTAATAATACATTATTACATTAATATTTTAAAATATTAAATATGCATCAATGTTTGACAAGTTAATTGTTTGAAATAACATGGTTAAAAGGTTTTAAAGGGTAAATTCTTTAATATGGTTATTATTAATAACCATATTAATAACCCCCCCCAAAAAAAAATTTGAGGTTTTATTGCAATTTGTCATGATTCATTAAATTAATATTACATTATTACATCAAACTTTTTAAAATACAAATATAACACAGTGTATGACAATTTGATTGTTTGAAATAACACGGTTAAAGGGTTAGTTCACCCAAAAAATTAACTTTTCTTTTTAACAATTCACTCTCCTGTTGTTACAATCCACTGAGACATTTATTTATCTTCAGAACACGAATTAAGATATTTTAGATAAAATTCGAGAGCTCCCTCATCCTTCACAGAACATCTTGAGAAAAAAAAAACCTTCTCAGAACTTTGCATTTTAGTGTTTAAGTTGTGATCATATGAAGCTCCATGAACATTTTTGTAGACCAAACAACAGTAAAAACAACTTTTTTTCTCTAATGGTTTTCATGTTGTGCTACTGAGTAAATTTATTTCTGGACAGATGTGGTTGTAAATTTCATTTTTCTTCCTTTTATTAGCTGCCAAATTTCACAGGTTATTCTGAACCTCTGAGATCAGAGTTTCTGTCTCTTTTGATTTAGCATGACATTATTTAGGCTTTTTATTTTATAATTATTTAATAATCATAATTTTGAATTATAGTTTTTTGTCAAAATTATGCCAATGTATGCTAATTCTCATAAATGCAACCCAGGCTCATTCTGAAAACGTAGTCTCATGGATGTTTCTGAAGACTGCTAAATACGTCCCCAGAGGTAGGTATTTTTGCAGATTTAGTTTTTGCGAATCCGCAAAAGGCTGCTGTGCGTGCTTTTTCATATCTCAAATTTCTCTCACGAGTGCCGTTTGTGTCCGCTGTTCTCGCATAAACCCACCAGAGGCCACTGTCGACCGACTGTTTGTCTGACTGAATGACTGACTTGCCAGCCGACCAATCAACTGACCCACACTCCTCTTTCCCTAAACCCAACCAATGATTTAGAAAAGCCGTCCAGAAAAAAAAGCCCTCATCTGATTTTTACCACATTTAAGATTTTACCACATTCTCTCCCTGTTATTCTCTCCTTGTTATTTAATTTTTTGGATTCTGTTTTTGTCTTACCTGATTTCTGGAACCGCTCTTCCCCAGACTCGAACCCCATTGTCATGGTCAACCCCTCTCTGCGTTTAAAGTCCGTCCATGTACACGAGGAGCTAACTGAACAAACTGGTTGCCGGGGGAAAGCCCTCCACAGGGAGGAAAATTAAATGCAGCCAACCATACGTATCTCCGGCTACATAGCTCACAGTCTACAGGAACGTCCACGGGACTAGGTTTTCAGAATGAGCCTGTGTTGCAACAATATGATTGTCATTGTTGTCTATTTTGACTTTACACCTCGTATTACTTAGCTTTTCATTATCTTTACCTTGTATTTAATTAATTATTATGCAAATTTTAGCCAATTAGATTTTTTTGTCATAAATATTATGTTTTATGGTCAATTTTAACTCTTCTCTCCTAAATTTGGCATGAATTTATTTGGAATTTGATGTACTAATTAGAATGATGAGAATAGTTACTGTCATAAATACAACAGGTTATGTTTTTATTTCAACATCACATGAATACGACAAATTATTCCTTTATTCAGACTTTCAAGGTTTTTTTTTTACTTTTATTTTAACCTTTAACCTTTTAATGTAACTTTAATGCATTGTAAATACATTTTTATTGTAGTATTATTTTTATGTGGCTGAAATGGGCATACAGGACATTTGTATCCAGATATTTAAATTTTAGACATGAGGAAAAACTTTCTAAAACAGTGACTAAAAACCTATTGTGAAGTACTTCTTAACTTTTTCTCGTTTCTGCTCTAAATCTTGGCCCAGTTTTTCATGACGATGATTACAGTCCCTCTCATAATCACATTATGTCTGTGGAGCAGGCAAATGAACTGTAATCAAAGCTCCCAAAGCAAAAGCCGGAGGTTTGAGTCTGTCACTCAAGACAATGGTGTGGGATTGGCTGTCCTTGGATTTCTCACAGATCCAACTAATTCCCCAGAAACACGTGGACAGCTTTTAATTTAAAACAGACGCACTGGATATGTTCCCAAAAATTCAGTCAAGATTGATTTATAAACTTGTGAACAATTAGCAAGCATGTGCGCCTGGCTCAGAGCAAATGTGGTTTGTCAAATACTATAGAAATGTTTTATTACTTCATATGCTTTACATAAAATTGCTTTAAATTTATATTAGTGATTGATTTTTTGTTTTTAAAAAGTTTAATATCCAGCAACACTTTAATGGTAGTAATGATCCGTTAGTTAATATGTTTACTATTAACAAACTATTAGTAATACATTTGTTACAGTATTTATTCATGTTTGTTAACGTTAGTTAATGATATTTAAGTTAAAGCGTTCATGTTAGGTCATGTTAGATCATGTTAACTGACAGTGCATTAGCTAATGTTAACAAGCACAACTTTGGATTTTAATAATGCACTAGTTAATGTTGATCCATGATTAATAATTTCTTTACAAGATTATTCATACATAAATACATTAACTAAAGGATCATTTATCCAATATGTCACCTTTTCAAGTGTACATTTAACAATAGTAAAATGTCATTTAATGGACACAATGAAGTAGAAAGTAATCATATATAGTCTTAGTCCTATTCATGTTTATTCTCATTTCAAATATTCTTATTCTCTAAAAAGTCTGTGTCACATGACTTTAATAGCCAAAAGTGTATACGTTTTATTGTTTTTTTGTTTTGTTTTGTTTTTTTGGCAAAATAATATTTTACTTTCAATAATAAAATGTTATGGTATTATACAGCCCATTTATGCAGCATAGGAAAAAAAATGTGACCAAACTTTAACCAACTAAATGGGGCGAGGCAGTGGCGCAGTCGGTAGTGCTGTCGCCTCACAGCAAGAAGGTCGCTGGTTCGCTGGTTCGAACCTCGGCTCAGTTGGCGTTTCTGTGTGGAGTTTGCATGTTCTCCCTGCTTTCGCGTGGGTTTCCTCGGGGTGCTCTGGTTTCCCCCTCAGTCCAAAGACATGCGGTACAGGTGAATTGGGTTAGCTAAATTGTCCGTAGTGTGTGAATTTATGTGTGGATGATTCCCAGAGATGAGTTGCGGCTGGAAGGGCATCCGCTGCATAAAAACTTGCTGGATAAGTTGGCGGTTCATTCCGCTGTTTCTAAGCCGACAAGAAAATGAATGAATGAATGAATGAATGAATAAGGCCTAAATGATTAGAAATCTCAAATTCAAAAAAAAAAAAAAGTTACAATACTGAGTCCAAATGACAAAAAAAATCTAAACGTTATAATCTCAAAAGTGTCATAATTTGTCAAAAAAAAAGTTGGAGTAAATGGAATGTAAAAGTTTTATTGACTTTTATTCACTTGTCAATGTCAGTAGCTAGAATATGATTCACTATAAACAATGCTGGGTTTTACACAATCCCTTCATGTCATGCCAAAGCAATTTGATTTAAGTTGGCTACAAGAGTTCACCCTTAGCTGATGATTGATAATAAATAGTGTTTGGCATGTTGTTTCAGGAGAGAGCCCTGAGCTCATTAGATCCTCGAGCCTGGGGCTCCTTCCCATTTGCAGGGAGAGAGGCGAGTTTGAGCTCATGTAGGTCTCGAGAATTCTCCTGGTTTAGTTAAGGCCAATGACAGATTATAGGGATTGTTATGGAGAGATTAACTGCTGACTAAGCACAGACTGAGAGCCCATCTATAGTGCCAATTTGTTTTAGTCAATTCACTTAGGTCGCATGTCTTTGGACTGTGAGAGGAAACCAGGAACCCGAGCGAAAACCATGCGAGCATGGGGAGAACATACAAACTTCACACAGAAATATTGACTTGCCTAGAAAGGACCTGAAGCACAGAACCGCCATGCCGCCTTATGTAGGAAAAGGGGAGAGGAGTAGGGGTGAAAGAGGGGATATATTATGATAACTAAAGTGTGAATCTCTGGCTATTTGTGTGTTAGGATTAATCTGATTGGTAAATCATGTGTTAACTAATGCGGGACCATTCATGATCAATCATAAGCATGTGATCATCTTGAAATTAGTTTATAAATAAACCACAC
The DNA here is from genome assembly GCF_052040795.2 of Danio rerio. NCBI lineage: Eukaryota > Metazoa > Chordata > Actinopteri > Cypriniformes > Danionidae > Danio > Danio rerio. The sequence goes on along the minus strand of NC_141035.1, from coordinate 18,319,795 downwards.
TTAATGGTTTTTACAATTTTAAGCTGATTGAACATAAAACAATTATGTTGCCAGAAAAAAAAACTCAAAAGTTTTGTTCTGAATGATAAACAATACAAGTAACTTTCAACAATTTAAAACAAAAATGAAAAACATATTCATCACATATTCTGTAGGTATTGGCTATTCTCAAGTCTTTGTAATTATAAACTAAGCCTACAGTTTTCTACTCATTTTATATCTAGTCAAGTGACGTTATCCCACTCTAAACTTCACAACAAACTTGCGTTATTGTATGGAAACAGTCCTGCATATGTGAGTGCAGAAAACAGTGAGGGAAGTGCAGATGGAGGAGAGCTCTGGCGCCGGGCTGCATGATGTGGCCACAGCTCCAGATGTACTACAGATCCCATACACACACACACAATAGTCCCAAAACACTGGAGCCACAAACACCAGCCTCCCTCCACGTGACTGATGCATGTGAGCGGATGACTGAATTACTCCAGCAGAGGAGCATAAAAGCAGTGAAGAATGAGCTGATTTATGTTGCCAATTTGGTTCAAATACTGATGACCTGCCCTGATAAAGCCTTCCCTGTCTGAGAATACTAAATTGGAGGATATAGTAAAAAGTAATTATATATGTATTTTTGGACCCATGCTTTATAATAATAATAATTATTATTATAATAATAATTATTATTTTTTTATTTCTATTATTATTATTAATATTATTATTATTTTTTTTTTATTATTATTACTTGAAAATTCAATAAAAAAAATGTAAAAAAAATGCTGGGTTCCACAGAATTCCTTTATGTTGTCCCAATACAAATAAAATTTTTAAATGACTAAAAAGTTATCAGTATTGATGGTAAAAAAAAAATAAATAATGTACATTTTTAGTCAAACCATTCTTTTGCCATTTCATAACAAAAACAGAAATAAGGCCAGTATTAATAGCTATAAATGTGGAACAGTTTTGATATTCTGTGATTGTATTATATTGCAATATAGAACAATTAAATGTTGATGTTAAATCAAAAGTAATTCACAAATAATTAAAAATGAGATCATTTAATGACAATACGTATCTATGGTTACAACTGAATTAATGACAAATAACTGTAAAAAAAAATGATAAAATATGGAATGATTAAAACATATGATATAAATTGTACCCAGCTTAAATGTAAAATTAAGGTTTCCAGAGGTAGAAGGAGAGACACACCTTCTTGAGTCAAAAAGACATGTTTTGTCATATAAACAAATGCATATGATAAATCGCATTTGTTTTTAAATATTTATACACACCTTTCCCAGTTTAATTATATTCAAAATTAATTACACTGCCAAATTACACTGTAAAAATGCACTCATGATGTCCCAACACAAATTGATTAAGTTAACTTAACAATTTGATGTAGATTGAACAAATATAAAAATCCCAAAACAAATCTCAACAACTGGCTTTTTTAAACTAATTATATTAGTCAATATTAGAAAATGCATTAGTTAACATGAATTAACAGTGTGCAACACATCCATACCTGTCAACATTGGGATGTGAAAATAAGGGATTTGGCCACCATAAAATCGCTAATTACTAAAATTGCTAAATATGTTCATCTAACTTTTCATGCTCATTTATGACAAAATTAGTTGTGTTAAAAAAAACACCAATATCAACATTTTTAGATGTTATTAATATTGTCTGTTCAAACATGCACCCAAAACACAGACTTTCACTCCGCTTCAAATCTACAGAATCTGTTTGGGTTTGGAAACAGCGTCTATTTATTACTACGGAGAGCATCAGCTGACAGTCATGGATCCCTATATGACTGTTTTGAGGATTGCATAGAAGGGGCGAAGGCGCCTGTAATAAAAAGGAAAAGGAATTCTGCCATTTTTATATTTATTTCACAGTGTTATCATGCCCAAATAAAACAAAAGCACAGAACAGACTGACATTTAAGAGGAAGGGGTAGCCCCAGGTGGTTTCGCGGTATGGGTTGCGTATAGGAGGATTAGCTCTTTAATGATTATTGCCAACCTTTATTAAGATTGAAAATACGGGAAAATATGGGTAAATACCTTTACGCGATGGTAGCGAGATAGAACTGTAAAATACAGGAGAATCCTGGGAAAAGCTGGAGGGTAGACAGGTATGCACATCTGTTAAGCATTACCTAATCTATGTTAATGTTAACTAAACATATATTAATGTGTCAATACATTAGTTAACACGATTTAATGGTGAACAACAACTTCATTCAGCATTACGTCATCTTCGTTAATGTTAACATATTCTAATGAATCTTTTTATATTAACATGTTTACATACATATAATGGATTCGATCATGGATTTGATAACATGACCTAACATGCAAGATATATTACCATGTTAGTTAAATGCATTAGTTAATACACTGGTTTCAGAATTTGACTCTGTATGTAATAAATTATTTCCCAGTACTGGGTTGCGGCTGGAAGGGCATCCGCTCTAAAACATTTGCTGGAATAGTTGGTGGTTCATTCCACTATGGCGACCCCTTATAAATAAGTGACTAAGCTGAATATAAAGGAATGAATGAATGTAACAAATTATATAATAATATACTGTAATATAACTCTAAATATTGCAAAACTGTGTACATATAATTAACTGCAGTTTCCCAGTGCGCTTTTAAAAAGTTTTGATTACAGTGAGAATGATCCACGTTTATGCTCTGATCTTTGAGAACAACTAAAGCCTAGTTCACACTACAGGATTTTAAACATCAGCAGATTGCTGTGCCGTTCACACTACATGACCTGACTTTGTGTCTTTTAATCTCTGTGGTGTTCACACTAGGCAACAATGATCCACAAGAGGGGGGTCACACACTACATGATCTGACAACAACTCATTCCCCATCAGTTCATTCAAGCTACCAAACCACAGCCAATGAAATTTTGAGGGAGGAGTTGTCAGAAAAAGCTGAACACTATTGGCTGCTTGTGTGCTGATTACATCACTGACAGCATTTCAAGCTTTGGAGAAAGCATTTAAAAACATCGTCAAATCAGCTGATGTATCAGCGGATAAATCACTCATCTGCAAGGTTCCAGTGGATAGATATACAGAGAGTTTTTAATTTTTGTAATTTTATAACTCTTTGAAATAAAACTAACATATTTATAACACCCTGCCGTTTTCTAACTATCAGTGTATTTCTTTCTGACATTGTTATTTTTTTTATTACAAAACAGTAAAGAACTGAGCATTTCTGCCTTAAATTACCATATTGGTCAAAATGACTGCATGCATGTCTAATACTGCAATACATGTCTAAATTTTCACTGTGACTTTAAATATGTGTGCATTTTCTTGCCTAGCAACTTCCTGCTAACATAAATAAAACTTTCTGATGGCAAAAACATCAATTTACTTCAGATATCTTTCAAAACAGCATATTCTGTGCTGTGAAATAGCTCCTGTTTGAAAGTGAAAATGAAAGCAGAGACCTTTAAGTGTTTTAGAATCTTAACTACATATTTACAGGCTGTATTACAAAAAAAAGATTATATTTTTAGGGTAATGGTGTCATTAAATATGATGCCAGACATTCAAAGCTTAATTTTAATATCTCAATAATAGCTTTGAATGTAAATATGTTGTGACAATATGGCGTTTTATATAAGAACCGTCAGAATGAGCAGTATGGTAATTCTAATAATTACAGAATTCTAGTTCCACTGTTAATATATCCTCCTCTCATGTCTGTGCTAACGCAGAATGAAGCCAGTGCACCGATGCCCATTCTGACCAATCACAGATGTTTCTGCTGAGCTCCTGAACACAGGCACGCGGCTCATGCTGATATGCTCTCTCATTGGCTGCAGCTCGTCACTACATCTGACCACACGTGGGGTTGAGTCGGCCGACTGCTCTGAAATATTTAGCAAGCTGAATGTTGGATTTCCGTCTGCGAGGTGTCGGCGACGCGTCAGCGAGCCTCGTTGATGCATTGCTCAGTAGTTCACACATAAAGAGCGGCGAGCGCCGTGCACCCGCAGATTTCTTCCCGATCACAGCCCGATCTGTCGGCCAGCTCGTTTACTTCCAAATCGGGCTCAAATCAGGCTTAAAATCCTTTAGTGTGAACTAGGCATAAAACACGTTATTCTGCATGCCAGGCCAGTGATTACCAGTCGCTATGTAAAGAAACACAATAACTTTACACAAGTATTGTCCTATTGTCCTGCATTGTTGTTTTAGTAACTCACACATGCCTACAAACTAAATACGTAATACACTACCTGAGAGAAATCTTGTCGTCGATCCCAGTTGTAAGAGCAACAAATAATAACTTGACCTCTAGTTGATCATTTGGAAAAGTGGCAGAACGTAGATTTTTAGGATGAATCATCTGTTGAACTGCATCACAATCATCACAAATACTGCAGGAGACCTATTAGAACCCACATAGACCCAATATTCTCACAGAAATTAGTCAAGTTTGGTAAAGGAAAACTCATGGATTGGGGTTACATTCAGTATGGGGGTGTGCGAGAGATCTGCAGAGTGGATAGCAACATCAACAGCCTGAGGTATCAAGACATTTGTGCTGCCCATTACATTATAAACCACAGGAGAGGGCAATTTTTTCAGCAGGATAGCGCTCCCTCTCATACTTCAGCCTCAACATCAAAGTTACTGAAAGCAAAAGGATGCGCCAGGATTGGTCAGCCCAGTCACCAAACATAACATTTTTGAGAATGTCTGGGGTAAGATGAAGGAGGAGGAACTGAAGATGAATTCAAAGAATCTCGATGAACTCCTGAGAATGCTTTCTTTGCCATTCATGATGACTTTATTGATAAGTTTTTTGAGTGATTGCAAGACTTTTGTCAGGTAGTGTACACATAAACTAGGGCTGCATGATATTGGAAAAATCTGACATTGCGATAATTTTTCTGCGATATGAATATTGTTTCAGCAGATGGCTTGAATAACTGTTTTGGATGAAATCATTCATTTAGATTGACTGGAATCATTTTGTAGCCGAGTGAATCAAACAAATTGCAAGCTTAAATAAGGTGGAGCAAAGATAAAAGTGTAATAACCAGTGCTTTATGGTTTTCTGGAGAATCAAACAGTAGTCAAATATTCAGGTACATTAACTGAATAATCAAATGTAATGTAAAATAACACTGCACAGTCCTCATTGCTGATAAACTACTGTATAATCCCAACTCAACATAGCAGATACTGCGATGTGACTATTGCGAATGAACACATTGCAATATTGATGCTGAAAAGATATATTGTGCTGATCTAACATGAAAAAAATCTCTTCTTTTGTCATTTACATGGAGAGGATAACAGCTGAGCCACATAAAACCATCAAAGAATGAACAGATAAACTACATCCTATGAGTTGAAACTGTGATGGCCTGTCCTGATAAGAGCTCCTCTATCAGTGAATTTGACACGCCGCCTGCGGATTGGATTAATAGGAGGTCTGCCTTTACAACCTTAATTTTGCTGCCTAATTATAGGCCGGCGCTGCTGATTTAGGTGTAATTATGAGTGTGGGGAAGCCCGTTTTCTTCCGCCCGGCCCCCCCATTCACTGTTGTCACAGGCAACGGATTAATGCAATTAAAATCCATTGTTTCAAATCACGCACCCTATTCAATTACTCATGCCCAACTGGCAGCTTTTGTCTGGCAGCTCCAGGCGTGAGTGTGCCTGACATTTAGATCCACCATCATTTCACATTAGGCCATGATTATTACTTATTAATTCATTACAGACTCTTTCATTTACATACCCAGCAATATACAGGTGCTATATGAAAAATCTGTTTACTGAAATTGTGCTGGTTTATATGAAACCCATTACCTGACAATGTAAACAAACCACATTTACAAAACAATATAGAGGGTTTGCACTTATGTCAAGATTTGGTCTTTGGAGTCGATGGTGCTCAGATGTAAACAGCAGAATGGTTTGTATGGTTAATCTACCAAATGTATTGTTCTGCCTGTTTATGCTGTCTAAACCAAGTGAAAAAAAAAAAAAAACATGTGGAGCCTGCTTAATAATACAGAAGGACTTGGTATTCAGGAAAAAGGTCAAAATTTTGACAAACTGAATTTAATATGTAGTAAAATATACACTCAATTAATTAATTTTGCTGCTTGTTTAAACTGAACTAGCTGCTTGTTTTAAAATTAGTTGTAACAACACAATTCTTAAGGTTCTTTGAGGCAACTTAATTATTTTATGTTCAATCCACTCAAATTTGTCAAACCAGGATTATTACGAATACGTACCCAGGTTTATATTTTTGGGGACAGCGAAATACACAATTGCAGGTATATCTGCCTGCAGTTTTTGTTTTTGCAAATCCACCAGAGGCCGCTGTGTGCACTTTTTGATAATATCAAATTTCTTTTGCGTGTCCTCTTCACGCAAAAATCCACCAGAGGGCGCAGTATACACTTCAGCTGACCAGGCCAGCTTGCTGTTGACTGACTGACTCAGACTGACCAACTGACCCACCTGCCCCCACTAACCCTTATCCCTAAACCCAACCGATAGTGTTTTCAAAAGCATTCCTGAAAAAGAAGTGAAATTTCTGCCATAAAACTTAATCTGCTCCTGTGTCACTAACTATATGGTGCAGAAGATTGGTTGCTGCCACCTCGGCAGCCAATGAGCTTGCTCCTTATCAGTTTTGTTTTACGCTGTTAAGGCTCCTACACACCGCAACGTTTTTAGTTTGCGTTTATTGTCCACGTTTTACAAGACGTTTTTCAGTGTTCAAACCCAAGCGCTTTTCACTGGCGTCAAGCTGAAGAGTATGCTAAATCACTCTTTTGACGCTAGATGGCGCTGCACAACTATACGCTTCTAACACCCGGTTATAACACAGAAGAAGAGGAGGAAAGGTAGTTCGCACGTTTGTTTATAAAGTTACTGGTGACTCAAACAAGCATAGATGGTTCAAGCAGCAGCTCCAGCTGTAGCGATGAAGAAATAATTAGTGTTCACAGAGCAATAAGCAGCTCCACATTCATATCGCCTCTGGGCATCTTCTTCAATGCGCTCACATTGACGCCCCGCGTCAAAACAAAAAAACGAGCATGAGGCGTTTTTTTTAAATGACGCTTTTGTGCCTGGCGTTTTGCGCGTTGGTGTGCACAAACACATTGACGCCCTTTATTTAGTTACAAGGCGATAAACGTCGACAGAAAACGCAAGCAAAAAACGTTTCGGTGTGCATGGGCATTTATGCTGCAGCGTGTTCCTTGTTAAGAGTTTAATCTTCTTTTAGTTAAGGGTTTTGCTTAAATTGAGTTTCATGTTTTGAGGTTACTGCCTTGCAAAAGAGTACCAGTCATGCTTTGGGTGTTTAATTTACAAGCATGTATAATCATGATAAAGCATAGAACAATAATAGTGAGATTAAGGTCTGAAGATGTCAGTAATGCACTGATAATGCCACTAAAGTAGCAATACTCAACATTTCTTAATTTGTACTTACTTCGAGTATGACGTTAGCTGGATGAAGATTTGTTTGCTGGAGGGTTTGCTTGACGTTGAGTAATCCACACAGACCAGGGTTTATGTTTGATTGGAGATGCGCTGTATAATTGTGGGCCATCATGTAATCTTGGTTGTCGTTGTCTCTGAGCGTGGGAGCAGCCGGAGGACTGAAATGACAGGCAGACAAATGCAGTCAGAGTTTGTTTAATCAGACGCGACTGTGCCGTCTGCTATCATCCATCTGAACCGTGACACAACCACATAGCTGTACATTTCAACATTGGCTGTGTGGATTGACAACATATGGAAGTGAAACAGGGGTGGGACAAAGTGTGCACAAATTAATCACGTAAGGTTTATTTTAATTAGCTTTTTATTACTTTTATTTTATTACCGTGATTTTTATTGTCATTAAAGTTGGCACAATAAGGCAGAACAAGGAACCGCTTCATAATGCTCACTTACAGTTGACAGAAAACAAGACTCAGCAAAGCATATGTGAAACTGGGATGTATATATAGTCCATGTAATAGTTAATAATGAGCTTCAGCTGTGTGTGCATAAGTGTCCAGATTACTGTCAGCTGTGGCTGGAGTTGATGAGTGCAAAGACTTTTGGGAGTTGTGGTTCATTTCAGTGGCATATGTGTAGTAAGTGAATATTTAATGTTTTCCAGTGATTTATAAAGGTTAGATCGCTGGTGATTGTAATAATTATACTTTGCCTTTTTTGGCATAGAAGATTCAACATAGTACTTACCTTTCTTTAGTTTTGTCTAGGATGGTTTGGTTTTCCTCAAATGACAACAACAACAAGAAACAAACTAAATTATATATATATATATATATATATATATATATATATATATATATATATATATATATATATATATATATATATATATATATACACACACACACACACATATACTCACTTTATTAGGTACACCTTACTAGTACCTCCTTTTGCCTTCAGAACTGCCTTAATCCTTCGTGTCATGGATTTAACAAACTAGAAATACTCCTCAGAGATTTTGGTCCACATTGACAGGATTTGTCAGCTGTACATCCATGATGTAAATCTCCAATTCCACCACTTCACAAAGGTGCTCTACTTGATTGAGATCTGGTGACTGTGAAGGCCATTTCAGAACAGTAAACCCATTGTCATGTTCAAGAAACTAGTTAGAGATAATTCACGCTTTATGACGGCACGTTATCCTTCTGGAAGTAGCCATCAGAAGATGAGTACACTGTGGTCATAAAAGAATGGACATGGCCAGCAACAATACTCAGGTAGGCTGTGGCGTTGACACAATGCTCAATTGGAACTAATGGGTTTCAAAGTGTGTCAAGAAAATATCCCCCACACCATTACACCACCATGTAAGGGACCGAGGGTCAAAGGAAACAGAACACAAGCCAAAAATTCTCCATTTGACATTTATTCTTAACAAATAGGACATAAGTCCTCAAATTAAGATAATTAAACAAAAAAGAAAATAAAAGGACCATGAGGCCAACATAATAAACCAACACGAAAAGACCTAACACAATGAAGAACAGCCAGGCTTATAAAGAAAGGGATGAGCTCATTTAAATTACAAAGGGGTAAAGACAAAAAATCACATTACTACATACAACACATAAACAAAATAAACGCAATAACATTATCACAAAAATAATAACATTAACCATTAACCAAAATAAACAAATTAACAAAAGCAATACATAAATATTTGATTAACGAGGATATCTAAAATAACTTATCCCCCTACATCTTCCAGCGGTTGGTTCGCCCAGGCGGAACCATTTTTGGATAAATTCGGCGTTCCCGCCTGGACTCCAATCTTTGCCGCACCGGAAGCCACCCGGCCGCCACTTCCTGTCTCCAGCTTACAACTCGGTAACTTAAAAAAAAAAAAACAACAACTATTATACAACTTAACTAATTTGTGTGCACTCCAAATTAATTAAGTAGTAACAAAAATTTATGGTTTCTTTAAATAAAGTATAAGAAAGAAACTATCGTGTATTGTGATTTGTATAATGATACGGAGAAAGAAACTATAAAATGAAATGTCATGTCTGCATAGTTGTGAATATGTTTGCATGGTTGCGTGTGTGTATGTATGCGTGGTTGTGTGTGTGTGTGTGTGTGTGTGTGTGTGTGTGTGTGTGTGTGTGTGTGTGTGTGTGTGTGTGTGTGTGTGTGTGTGTGTGTGTGTGTGTGTGTGTGTAAATATACGCACGCTGTTACACAGAACTGTGCGGCCAACCTTTCAGGCCGTCACCAGGGCCGCGCGTCCATAGAGGCAACCTAGGCGGAAAACTGAGGAAATGGTGATGCGCACCTCTCAATCAATATTGGTGGGCGGGGGCACCGAACTCCTACGTCAAGTTGCGGTCGTTCTCAAAACCGCTCCAATTGGTCTACAGTTTTTATGTTGTTAAATGAAAAAAAAAAAAAAAAAGGACCGAGTGCGTTTATATCACCCCAATATGACGGTCTATACTATATACCTACACACAAGTTTGTCCAAACAGCTTGAAAAGTAGATTTTTAACCATAGGTACCCTTTAAATTCTTCAGCTGATACAGATAACTGCCTATTCCAAGTAATAATAGCCATTGCAAATTCAAATTTGAAAGAAATGCAAGTAAAAACATGTTCTCTTCATTTTAAAAAACCTGTTTCAGAGTAACTGGTCTTAGTCATAAACAGAAATATACTACTCAAAAGAAAATATAGAAGACTTTTGACATTCTGTGCAAGATCCACCCGCAAATATAGTCATGTCTGGGAGTGTCTGGTGGTCTTCCTCAAGAAACACAGTAAAAGCTGTGCTAAGATGAAGAGAAACTGCAAGCGGGAAGTTGGCGGTCAGTCAACAAAGGCCTTGTAAAAGGCATTGTTCTTCATCAGCATGGCTGTCTAACCACAGCAGCCCAGACAGCAGAAAGAGAGTCTGTCAACAAGCACAGCACAGCAGCCACGTGATATCACACACCAGAGACCATTTCTAACAAGAGTGAGGAGTAGTCTGTCATGCAGCCACACTTCAATCAAATTTGTAAACCCAGCCCATATTCCACTCTAGGAAGTGGATCATATCATATGTTACCACCTCTTATACTACAGGGCTGTTGAACACTTGACTCTGATTGGCTGAAGACATACAATTATTTTGGGATTAATGCATGGCTAAAGTAGTTCCAGGCATGTCTTGCACATATTACAGTTCCATATCACTACGCCAAATGATTTTAGTTATATTATTTCACTGCCAAAAATCGAATTAAAACAAAACTTTTACTTTGGATGGGATGAGTAAGAAAACTAGTCAGGCACACAGCAGTGCTTTGAGGACAAAAACCTGACAAATGTCCTAAAATAAAATATTTCAACTATTTTACCAACTATTTATGTACAGTTGAAGTCAGAATTATAAGCCCCCTGTTTATTTTCCCCCAATTTCTGTTTAACAGGGAGAAGATTTTTTTCAACACATTTCTAAACAAATAGTTTGTTCTGTGGACAATAGAAAACAAATCAAACGGGCCTAATAATTCTGACTTCAACTGTACAGTATGTGTTGACTATAGTATAAGCATATTTGACACCAGTCCTTTAAACTATTAGAAAATAATAAAATATTTCAACAGTATATTTATGTATGTGTTAACTATAGTATAAACTGAATATTTGACTCCGGTCCTTCAAACTATTAGAAAATAATACACATGAATAATACACGGTAAAATTTTTATTCGACAACACTAAAGCAACCTAAATTTATTAACTTAACTTTTAAAATAAATAAATAAATAAATGAAATTTGTTTGTTTTTTGTGGGGTTAAAATACCCCTTTTACGATAATATTAGCAGGTTCCAAAACAAATACAATGTATGTAAATAATAGATAATAATAAAAATAATTAATAATATAATATATTTTCCTTTTTACAAAAAAGAGAGCTGCGCTTTGAACTGAACATGAAAATGTATGACATCAAACCCTCTCTTTTTATTATTTTTTATTTTTATTTGTATATAGTCTTGCTTGTTATTAACAATGAATCTGTTCACATATTATTCAACCCAGGCTAATTCTGAAAATGTACCACTAAATACATTTCTGGAGAGCGCCAAATACACCCAGGAGCTACAAATATTTTTTTTTTTTTTTTTTTGCAGTTTTTGTTGTCTCTAATCCACCAGAGGCTGCTGTGTATGTTTTTTGAGATCTCAGATTTCTCTCACAAGTGCCATTTGGCCTGCTGTTCTCATGTAAATCCATCAGAGGGTGCTGTCAACAGACTGACTGAATGACTGACTGACTGACTGATCGACTGACCCACCCTCCTTCTTCCCTAAACCCAACCAATAGTGTTTTCAAAAGCCACGCCCTTCCCTAAACCTATCCAACTATTTTGAAAAGCAATCCAAAAAAAAAAAAAAGCCCTCGCCTGAATTTTACCATGCTAACTGAAAAAACTGGTAACAGCTGGCAAGCCGTCCACATGTAGGTAAGTGGTCAGCTGTAAGCAAGAAAAGGAACTGCATCATATCGCCTAATGCGTTCATTTTAAAAACGAAATGCTGCCATACGTACTTCTGGCTACATACTTTGCGATCTCCAGAAATGTATATAGGGCTACGTTTTCATAATAAGCCTGTGTTGTCTTTATTTTGTCAATTTTTGCCGTTATAATCTTTAATCAAATCCCATAACCTTCCCTCCTCCTAGAAATGACTTTTCTTCTTGTCTGGTCACATGGAATGCCTTTAGGGCAGGCTATCAGTGCGGGTCTCGTTTCTGCTCTGCTTTCATTTATTCCTCAATCTTCCTTTATTTAGTTAGCAATGTCAAACTTCCAACTATCCAATCGGTACAAAATACACCACCCTACTTTTTGTTTTCTAATTTCGGGGCCATTTCAATTGGATATTGGTCACAGTATGGGGAAAAAAGGATAATCTTAAATAATCTTAAATAATCTTATTGAAATCAATAACATGTAATTATATTTCCTTTTAAAACAGACACTAATAATCTAACATTCATTCATTCATTTTCTTTTTGGCTTAGTCCTTTTATTTATCAGCGGTCGCCACAGTGGAATGAACCGCCAACTTATCCAGCATATGTTTTACACAGCGGATGCCCTTCCAGCAGCAACCCATCATTGGAAAATTAATAATCTAACAACTCCAAAAACAACAACTCAAAAATAAGCTGATACTTACCTCATCTACATAACAGGCTTTGAGAAGTAAAAGAGCTGCTGTAAGCCCAAAGAAAAAAAAAGTAAAATCTGGTCTGTTTCCTGCTGAAAAAGTAATTGAGCTAATAAGCTGAAGAGTGTGGATTTGCTGTAGAGTGTATTAGTTTGAAATCTATGGGGAAAACCTTTCGCCAATAAATGTCAGCTTTATGGAATGACTTTAGCCCCGGCAACAAAACATTGATTGTTTCCAATTGGCAGGATTCCTTTCCCTCAAACAGAAACCGGGCCAATCAGAAGAGAGTTTGATGGAAAAAGAGTCTCCTCAGCCTGGCAACCGCTTCCCTTTACCTTTGCCTGCTGGCAGACAGTCATAATAGCACGTGCTCTCAACTGTGACTCGTCATTTCTTCAACATCAGGCCATAACTGAAGGAAAAGTCTTTCCATAGAGGAAAAAAAAAATACTGCTAAGTTGTTGTGAACAACTTGAGCTCTGTTTCCACATTAATTTCTCTCCAGGGATTAAATTACCTGTGTAGTTGCTTGTGTTTTAACTGCATATTCCTTTATGTTTGTTTCTGTTTGATTTTTGAAGTTTTTATTCACCTCAAAATGAAAACTTTTTGAAATTTAATCGTCCTCATTTTGTTCCAAAACCGCAAGAAATCAGTTCATCTTGTGAGCAGTACAATTTTCATAAAATCTGAGAAATATGTCAAATGTAAAAAAATAATAAAAGTCCCTCACAGCACATATTAACATGATATGCTATGAGGGATTTTCATTTTCTCGGGATTAAATGGATTTTTTGAGTGTGTGTTAAAATATAACGTTAACATTTGTTTTATTCTATCTACATTATTGTGGATAATAAGATGTGGTTTCATTTAGTATGACTAGGAATAACAAATAGGCAGAAAATGTTCAAACTACTTGCACTTCAACCAGTCATTCATTAATTTTCTTTTCGACTTAGTCCCTTTATCAACAAGGGTCGCCACAGAGGAATGAACCACCAACTTATCCAGTTTATATGTTTTATGCAGCGGATGCCCTTCCAGCTGCAACCCAACACTGGGAAACCCCCATACACACTCTTTCACACACATACACTGTGGCCAATTTATTGCTTATTCAATTCACCTATACCACATGCCTTTGGACTGTGGGGGAAACCGAAGCACACAGCAGAAAACCCAGTACTTCAAACAATACATTAAAATATAATAATATGATAATAAAATATTGGTTTGTAACATTAAGTTGCATTTAGTAGGGCTGAACACCAGTAGTCTAGACACGTTTTAGATATAATGGCTAAAAAATTTAAATAAAAATAAAAAAAATTACCTGAAAATTATGTGAAAATTACCTGAAAAATAATGTGAATAAAGGTGTGTTCTATAAACATTTCTTCAAAATGTAAAATAAAAATGTTAATTCACAAGTCATATAGAAAGTTATTTTAGGGTCATTTTGGTTCCACCAAATATTGATTTCTCTATCTGAAGTTAGAACAATAGAATTGTGTTTTCTAAAAATGAATATAAACTGATGGGGACTTTTTTTATATAATTAAAAATGCTCTAAATTGCACAAAACGTATTTGATATTTGGAAGAAATGTCAGGAGACATTAATAGAATAAAAAAAAAAAAAAATATATATATATATATATATATATATATATATATATATATATATATATATACATATATACATATGTGTGTGTGTGTGTGTGTGTGTGTGTGTGTGTGTGTGTGTGTGTGTGTGTGTGTGTGTGTGTGTGTGTGTGTGTGTGTGTGTGTGTGTTTGTGTGTGTGTGTGTGTGTTACACTCAAACAAAACTTCAAATTGTAACGAAAGTGGGAACTTTAAAGTGGTAACTTAAAGTTTTTTTTTTAATATATATATATATATATATATATATATATATATATATATATATATATATATATATATATATATATATATATATATATATATTTATATATATATATATATATATATATATATATATATAGTATATAGTATATAGTCTATATACAGTCATGTGAAAAAAATTAAGACACCCTAAGAAAGCCTGGTATTTTGTAAGGTTTTTTAACATATGGTTATTTAATCTGAATTTTAACAATACTGAAAGAGTTAAGGTAAAATATCTAAACAATTAAAAGTGAAAAAAAAAAACTTTTATTTAAAATTAAGATTTAATTTGACAAAAAATGCATATTTTACCTAAGAAAAAAGTTAGAACGCCACATTAATTCACACTTAAAATCACTCAAATCAAAGACAGGTGTACCACAACAGGTGCACATTATTAGTAAATCATTACTCACCATTTTGAATGAGGCTTGCCCTTTCTAAACTTTTGAAATTTATTTTGGTATGATCCTGACTGTTAAAGTGTTGAAGTGAAAGTGAGCACCATGAGCAAAATAGCTGTCTAAGGCCTTCAGAAAAAACAAAAAAAAAAAAAAAACATTGTAGCAGCCTACGAGTCTGGTAAGGGATTTAAAAAGATCTCAAAAGATTTTGAAATGAGCCATTCTACTGTCTGTAAAATTATTTACAAGTCTGCAGGTCTGGACGTCCCAGCAAGTTTACCCTGAGAGCAGACCGCAAGATACTAAAAGAGGTCTTCAAACCCTAAAATATCCTACAGCAGGCTCTGGCTACTGCTGATGTGAAAGTGCATCCCTCTACAATTAGAAAGAGACTGCAACTTACATGGGGGGTGTGCAAGGAGGAAAACTTTGCTTTCTATGAAAAATATTAAGGCCAGACTGAAGTTTTCCAGAGAGAATCTTGACAAAGACCAAGGGTCCGTTCTTTGTACATGAATTACTCAATTAGCTGGATTTGGATATTGACAAATTGAAATGATCCAGGATTGTTTGTTCTTCAAAACTCATCTGAGATCATAGCAACAATTCTGGTAGCTCAAACCTCCTTGGGGGCATACTTTTTTGATGCAAAATTAATTTATACTGTTACTCCGTACGCCAATTAAAAAACTTGAGTAGGCCTATATTATAATAAAATAAATCTTCTCCAAATGCAGAACTAAATACATTGATATGCATTGAAATACATACTCTTGGCATATGAAAGTGTAAAGCCTGCAGCCCACAACAAATGTGGAAAGTTATTGCTTGTCATATTTAACAAACCGTCTACTGCTAATTTTATGTAATTTTGCTCACATGGATAATTGAATATTAATCAGATGATGTCATTACGCTGCTGTGTCGTCAGCTAATTGCTGCATTGCTAATCATGATTTGGAGGATCGATAAATCTGGGCTTCACAACACACGCAGCGATCTCAGATCAGTTCATCCAGACATTTTAATCTGATTTGCAAACTTGTTTGAAGAACCAAATAAGCGAGAGATCAGTTATCAAGATTAAAAGATCCAGGATCTGCCAAATCATCTTAGATCATTTAAGCGATGTACAAAGAACAGGCCCCAGGACTTTTGCAATAATGTTCTTTAAACAGTTGAGTCCAAAATTGAGTTATTTGATCACTAGAACAGACGACATGTTTGGCATAAACCAAAGACAGCATTCCAGGAAAAGAATATCAAACCAACTGTGAAGCACGGAGGTGGAAGTGTCATGGATTGGGGTTACGCTGCAAAAAATGCTTTTCTTACTTAGATTTTTTGTCTTGTTTCTAGTCCAAATATCTAAAAATTCCTGAATCAAGAAGTTTTCTAGACAAGCAAAACATATTGTCTTGTTTTGAGAAATAATATGCCAATATTAAGTGAGTTTTTCCTTAAAACAAGCAAAATAATCTGCCAATGGGGTAAGCAAAATAATCTTACATCAAAAGAAAAAACAAGACTATTTTGCTTACCCCATTGGAAAAGAATTAAGAAATTTTAGATATTTAGACTAGAAACAAGACAAAAAATCTAAGCAAAAAAAGCATTTTTGCAGTGTACTTTGCTGCAGCAGGACCTGATCAGCTCACCGTCATAGGATCCACCATAAATAGTTATGAGTTCACTGTGCTTGAGGTGCTTGACACCAGATATCATCCGTCCAAAAATTAAAGATTAAAGGAAGCCAGACCATGCAACAGGACAATGACCCAAAACATACCAATAAATCAACCAAGGACTGTCTGAAAACTAAGAAATGTTTAAATTTTGTAATGGCCAAGTTAAAGCCCAAATCTTAGAGATGCTGTGGGGTGACTTAAAACAAGCTGTACATGCAAGAAACCCCTCAAACATCTCACAACTAAAATAATTCTGGAAAACACTTTATTTTGATGGTCCATTTGAGTATCAGTAGACTGTCTACTTGATATCTGTTGATACGCTCCTTCAACAGACATTTAACTGACAATGAGAACTTTGCAAGTACATGTCAACTTGCACTAACCCTAACCCCAACCCTAACAGCCTACTTATAATCTAATGAGAATAAGATGCAATGTAACTTAAAATCAACAAACGAACCATCAATATAAAGTATGACCAAATTCTGCATTGAAGAGTGGGCTACACTTTCCTCAGACCGATGTCAGAGACTGGTGGGTGGCTACAAGAAACATCTCACTGCAGTTATTTCAGCCAAAGGGAGTAAAACTAGCTATTAAATGGGTATGGTGTCCAAACTTTTTCCTCAGTTAGAATATGCACTATTGTAGAGTTACATTTACAGAGATCTTGATTTATTTTTTTTTTTTTTATTATTATTATTATATTTTTTTCAGTTTTAACTGTTTAGTTATTGTACCTTAAACTTTCTGCATTGATAGATTAAACAAAACCTTACAAAATACCCAGACTTTCATAGGGTGTCCTATTTTTTTCACATTACTGTACATTGTAGGCTTATATACTGTATACACTTATTCAGTGGTTATAGTCAATAAAAGTTTAAATTAAATCAGTCATATAAAGCGATCTTGTCTCTTCAGAAAGCTTCACTGTCAAAAATGCAGGGTTCCACACAATTCCTCCATGTTGTCCCAACACAATTGTTTAAGTTAACTCATTTGTTTTTACACATTTCAGTGGATTGAATATAAAACAATTAAGCTGTCCCAAACAACTCAAGAATTGTGTTGATTCAACTCATTTATGCAAGCAGGCCATTTTTGAGTGTTGGATTAAACCACTGGATTGATATGGACTTATTTTTGATCTCTTAATGAATATTTTGAGTTTTGCCTGAACATGGATGAACACAAATCCTTCTTATTTGATTCAAAATATTATCATTTCTTTTGTGATCTAAAGTTTGTTCTTATAATTAATATTTAATTGTTATTACATTGCTTTGACCTAATTCTTCCGCCTGCTTTCCCTCCATTGTTTTAAAACAAATGAAGATTAAACATAATACGACTGAGACAGATGTCAGTTTTCTGCAAGACGGAGGGAGTTGCTGAATATTAACACACTGATGACAAACACACAGCAGTTTCACCTCTCTGAATCCCTAAACACTGAGCAT
Organism: Danio rerio; assembly: GCF_052040795.2. Classification (NCBI taxonomy): domain Eukaryota; kingdom Metazoa; phylum Chordata; class Actinopteri; order Cypriniformes; family Danionidae; genus Danio; species Danio rerio. Next base: position 18,301,556 of record NC_141035.1, on the reverse strand, counting down.
GTGTTGAGTGTGATGTTAAAGCTCTCTCTATATGCTGTGGAGAGGTCAGCTGTGAAGTGTTCACGGATAATCTTCCACTGACCATCTGCTGCAGATTTTCCACTCTCACTGTTTGTTTTGCCTCCTTTTAATAACTAAATCTGTGCGCTTTTGAGAGAACAGGCGAATGGCATTCATACGGAGAGCAGGTGCCAAATAATCCACCCTCCCTCCAAAAATAGTACAATACAAGACTTTAATACATATGTACATTTTAATGCTTATTATACATGTTTTACTTGTATATATATATATATATATATATATTTTTTTTTTTTTTTATTATTATTATTATTATTATTAATTTTTTTTAATTAGGGGCGGCACAGTGAATAGCACAATTGCCTCACAGCAAGAAGGTTGCTGGTTTGAGCCCCGGTTGAGTCAGTTGGCATTTCTGAGTGGAGTTTGCATGGTCTCCCCGTGTTGCTGGGGGTTTCCTCCAGGTGCTCCGGTTTCCCCCACAAGTTCAACAAAAAAAAAACATAGGCTGGATAAGTTGTTGGTTCATTCTGCTGTGGTGACCCCTGACTAATTAAGGGACTAAGCCGAAAAGAAAATGAATGAATGAATGAATGAATGTTAATTGAAGAAATAGTTCAATAACAAATATAAATTTGCAGTTAATTTACTCACCCAGGGGTGCGTTTCCCAAAACCATCGTTAGCCAACTAAGGTCGCAAGTTCCGTCCTTACAAACACTGTTTGTTGATTTGCCATTTCCCAAATCCGTTGCTCCAATGAACATTTGCAAACTGCGTCGCAAACTTGAGCACTTGCAACTACACCTCTGGAGCAGTAGTTAGAAACATAGTTCCTGGCTGTGTTCTATTCCCACTTATTCCCCCTATGCCCTATTAATTTAGAACATTCTAACAGTCAAAGTTGGAATTATTAAAAAATAAAATAGCATTAAGGTAATCTCTCTCAGGTGTAATTTGCTTCCAAACTATTTTTACAGTTCAGTTTTAGTGATCTTCATGTATACAATTGTGCTACCTTCCCAGTGAACTTTGAAAATATTGATGTCATTTTGAACACAGACTCATGGGGAAAGCTATAGGCGACCTATTATTTAAAAGCAGAATTTATGCAACGTCTCCAAAGCTTGTGAAAACAAAAAGCATACAATAATTCTTTTAATTTATAGTAGGTTATTTATTAAGTAGGCTATCAGTACTGTATATGACACGGGTCTGCAATGGTTTGCATGTGTCACATTATACAAGTAGACTTTTCAAAGAAATAAAAAATATCCTACTTAATAAATAAATAATAATTATTATTATTATCATCATCATTAATATTATTAATATAATTATTAAAGTATGATTTTTCGTTTCTAATAAATAATAAATATTATATTTCATTAAATATTAAATAGCCTCATTATTTATTTAGTTATATGATAAACATATGATTTTAGAATACGTGTTAGCTTTTATTAGTGATTTTATGTTTTAGAATAGAATTTATAATGTTCAACTCCTCAATAATATTAGTAAAGCAAACATAGGCCCTATGTGCCATTTACATATATTTCAGTTAATATGGAAAGTGAGTGCATGTTTTTACCAAATCTAATATGGGATTTTATTTTAAATGGGTGTGCAGTAGAAAAATATCATTTGCACAAATCAATTATGGGGTTTTCTCTAAAGAAGTAGTTACTCCACCCAGTTTAGAGCATCAATATGGGCGTTTATGGGCGATGGATTTGCGACAGAGAAACTACAGGTTTTGGGAAATACTTGTCACTAAATAGTTCTTTTCCCAAATGATGCATCGTACTATGATAGTTCAGCCGCGAGTTACATCGTTGTTTGGGAAACGCACCCCAGGTCAAGTAGACTGTAAAAATAGTAAAAAAAAAATTTTGTTTTCTCATTTGGGTTTTTATTTTTCCAATTTATTAATGCATTTGAATCGCAATAAGGGACCTTGATCTTTCTTCCAACAACTTTTAACCTTAATAAATTTTTAAAAAGTGACTTTTATGGATATTTCTAATAGTTTAAAGTGATAAATTGTCTATATTGGTGATGTATATTTTAGTACAAAAATTTTGTAATAAACCAGCAGTACATTTTAAATACTTTTTCCTCTCTATATCTCTTATAAGTTATATTATTTCTTACTACTTTCTTACTACTCTTCTGACACTTTGTCTAAATGAAACTTGTCATTCTATGTAATGCCTATAGGGACTGTATATAATGCCTAGGAAAATTATGCAAAATCTTTCCAAAAAAAATCTTATATTTCCTACTTTGCCATTAACCATTAGACATTATATACATTTCCTAGGTATTCTATACAATACTGATATTTTACACATTGCCTGTAAATATATTAAATTTTTATCTACATTGTTAAATATATAAAAAAAACACCTAATTAAAAGCTAAAGAAAATAAGCGTGTATTAATGACCTGTGAAATGTCTCTAAAGTAGTAAATGTAGGACAGTGAAAGGTCATTCAAAGGTTTCAGAGATGCCCTGGAAAAACTAATTAGACTAATTAGGTCAGAAATATAAACAAGGACCGGGCCATGGAGAGATTTAAAACCATAATACAGCGCTTTCAAACTGGATTCTAAACTGGATCGGTAACCGGTGTAATGAGACCAGTACAGGTGTAATATGATTATACCTCTTTTTTTGTGTCAGTGCATGAACAACCTTCTCACTGAAATAGAGCACAGACTTCAACTGGGCAAAAGATCTAAGATTAAATATATATAAATATATATATATATATATATATATATATATATATATATATATATATATATATATATATATATATATATATATATATATATATATATATATATATTATAGTTATACATACTTGTAATGTAAATTTGATTGCCAAATTAATGCGATTGCTAAAGATATATATATATATTATTTTTTTTATTTTTTATTTTTTGCAATCACATTCATTTGGCAATCAAATTTACATTACAAGTTATAAGAAACAAGTCATAACACTTTTGGGGAAGAATGTAAAAATATTTAGCTTTTTGGAAAAAAAGAGAAAAGAAATACAAAGAGCTCTCAAATGTCTAAGTAAACGCCTATAAATAGTTCACACTTCTGCATGAGTGTCCCATCAAACGTGTTTCACAGAATAGCAGCGTTTTATTATTTCCCCTGATCTGACAGCTGGATCGGGCAAATCTCTTTCGTTGGCAGTGAGGAAAGGTGCTATAAGAGAGAGATCTAGTTAGCTGTTTTGGTTATGATGAAAGTGTGTGTAATAGGATTAGCGCAGCTTAGCAATCGAGCTATGATGTGGTTACAACAGCGCAACACAGTCCCACAGTGAGCACTTCAGTGTTTGACCTTCGGCTTGGACAAATTGTGATGGACAAATCTGACTGAGCGAGATGAAAAAAAGTGAGGAAAAAATAGCAATTTAAAACAACAACCTATATAGCAAGATTTCTCTGGCCCAGCTCTGGCCCACACAATCAGCTTGGCCTACATGTTGCACTGAATTACGGTTCATGACTGGACCAAGTCTAGACAAACATAGACCATATCTAGGCTCAAGTCTCAGCCAAGTTAAAAATTCATAACTGGGCCAGATATGCTGGTGTGTCCCGACTACAACTTTAAATGTATTTTAAATGTGGGTCAAGAAAGCTCAAACTTTTGTGGCCCACATATCATCTTTTAACACCTGGACCAAATACTACAATTGACATCTTGACCATGTCTTGTGTGCAGCCCTAAAGACGGCACCCCCTCTGCTACAACCGGGCCAAGTTTGGCTCACATGCTGTATGCCAGTGCCGGATGAATGCTTGCTGTGACAGCTTTATGCCAAATTTGGGCCAGAATTTTTTGCTACCTGGGAATGATCATCAGTTGCAACTGACCTTAAAATCCTGATGGCGGCATTTATGAAATTAAACTATTTCATTTATAATACTTGATATAATTTAGTCACAGAAAACAATCATGAAAACAAACTGCTCAACATAAACTCCTTCTAACACCGTGTCCTAACTACACGCGACAAAATTTAGCAACAAACAATTTGGCTGTCCGCACATGACTCGACAGAAACAGAAATATGGATTTTAATTAAATTAATATCAACCTCAAACATTATTAATAGCCTACTGAGTTGCTGATGTTGTTGGTTTTTAGCTATTTTATTTTCAAGATTTAAGGTGACTTTTTGCAGTATGGCAGTAAACGTCACATAAAATGCTACTTAATCTCACATTTGCAGCATTAAACACTAAATAAAGAACAATCTTTACCTGAGGTGATCATTGTCATTCTGTAATGAGTGGTGTTAGATCCAAGTGGTTAGTGGTCAGATCCAAGTGAAGCTGTCACGACACCAGACAGAGAGGATCCAAGTGCAAGTAGTATTTAATAAGACAAAATGTGTATCAAAGGATACCAAATGGCTTGTAGCCGGAGAACATGGGAAAAAGCTAATTTCAAAACAAAGAATGCTAACAGGCTAAACGAAGTCGTCATCCGACGAACAGACAACAAAGAATTTTGAGAGACGAACAGACGGAGACAAGAACAAACAACGGACTGATGACCAGGAGTAACCACAGGCTGAAATATATAGCCAGTGAAACAGGGATCAGCTGGAGGATGATTAAGTTAGCTGATAACGTCAGCTGATTCGATAGCACGCTGTCAATACAAAAAGGTCAACAAGCACACACCAATGGCATGACACATAACATACAGAAGAAACACACAGAAGCTTTTATTAGAATGATCAGGCAGACAAGGTTCTATCAGGGTCGGTTTCATGTACTGTAGATTATCCAGAGAGTGGTCAGTATAACAGACGAATAGTCAAGGAAGGCAGTGAAACAAACACAAACAATAATCAAACATGGGTCAAAAGCATGGCTTGGAACAAGAAGGAAACTGCTTTGTAATGCTGACTACAAGGAAACAGGACTCAGTGTGTGTGTGTAGTATACTATGTAATTAGTCCTGAACAGCTTCAGCTGTGTGTAAGTGTAATCAAGGGTGAACTGGGATTGGTGTGTGAGTGAGGTACATGATGGGATATGTAGTTCAGTTCAGTGGTAGTTGTTGGGTGAATGATTGAGACTGTCCTCCACCGATCTGCAAAAGCTAGATTGCTGGAGATCATAACACATAATAGTAGCTGTTGTTTTGTTGTGATGTTGCAGAAATAAAAATAATTTTTTAAATAAAAAATTTTGCAACTTTTTTTTTTTTTTTTGCCTTTGTCTTTGTTTTACATACTTTCTGGACGTACTTTTTGAGCTACTGGACAAACTGGTAACAGTGGGAAAGCCTTCCATATGGAGGTAAGCAGTCAGCTGGTTTGTTTTAAAGATGAAATGCAGTCATACGTAGTTCTGACTACATTATTCTAGATCTCCAAAAATGTATATAGGGTTACGTTTTCAGAATGAGCCTATATTGCCAATTTGAGCGCGTTTCGCAGCTTCACGTCACGTCACATGGTGTGAAAAAACTGTATCCAACAAAAGTGTTATCATTTACATAAACTATTTCACTGAGAAAACGTTAATAAGATAAAATCACTTACACCAAGAGGAATGAATGAGAAGTTGGACCTTTCTGTGCTTCTTTACCAGTTTGTTGTTCAGCTATAATATTATAAATCATGGATTTTGTAGTGGTTTGTAGTGGAAGTTGTAGTGACACAAATAATAAGATGAAAAGAGATTTTTTGTGTTTTTGGACTGTCGGACATGAATAAGGGAATGATGATAATTGATATGCTATTTTCCTGTAAAATAATGTTTTGAAGGTAAGGGTATTTCTCGTGTGGTTGATTATGATACATTAAAATGAAAAAGAGACTGTTGATAATCATCGAATAGCCGATAATTGAAACAATGCAAATAATTTAAAAATAAAAACAGTATGAAGCAATTACTTGATAAGTGCGAACCATTACCTTTTTGAACTGAGAAATGTCACACAATGGAACTCAAATATTAAATTGAATTATTTGCTGAACATCACACATTCAGGCAGATAAAAAATAAAGATTATGTGTGTGTGAAAATTAACCTGCAGTAATAAAAAATTAAGTTTTACTAGAAATACCACAGTTAAACTATTAGTGTAGCAAAATCATTGTGAATTTGTGGTGTTGTTTTTTAGTACATTGCAACTAGTCAGTATAGTACTTTTTTCAGCTCAGTGTATTGACAGTGTTCACGTCTCTTGCTGTCAGGCCAGATTAAATGTCTCCCAGTCTCCTCATTGTGAAGGCAAAACCTAAAGCTTAAACACTAAAAAACCCAAGTTTATCTTCCAGGATTTAGGATCAAACCGAACACTGTAATATCAGGGTTGTGGCCTGGAAACAGCATCATTTAGAACCACGACAACAAAAATACATTGAGGTTGATTGAGTTTTCATTGAAGCTCAGGCTATAGAGCATCAGGGGACTTCAAATAAAGCATCGCAAGCTGCTTTGACATTTAATCTTAAAAAAAGTAGGCCTACTATTATCAATTTTTTTACTTGTGCATATTTTTCTTATCTAGGATTTGTTCATTTGTACATCATAACTCCATTCCTTCTTCTTCAGCTCTAAAAGTAACACTGCCTCTTTTGTCCATAAACAGCGTCTGACCAACACTTTCCTGACTCAGGAGATTCAACTCCCAGTTTAGCATGAAAAGACACATTCATCAATGCGTCAGCACAAGCTCATTTTCCACGAGTTACAGTTCATTTACAGAAATGGTAACAGGAACACACTCTTCAGTTCAGAAACATTGTGCTGAAGTGTGTGCAATTCAATGTATTCCGTAATCTGAAATGAGAGCTCAATGATGCAGGATGCCCATCTCAAGCATTCAGCCTTTGTGAGGATGAAACTCATGCCCACAGGCTGTGATAATGCCATTCTGTCTCTCAAACCCAAATAAAGTGCCCTCCACGAACAGCAGAGAGCAAGACTGACGCAAACTTCCTGAAAAAGACATGATGCTCTCAGAAAGCCTGCATCAGTTCTGCTCAACAATACGCCGCATCGCTGCACACTAGTGCGTAATCATGCCGTTGTTTGAGGATAAAACATCACAAGTCGATGTCTATTCTTGTCTGAGCAAAAACAGACTGAATGTGAGTCATGCTTATAAGTGGACATTGTCGTTTTATTCGTCAAACGGGTTTGTACGTCAAACGCGTTGCGCATAACAGATGCAAATTCATGCATGCTGACTTTGTTCTTATGATGAGTAGTGCTGGTTGTCTTCAATATACTATAGAAGGGGAAAAAAAAGAGTTGATTTGAGTATTTAAAGATGAAAACTGTTCATTCTCAAAGAACTGATGATATCCCAGCAGACACACAGCATCATAAAACGTTAATTTTAGGTTAGATTTAGGTGTCAGGTGACCAAAATTCAAATGTCTAGCCAGTCTCAAAATGCAACAATATTTTGACATCCAATAACAACATCAAATGACATTGATAATTGGTTGATTTTAGATTTAGGTCGAGCCAACGTCTTAAACCAACGTCATATTTACATCAAATACTGACATTTATTCCTCAGGTGGGACAACCAAAATCTGACGTCTGATTGATGTCATTGTGGTAATGTCTACACAACGTCAAGCTGTAACATCATTAGATGTTAATATTAGGTTGGACGTTAGACATTGATGTTGGCCTGACATTGGGTTCTGACGTCAACCGCATTTTAATTTCCAAACAAAATGCGACATCCCATGATGTTGGGGTACAAGGTCAATCTGACATGTTGACGTCCTGTGCCTGCTGCGAAAAAAAAAACACTTCAGACACTTCCAAGAATTCACACTTAGCTCGGGCCCAGGGCTCCCTCCTTTTCACAGGGTAAGGGGAGATTGAGCTCAGGTCGATCTCAAAACTCCCCCCCTGCCGAGGCTAAGTTGAACTTCCTGAGGGTAAGGCATTCTTGCTGTGAGGCACCGTGCCGCCCATTCTGGATAAAGGTGGAATAAGGGGAGGAGGGGAGTTTCTTCCAGACGAAGATAGTTGTAGAAAAAAAATGAGGATATATATATATATATATATATATATATATATAGTGACTTGGGATCCTTTGATTAGAGGATCGTGATTAACTAATGTGCGCCAGCTGGGTCAATCATGTGCACGTGCTCCTCTCAAAATTTGTTTAAAAATCAACTTTACTTAAATGTGAATTTGAAAATGGTGTAAAACTACAGATTGTTTTAAAAAAGAAACTCTGAAGTCACTAAATTTAAACTTAAAAATTATGTAAAACTAAATTTAGATTTTAAAATGAAACTCAAGGTTATAAATCTAAATTTAGTTTAAAAATAAAATTGTAATAAAAAAATCTAAAACATAGATTCGTTTAAAAATGAAACTGTATATGTCACTTTAAATTAAAATTTTGAAAAATGGTGTAAAACTCAATTTAGTTTGCAATACAATGGCTAAAAATCATTGGAGCACAATTATGTTTTATGCATTGAAAATACTTTTATCTTCAAGCTACTTTAAATAAGTAATAAAAAAGTACAAAACTAAATTTAGTAAAAATGGTATAAAACTAAATAAAAAGCAGTTGCAGCTCACCCAAAACAATGCTGCCAGGATTCTGACCAGAGCTAGAAAATCAGAGCACGTCCTTACACTGGCTCCCTGTTACATTCAGAATAGATTTTAACCTGTTAGCCAGCACTCATTTTTGGAGATTTATACATACAAATCAAAAATAAAGAAAGTTTCATGCAAAAAAATACAAAAAGTTATACATACCGTGTTTAATAATTATATATATAATTTATATTTCACATTTGAGAAAGATAGCATGCAAAATGAGATTCCTGCAAAAAGTTTTCAGAGACTATATTGGTTTCCTTCTCTTTCTTAAAATGACCTTCCCAAACTAAAACAGTTGCTAAATAATTTAGGCAACATTCAAAGTTCATGTATCTTTGGAAATAAGACACTTTAGGCTTTACTGTTTATCATCTAGAGTTTACAACGCTCAAAACAAACAAAAAAGATAGATAAAAATTGCACTGCACTAAACATTTTATTATTTTTATAAACAAGTATTAATACTGGTCTATAAATCCCTAAATGGCCGAGGACTTCACTACATTTCAGATAAACTCACAGAAAACAGATCACTCAGATCATTAGGATCATGTAAACTAGAAAATTCAAGAGTTCAGTCAAAGCAGGGTGAATCTGCCTTCAGGCTGCTACGTCACTGCTGGAATCAGCTTCCAGAAATGATCAGATGTGCTCCAACATTAGGCACATTCAAATCAAGACTTAAAACACATCTGTTTAGCTGTTCCTTAGAGTGACCACTATGTTACGTCCGATAGATCACACTATTATGTTTTTATTTTCATTTTCATTTGTTTATAACCTGTTTTAACACATTTTAATCAGTTTTTAATCTTTTTTTTATTCTTTGTTTTTATTTCTTATACTTGTTTATGTAAAGCACTTTGAATTACCATTGTGTAAGAAATGTGCTATAAAAATAAACTTGCCTTGCCTAAATTCAGCTGTAAAAATTAAATAGCAAGTCCCTTTAGGTTTAAACAAAGAAAGAGTATAAAACTAAACCTAATTGTAAAAATGAAACTGCATCACTTTAAATTTAAACTAAAAAAGGGTATAAAGCCAAACTTTGTTTTAGAAATGTAAGTCACTTTAAATTTAGTTTAGATAAAAACAGTTTGGAATTGAAAGGACAAAATTCATTGTGCATTCAAAGTGCACAATTACTTTTGATGCATCGCAGAAACTTTTATCCAAAGCAACTTACATTGCACTAAGGGGATCCATGTTTCAGTTCTTGTTTTCAATGGGAATCAAATGTTTTTTTCCCAAAATACACAATATAGCCAATATGAAGTAAACCCTGCAAACTTTGCTACTGAACATAGAATAAAAAGTTAAACTTAATGTCAACACAACAAATGAACAATGACAACAATGAATAAATAAAGCAAAACATGCAGCATCATTTATTAAACCTGAAATGTGTGCTGGGTCTCACAAAGCATTCTGAAACCTTTTCTGACATGATATTTGAGAGCTACTGTAATGGTAATGATTTGAGAGCTCTTTAAGGCTATTTTGGACCAAATTTGGTGTAAAATATGCCACCTTCACTTTTTACTTGATCTGAGTATTTTTATTTTAGCAAACCTTTACTTCATTAAATAAAAAAAGCTAAATGTTGTGTTTTCACTTCATTTTGTGTTTAATCATTTTTGTTATACATTTACAATACATTATGACATACATTTATTTAATTTCATTAGTTGTTTGTTATTAGTTAGTTATCACACAGTTGTTTGCACAGTTGAAATTGCATTAAGTACGTTAAAAATAAGTACATTTGTGCTCTGACAAAAAAGCTGAACACTGAAACAGATTATTTAATACTGTTGCTGGAATAATGTTTTATGATGGTATCTGTAATTTCACTCAAGTAATTCATTCATCAGAGAGTTTAAGTTCAAGTTAATGCTGAATAAATTGTAACAGCTTGACACCAAAACACACTGGGGGTTGAATTGTTCTATTTTGGGGTTGTTGTTTTTTCCTCACATGCATCAGACCTTATTTATATGTGAAATAATGGAAACTCTTACATGCCTGTTAAATACTGGCACCTCTGGTGAAAGAGAAATTAAAGAAAAACTGAGCGATGAGAAAACAAAATGCAGAAACAGAAATAAAAAAAGAGCTCTTGACCCCCTGCTTCTGTCACACGTCAGGACGCCAACTTTGATTTGAACATCCTTTGAACTTCTATTTCAAAGCGCTTTAGCATCTAAAGACTAACCCAGAGCCGTTCCATTTGGAGGCAGATGAAACTCAAATCATATGCTTCATTTACATATGACAAAGTCTGTCCAATGAAAACATGTGTTTTCTGAGATGAATGGAGCGCCGTACACTGGACGTCATTCTGTCAGGTCAACCTCCCATCAACCACCCAGAACACCCTGCAGTGCAGTCGCTTAGTAACCCCTTAGCAACTGCAGAGCAATATGCAAGAATACTGCAACAGCAGTACGTTTACATGGACACCAATAATCTAATTTAATACAATTAAGAGAATACTCTGATTAAGAGTCTATCATGTAAACACATTTTTTTGATGATCTTAATCCGACTAAAGTCATAATTGAACTAAACAGAAATGGAATAAAGACTTGTGGAGTATTCCTATTTTAGTCACATTATTGAAGTGCACATGTAAACACCACAATCAAACTATTACCATTATGTAGGACTTTTAGTCGCATTTTGCGACAGGATAGTCCATACACACATGGCTGTTTGACACTATTCTCTGCGCCTACTGAGTTAGTAAAGGACCACAGACGCACACATCATCGAATGCAGAAGTTTTTCCTCATTCGGTGTACAGTATTGAAGAAAATATTATTCATTTTCTATTAAGAGTTATCCTTTATGTTTTGGAAATATGTTGCATGTGTTTTACCTAAAGACATGCTGAATTATTATCATTACAGTCATTCTTTACTGGATTATTTTGTACGCTCTGACAATTGATAAATAAACTAAAACTCTGCTTTCTCTGAAGTTGTGATTTGCATACTAATGAAGCACTTTGCAGAAGGAGCTATCTTGAACAAGAAATATGCAGCAGAAACAATACAAATAACGTGAGTCTCTCACTTCTGATTTCCTGTTTAACCATTTATAAAAACATATTGGGTTCTGTGGAGGTCTCAAAGCATGTACATTTAACTGGTTCAGTTCTTCTGTGCAGAAAAGGGGAACTACAGACGGTGTAGAAAAGCTGATGGAGACAACCCGCCTTCTCCTTCTTCTGTAAATATAAACTGGGGCTGCGTCCGAAACAGCATACTTCCATACCATACAGTACGTTAAAATCAGTATGCGAGCCGAGTAGTATGTCCGAATTCATAGAATTCGCAAATCAGTATGCGAGAAGTACCCGGATGACTTACTACTTCCGGCGAGATTTTGAAGTGGGCATCTTATGATGCCCCGCGAACGAATTCATGAATAGGAGTGAAGCGACACAACTGATGCAGGTAGGTCACGTGACCATGAGAAAATTGCGGATGCAGTATGTCCGAATTCCATTCATACTGCTCACATTCATACTGTATAGAACGTACTTTTCTAACGGCCGAGTAGTACGTTTAAATTCAAATGCAGTGCCTACTGAGTGGTAGGCGGTTTCGGACGCAGCCACAGTCTTTAGTCCTACGAAAACACTCGCAGAGCATTGGGTGTGTTCTCTAGGATAACATTGTAAATGTGTCATAAGGACATATTTGTGCGACCCAGGGCACTAATCGAATTATTAATTTGTACTTAATAAATTACTAATATTTTTTTAATTAATCTCCGCCTCCTGAGTTTGTATTGAACATGCATGAAATAATAGAGCACATATTCCAACAGTATCAAATTCCATGAAAACAACACTCTTCCAGCTGTCCTTTCTTCATACTCACTTCCAATCCCTCTGTTTGCCATGGGGTATGAATGAAATGTTCCTGAATGAAAGTGAAACTATCAAACTGCAGTTAAAGTTGGAACAATTCAAAATTAAACACCCGAAATTACATGGAATTTTGGAGGAAAAGTTGAATAGCATGGTGATGCAACAACAATAATTGGTCTAAGTGCTATAACCACTAAAATGGGATCATGAGAGGAACATTCAGATTAAGGCAATTCATTAGATTACTGATGTCCATGTTAACATAGTCAGTGTCAACCACATAACATCCTGGCAAGCATGTAGAGCAAACATCACTGCAAAATACAAAAGTGAAGTCGCATCTGTTGCTGTTCCTGTGATTGCAGGGAAGGGGGAAAAGCCTGTAATTTGTCCTTCTGATAAGGAGCAAAACATATCAGTGCGACCATAAATATTCTGAAAGAATGCAAAACAAGTTTCTTCACCAGTAGCCAATGAGGATTAACCAACTCACAATATGCACAAATATTTGCAAAGAGGTAGCTAAACATTATATGAGCTATTAGATATGCCCGTGACATTTACATGCACACACATGTTCTCTCTCTCACGCACAAAATCCCACGCTTTCCCCACCTGCCAGTGACTGTTTATTGAAAATTCATAAGTCCTAATTAAAGAAAATGTGGTCAAATATTGCACTGCAGAGAGCCAAACTAATTTTAACTTCTCTATAATTGTAAGCAGGGATGTGACTGACAACAGGGGTGCGGACAAAAATGCAGGTTTAATTGGAAGGTCGGGTAAGCAGTGGTCAATTCAGGGGCAAACAGATGTATAAGGGCAATCCAGAGTCGTGGTCAAAATGACAGGCAGATGGTCACAAGGCAGGCAGCAAACAGGATTAAACAAACAAATGAGGATCAAAACATGGCAAAGCAAGACAAAGGAAATGCGTTGTAATGTCATTTAAACAGATACTGGCCCGTGCAGAGACTGTCCAAAGGGCATGTGCAGAATTTATTTATTTTTTGTTGTTGTTGTTGTTGTCACGCGCGTACTGAAGAGCGGTGTTGTCGCGCGCGTTATGATCAGCGGTGTTGTCGCGCGCGTACAGCTTTAAACCGGGGGGGGTTGGTTGAGGTTGTTGGAGCACACGTACTCAAGAGCGGTGTTGTCGCGCGCCTACTGAAGGGCAGTATGTGTCACTGGGGCACTATTGATCATTTTGGAAGGGCACTTTCTATCCAAGACTAAAAAGGGCATGTGCACTGCACTGGTTGAGCCCTATGTGTGCATGTGCCTGAATAGATACCAAGACTCAGCTACAACTGTGTGTATGAGAGGTGTATACTGTATATAGTCTGTGTAATCAGTCCAAAAGCAGCTTCAGCTGTGAGTGTCTAATCAATGGTGACTTGGAGCAGGTGAGTGTTTGTGCTGCATGGCTGAGATCAGTAGTCCATAAACCGGCAGATTTGTAGTTCGTGTGAATGTGGGTGTTTTCCAGTGATCTATGATGTTTAGATCTCTGGTGATTGTGACAATAACTTAGCAAATGACCAAGAAGTAAGCAGGATAATCAATGGCTTGTTGTGCGGTAAGCACAAACTTAGATGTGAGTTGATAAGATTAAGAATGCACATTTTTTCCAAAATGGTTGTTGGTGTTGATTGTCCAAGATCCGGCAACTACTAATAATTACTGAGACCCTGCCAACAATGTAGAGGACATTATATTTTCATGAAATCTTTTTTTTTTTTTTTTAGCTACTCTGTAAATTCCTGTTCTACTGTTCAGAGAACATCCTGGGCTTACTAGTGATATGTCATTTAATTGGCTAGCATGCTAGGAACCACTTCCTGCATTGCATCCAAAATGGCCGGCAAACAAACAAACACATTTTATGGGAAGGAGAGAGGTATGTAAAATATAGCTTTTAAAATATTTTTTTACTATTATTATTACATATATATTTATTTATTAAAGTGTCAGGAACAAAAAGTTTAGCTTTCAAAGCTGTTAACTTGTTTGTGTTTCAAAATATCATTCTTTTTTAAATGTCCACTATAGTGGACACCAGGACCATCTTAATGTAATTAATGACTAAGAGTCTGACAATCAGACAATTAGAGAATGACAATCAGTTTTAAACTGTTTTTATGTTGAGTTTGTTTTGGATTTTGACTAACATCTAAAAACCTTTATTTTAGTTTCACAGGGCTCTTAAGTAAACAGACATCTCATCTTATCTGTGGGACTCATTGAAAGCGACACACATCGTTCAATGACATTTAGCAATGCAGTTTGCCGAGGGGCTCACCAGCGCTGGAAAAACGTAAACAAAGTTCAGTCCTTGAATCTAAGAGTGGCTCTACTGTTGTCTCATTTCATCAACTGAGAGCGTTTAATCTGTGGCTCTGCAGTGCATGTGACTTTTCCAGTCCGAATGGGAAACATGTATGAGCTAATGTGTAATTAGACGTTACTATTTTGACTGAGCTCTGCCCTCGAGGAGCTGCTGTTTGAACTGCCTCTGCCAGGAAAACTTACAGGCCATCAGTACGACTGTGGGTTTGTGCAGTTTACTCTTTAAATAACTCTGACTTCAGCTCGATGCTGGAAAAACGACATGGCTGGAGAAACACACTCAAAGACACTCTTTCAGTTAGCAAAATGTCATAAAATAGGTAAATATGATTTCATAAAATACTAAGTTTGCGCAACATCCACATTTTCAGTTGCTCTTTGTGCTTTATATACACTTATTTTGTTGTTTTTGTTGCAGAGTTACAGTGTAAAGCTTGATTTTCAGGCAATTCTGCTCCAGTTTGTGTCCTCAATCTCAATCTTGTTTTAATTCATTGTTGGAGTTGCCAGATAAAAAAACCCTCTTTAATATTTTGAATTTGAACTGCAATATCTAGTTCAGCCACTGTGTAAAAATATTCCATACTGCACCTTCAATTTAGCTGACAATTTTATACAAAGGGACTAACAAATGAGGATGAAAGAAGCACTTCAAATCACCATACAATAGTTTCTTACACAAATGTTCAAGACATACTCTATTATTCTGACCTCACAGTCAATTATGCTGACTTTACAAAATTTTAATACACTACCTGACAAAAGTCTTGTCGCTGATCCCAGTTGTAAAAGCAATGAATAATAACTTTTCTTGATCACTTGGAAAAGTGGCAGAAGGTGGATTTTTCCGATAAATCATCTGTTGAACTGCATCCCAGTCTTCACAATTACTGCAGAAGACCTATTGGGGATGCATGGAGGCAAGATTCCCACAAAATTCAGTCAAGTTTGGTGAAGAAAAAATCATGGTTTGGGGTTACATTCAGTTGGGGGTGTGCAAGAGATCTGCTGAGTGGATGGCAACATCAACAGCCTGAGATATCAAGACATTTGCGCTGCTTATTACATTACAAGTCACAGGAGAGGGAAAATTCTTTATCAGGATAGCACTCCTCATACTTTAGATTCCACATCAAAGTTCCAGAAAGCAAAGAAGGTGTAAAAAATAAATAAATACATTTGAATAATCTATAATAAGATTACATATTGAGAATAAAGATTTTAATGTTTTTTATTTATATATACTGTGTATTATTATCTGTATATTAATTAGTATTATAAAAATAAAAAACTTAAATCTAAAAAGAGTATTTTTGGTCACTTCATATGATAAAAAAAACTAAAATTATATATATATATATGTGCTGGATAAGTTGGTGGTTCATTCCGCTGTGGCGACCCTAATTTAATAAAGGGACTAAGCCAAAAAGAAAATGAATGACTGAGATCTACATACATAATGAGAATTTTTTATTAATAATGTTGTATAATTTTTTATAAAGACTTAACAAAGGCTTCATTATTTGATCAAAAATACAATTAATATTGTTATATATTATTTCAATTTAGAAGCAACTATTTTCAATATGACATACAGTCACCGGCCACTTTATTAGGTACACCTTACTAGAACCAGGTTGTACTCCCTTTTGCCTTCAGAACTGCCTTAATCCTTCATGGCATAGATTCAACAAGGCACTGGAAATATTCCTCTGAGATTTTGGTCCATATTGACATGATAGCATCAGGCAGTTGCAGCAGATTTGTTGGCTGCACATCCATAATGTGAATCTTCTGTTTCACCACATCCCAAAAGTGCTCTATTGGATTGAGATCTGGTGACTGTGGAAGCCATTTGAGTACAGTGAACTCATTGTCATGTTCAAGAAACCAGTCTGACATGATTCATGCTCTATGACAGGGTGCGATATCCTGCTGGAAGAAGCCATCAGAAGATGAAGACACTGTGGTCATAAAGGGATGGTCATGGTCAGCAACAATACTCAGGTAGGCTGTGGCGTTGACACAATGCTCAATTGGTACTAATGGGCCCAAATTGTGCCAAGAAAATATCCCCCACACCATTACACCACCACCACCAGCCTGAAGTGTTGATAAAAGGCATTATGGATCAATGCTTTCATGTTGTTAACGCCTATTTCTGACCCCACCATCTGAATGTCGCAGCAGAAATCGAGACTCATCAGACCAGGCAGTGTTTTTTTTAATTTTGGTTAGCCTGTGCGAATTGTAGCCTCAGTTTCCTGTTCTTAGCTGACAGCAGTGGCACCCGGTGTAGTCTTCTGCTGCTGTAGCCTACCTGCCAGATTGGACGTGTTGTGCATTCAGAGATTCTCTTCAGCATACCTCGTTTTTAACGAGTGGTTATTTGAGTTACTGTTGTCTTTTTATCAGCTGGAACCAGTCTGGCCATTCTCCTCTGACCTCTGGCATTAACAAGGCATTAGCACCCACAGAACTGTCGCTCACTGGATCTTTTTTCTTTTTCAGATCATTCTTTGTAAACCCTAGAGATGGTTGTGCATCAAAATCCCAGTAGATCAGCAGTTTCTGAAATACTCAGGTCAGCCCATCTGGCACCAACAACCATGCCAATATTTTAAATGCAATTTATTACTGTGTTACAATACATGCATATATCTGCACAGTACATTTTAATTTTTAGTAATATTGATAATAGTTTTAGTAGTAGTATAGTAACAGTATAGTAATATCAGTTCAAAATACAGTATTTGGAACTTTTTATCAATATAATCCTTTCTTTCTCATTAAAAGTTAAAATTACAAATTATAAAGGTTTGACTCAGCACATTCTGGAACAGTAAAGTAAACATATGTGTTCAGTATGTTCAACTCGTAGGTCTCGCAAAGTTTAAAGTGCCGTTTCAGGGCTGTCCTGCTTTACCAAGAAATTAAACATCTCTTTTTCTCTGAGGGATTTTAGAGAAGCCTTTATATGCCTTTTTTTCTCCAAAAAGTCGCATAAGCTCTTACCGAGTCCAGAGAAAACCTCTGGCAGGAGATCAAAGTTGAGCACGTGTCTGTTTGACTTCCTCTCTTCATCTCTGGAGGAGATCGGCACATGCAGAGTAATGAGACACAGCCTGCTTTCACTCACTGCCGTAAAACAAAGCAATAAAAAAGTGCAGACTTGGCGCTCTTTGTGAGGGAATGAAATAAAAGCTGCAATATTGGGAGACATTTCAGCCAAACTGTAGCTGTAAAGACCTATAAAAGGGTCATGACATTTATTTTTTTATTTTGTAATATGCGTCTTGAGGTTCACTTAAGATGTTAGGTATAAAAAATAAAAGGTTTTTCAACACTAAAATGTAGAAAAAGTGCCTATCAGTAAATGGTACATGTTTTGGTGAGCTTACTGTAAGTCATTGCAAAAGACTTACCCCCCTACACCCACCCTCCCCCCACCCCCGGTATTGCTGTTGTATCCCAGTTTTCCACAACATTATTGGAAAAATAAAATAAATCAGTCAGGGGGCTAATAATTCTGACTTCAACTGTACATACATTTCTGGAGATTGCCTTTTATGTAGCCAGAGGTTTGTATGGCTGCATTTCATTTTTAAAACAAACAATACAGGGCAGTATGACGCCCTTCCTTTTCTCGCTTGCCAGCTGACTGCTTACCTCCGTATGGATGGCTTTCCCACTGTTACCAGTTTGTTTTGCCATGTACGTTGGTGGACTTGAGACGCAGAGCAAAGTTGACCATGAAAACGGGGTTTGAGTCCCCCAAACAAGCAGATCTATCACAATATATTTTGTGGACTATGAACCAAGGTAGCCAAGGCACACATAGATATTCAAACATGCAATCAGTTTGACTATGTATGTGTGCCTTGTCTACCTTGCCAATGGCCTTACACAAAAATTTTGGGATGTGTGTCTGGGCTATCTTGCTAAATGGATTTACACTAGTGTGCTACGATTTCCAAAGTGCATACATCGGAAAACCTAGTTTTCACATTGCAGTGAGGACTTTAAAAATGGAGGCTTTCGAAAACAATGATGCAGTTTTGTCATGTGATAAACTCAGCTAAAATGATATGAGACAATGCTTGCATTCAGTAAAGGCAAAAGTGTCCACAATTAAACAAATGAATAATAATGATCTGGATATGAAATCTATGCAATACCCTTGTGACGTCACATGACAATTTGGCAAATGAGCAACAAAGACTCATTCTGAAAATGTACCCCAATATATATTTCTGGAGATCGCCAATTATGTAGCCAGAGCTACATATGGCTGCATTTCCTCTTTAAACTGAATGCTACAAGTCGGTATGACGCTGTTCCTTTTCTCGCTTACTAGCTGACCGCGTACGTCCATATGGACAGCTTTTCCGCTGTTACAGGTTTGTCTGGTAGCTTGACATGTACATCGGCGGACTTGAGAAAAAGAGAGGATTTGACCGCGACAACAGGGTTTGAGTCTGGTGAAGGACAGTTCTAGAAAGCAGGTAAGACAAAAACAAAGGCAAAAAAATAATAATTAACAAGGAAATAACAGGGTGAGAATGTGGTAAAATCTGAAAACATGGTAAAAATCAGAAGAGGCCTTTTCTTTTTCTGGATTGCTTTTTAAAACACTGTGATTGGGTTTAGGAAAGGGGGTAAGCAGGTCAATCTTTGCTTTTTTAAACACTATTGGTTGGGTTGAGATAAGATTCATTCAGTCAGATGACAGCAGCCTCTGGTGGACTTACGTGAGAACAACAGATGCGAATGGAACTCTGATCTAAAAAAGTGTACACTGCGGCCAGGTAGCTCCTGGGACGTATTTTGCTCTCTTCAGAAATGTATTTAGAGTTACAGATTCAGAATGAGCCTGGGTTGCAAATGAGTCAGTATTGATTTAAAAATGTTTTGTTGATAACGAGGACATTTGAAGCTTTGGAACTTGCAAGGTGTTGCAATGGAAGAAAGAGCTCTTATATGCCAGAAGATCAAGGCAGATTTGATTTCACATGTCATCATGACCCCTTTTAAAGTTTTCCACACCTTTTCACCAGTGCATTTCCATAACCTCTCTAGCTTTTTTTTGTGTTCATTGCATTCATTTTTAAAAATCTTTTCAAACATATTGCACACCAAAAGAGCGGCTGATGCAATATATTTGTGCTGCGTGAAACTGTACTTTTCCACAATAGAATTCTCCATTTTATTACTTTTCCAGACTCCACTCTCTCATATTCCCAGAGATTTCTCAGCAAGCGTGGGAACTCTGGATGTACATCATTTTATTTTATCTTACACCACGGACACTGCTGAATGTTTCTCAGGGAGTTATTTGAGACTGAATCGGAGGATGTGCTGTTCTTAAGTGTGGTTGCTTTCTTCAACAAAGGCTTTGTGGAGCTGGTCTGGTGGGCGGCTCCCGCGGGATGCCTAAATATTTGAGACTTTGGGCCATTGCAAACTTTGAGAGAGCAAACAGAAGCTCGTGTTAAAGAAACTGCAACCGGTGTCAGGAAATAACATTTACATCAAGAAGCCGACTTAACAGCAGAGACTTTTTACACAAGAGCAATGTTTATGATTAGCTTGTTAGTTATCTCTGTCTTTTGTGTCAAATTGATTTTAATTTTTAAAAATAACCAAAATCAATGGTCTCAAACTCGAAACCTGGAGGGCACAGTTTTGCTCCAATCCAATCAAACACAGCTGATCCAACTAATCAAGACTACTATGGACTATTAAGCAGCTAAAGCTAAACTATGCAGAGCTGCGGTCCTCCGGGAATTGAGTTTGAGACCATTCATCTACAGTGGCAATCAGAATTATTAACTCCCCTGAATTATTAGCCCCCCTGTTCATTTTTTTCCGATTTCTGTTTAAGAGAGAGATTTTATCAGCACATTTCTAAACATAATAGTTTTAATAAATCATTATTAATTACTGATTTATTTTATCTTTGCCATGATGACAGTAAATAATATTTGACTAGATATTTTTCAAGACACTTCTATATAGCTTAAAGTTACATTTAAATACTTAACTAGGTTGTTTATGTTAACTGGGCAGGTAAGAGTAATTAGGCAAGTCATTGTATAACGATGGTTTGTTCTGTAGATTATCAAAGAAAGTATAGCTTAAAGAGGCTAATAATTTTGCCCTTAAAATGTTTTTTTAAAAAAATAAAACTGCTTTTATTCTAGCCGAAATAAAACAAATAAGCCTTTCTCCAGAAGAAAAGATATTATCAGACATACTGTAACAAATGTCCTTGCTCTGTTAAACATAATTTGAAAAATATTAAAAGGAAAGAAAAATTCAAAGGGGAGCTAATAATTTTGTTTGCAACTGTAAATCAATCAGAATACCAAAGTTATTACAAACTTCATGCATCCTTTTGGACAATTTTGCTTAAAAAATACTTTGGCTATTACTGGAAACAGCATACATTTTTAAATGTCAATTTAAATGTAAATACTTTCCTCTCATTTGCTTTAATAAATCAGTTTTACACTTAGTACAATTCACTTTAGTACACAATTTACTTAGTACACAAAATTCATTATTTGTGAATGAGATTTATGCAGCTTGAAGCGAAGATGCCACCAAAATGACCAAAACTGCACAAATGAAAAGTAATAGGGCAAACTTATGCCCCTGCTCAGGTAAACTGAGCAACTGTGATTGAAGCAAATTGTGAAAATGAATAAAAATGTCAATTTGCAGCATCGTTTTGCACATAGAGATTCACAATAAATATGTAAAGCACAAAATTCAGTCCATGGCTGAGCACAAAATTCTACTACTCTGCAGGTTTCACCAAGTTAAATTTAAGACTTTAATGATATTTTTAGGAATTTTAGACCAGTGGTCCTCAACCACCGGGCCACAGACCAGTACAGGTCCATGGATAAATTGGTACCTGGCTGCACAGGATATCATTAATTATTTTCATTTTATTCATTATCTGAGTCGGAATGATCTATTATTTTTTTAAAAATCACCGTATTCTCTCGCTTACATTTCGATCATTTGAGCATCCAAATTTAATCCACAAGCAGCAAAATGACTAAGAAACTGATGTCTTTGGAAAGTTTCTTTGCAAAGAGGAAAAGACCCACAAACTGCCAAGGAATGGATCCACAACCATTTGTCAACAAATCAGGTCAATCCAGCATGTCTGTCAAGCAGATCAATAGCTGGAGATTGCAAGGGGGTTCGCAAATGTTACTGTAAGGAAAATAATTAAACTATTATGGTAAATAGAGTTAAAATGACCTTTTTAAATAACATTTTAAAGTTTTATTGAGATGGATTGTTGGTGGTTGTAAGGGTGTTGACCAGATTGGGTAGCAATACATGAACAAAAGATAATTAAAACGCGTTTAAAAAAAGATTTAAGACTTTCAACACAACAATTCAGTAAATTTAAGACTTTTTAAGGCCTAAAATTTAGATTTTGACATTTAAGACTTTTTAAGAACCTGCAGACAAGCTGCAATCAACAAAAACCCAGGGTTTTGTGACTAATTTAAATCTCTCAGATGGTTCCATTATTTTTTAAATTTGGTTTTAATTGTAGAGTCTAGGGATGAAACAATTCACCTGACTGGGCAATAAACCAAAAAGTGATGGAAATCAACATTCAGAACCTATAATCGATCAATTTTTTCCAGGTCAATTTTTCTATTACTTTCCCTACCGCATGTGGAGTCAAGAGACCTCGCTCTATTAAGGCTGATTTAAGCCACCTTTCCACTGCATACAACAAACGAAAGCGGCAGACCGGAAAACATTCAATTTCCAATGGAGAGTAGTCCGGGAGCGGCGTGGAGTTCGGATCATCTCCATATGCGGAAAAATCAGATCCAATCTGAGCTGCAGTTGAAAGTGTTTACAGTGTTTACCTATTGATTGAAGTTGTTGCACATCTGCCGGTTCCCGCCTCTAAATGTGCTAGTTAGCTTCTTGTACATTAAAGTAGCATTCAGAAAAAAACCCGTAAAGGAAATTGGTAGAGAGGCAAAAAATAAATCAAATAATCATTCATTTATCATAATCGAGTTAAAATAAAAATTAATTTAATAAAAATTTAATTTAATTTAAATTTAAATTTCATTTAATTGAGATTTTAGGCCAAATTGCTCAGCCCTAACCTTACTCACGATTCAATAAGAATCCCAATACTAAACTCACAATTCATGATTTAGTCATGATTTTTTTTTACACAAAACTATTTGAGATAAATTTAGGGTGAACAAGAGCCCTTTCATATTTTTCTCAAAATATATATATATATATATATATATATATATATATATATATATATATATATATATATATATATATATATATATATTATTTTTATATAAAATCTTTTCTGTACTTACTAAATTGAAATTTTTAAACAGAATCCATATAAAAAAGGAAATAATAATACAAACTAAATAAGATTCTTTAATATAAACAAACTAAAACTTTGACTGATCAGCTACATTACAAATTTAGAACCAATTCCAAATCAAAAATGAACAAAACAAAATAAAAGAATCTCTTTTATACAAACTACAACTGTGCTGGGATTAAACATTTTTTAAAAAGAAATATCAGAATTTCTGTTATAAGCTGAGCTCTTTGCACATTTACAATGTGCCCTGCTCATGAAAAAAAATAAATAAAAAAATCACTGGGGACTGAAATGGCTAATGTGAAGAGAAAGGCCTTTCCTATACCAGAGAGCAATGTGTATAGAGGTAGTCAATGGGCCCTCTGCTTCACGGGACTGGCCACAGGCATAAAATACTAATTATAATATAGAATATAATAAGCAAATTATTATATTATGCATAAACTAAATTTGAAAAGAGAGGGTAAAAACGAAACAATCTAATACCTGGTTCTGTAACAGCAAAGCTTTTTCGTTTAGTCTGAAGTACATCTTTACACTTTCGCTATGAAAACACTGATGTACCATGTGATCTCCGTAGCATTAACACTGGTCGGAAAAAGCGGAGCTGCCAATCCTCTGATCAGCATGATTTGACCTATTAATAGCTTGCCAGGAAGTGGTGGGTAATGGGATCAGTACAATGAGGTGCCACATCAGATTCCATAGGTACTGAATCCGGATCCGACTTGTTCCGTCACAAATTAAGCCCTGCTGACGTCATCACATCCAACCATTTCTGTTTGTTTAACAGCCTATGGTTAATAAATACTTATATTTATACTATGCTTTATGTATGCATGGCAATTGAACTAAATTTATTGTTGCTTGAATACAGTATATCATTATAGATGTGTAGTTAATTTGCAGTAATCTCTCAGGCGTAATAACCTCAGACAAGTTCCGAAACTGTCACTAAAATATCTGTGATTGTGAATAAGTAAAGAAAAAACGGTCAAAATAAATTGTTGAAATAAAAGAGAAGCAGATCAGTTTGACACCTCGCGCAATCATTTGCTGTCGGTATGCAGAGGAGTGATCTGCTCTCAGGCTGCAGGTATAGGAGAGACTGCTGAACAAGGACTGGGCCGCCTGTGATGCCTAATTCAGACCAGCAGTGACTTTGTAGCTGCCTGTCGCTCTGGCTGGCGGCCTGCTTCAATTGCAGGGGTGTGTAGGTATATACAGCATGAATACAACCGGCCTCTGAGAGATGATCACGCGATCTCTAATGGTGTTCCTATTGGTCGCGCAAGAAATTCGCTCTTCATTTGCATTAAGTTAAAGGGTTCTCAACTTCGCATTGCTCGACATGCCCACCTGATCGCCAACTGTCACTGTCGCTTGCGTTTTCTGTTGAAATGAATGGTTGCTTGTTGCTTTGCCAATGTGAGTCGAATGAAAGAGGTTTGAGTGCTCTGAGGCGGGGGAGGAACCGACGGCATCAGCTGCAGCTCGAGTAGGAACGCTACAGTACACATGAGAGTTTATAAAAATCTCCAGTAACACAAAAAGACGCTAGATTAGCCGCTAATCGCCTTTTTGAAAATTGACAAAGTCGCTAGGTTGGCAACACTGCTGCTGATGTTCAGGTAAAGCAAGTTGCTGGTAAACAGCACTCCCTCTGTACAAAACATGTATCGCAATTCAGTCAATATTTGTACCGGTTTAAATAGTCACAAATTTAAATTGATTTTCAATTGAATAAAGCTGCGGTCACACTATGTTTGAGCTTGTAAAACTCTAGTATGGAGCTGCAAAAAGGGGTGGGATTAAACAAGATGATAAGAAATTTAATAAAGTTAGTGATTGGTCCATATTTTAAATTCCTGCCCAGAGAGGTCATGTTTTGATCCTTGATTGGTCTCACGCAGTCAAGTGATGCGATTTCGCAGGTCAGAGTTCACCAAGCTTGAACTTTGCAACGCAGCGAACTGTGAAACTTATAGCACAAGCTTGCGTTTCCAGTTTGACGCATTCACATGCGTATGAATAGAAGTCTATAGGGAGAAAAGTGCAGTGTGACCGCAGCTTTACAGTGACTTGTTACAGCCCTAGTAGACTCCCAAATAGATTGTTTAACTCCATTTTGTCCCTGTTTTCCAGCAAAATGTTAGCGACGACACACCAGATCAGAGCCCAACTTGTAGACATTATTTTATTTCAAGTGATATTTGACAAGCAATCATCAAATTAACATATAAAAAAACATCTGCACCATTTTCCTGTCAAGCTCACATTATGGCGCCTTAAAATAAATACTTCTCAAGAGGAAATAATACAGACATAATATGCAAAAATCCAAACCAGACAAAAAAATAATAAATGACCGAGCAAATGCCACAGAAGGTGAAACGTGAAAAGGGTCCAACGAACAGTCCCCGAAACTCATCGCCAAAAAAGTATTGTAGAAAACATCCGAAGTACTTTGTAAAATACAGAATCTTAGCAAAAAAAGTCTCTTTTTTTTCTTTTGTTTTTCTTCCAAGGTTTTCTTGTTTTTTTGTTGCAAAATATTAGCTGGTATCGTAGCGGGATTAAATGCGAAGAAGAATGTGCTTTTTGCATTTTTTTTTTCGTTATTAGTATTCACATATAATATATTATAATAATAAGGATCAACAAAAAGTCCTCCACTGGTCTGTATGGAGCAATGGCAGCCATATTGCACAAGGCTCATCTTCCTCAGGCACATGGAAGAACTCTCCACTTGCTCACATGCTGCTTTACCAGGCACAGGTAAGCCAAACTACCAGCGCCGCTCATTTCTCGGTTCATCATCCACCACAGCAAGACAAAGAACTGAGCATGTCGAGTCTAGAGTTCACATTCGAAATCCTCCTCGCTTTGTGACACAATGCTGCTCACATTTATATTTTTCACATATCAAAAACTTTTGGTTCCTTTCGCTCATCCGACCGTCAAGCCCTCACACGCTGGTTAAGAATACAGGATACAGTACAAAACAACAGAACTGGTCCATGAATGAATCTCCCCCCTCTAACTGAATGTAAACAATCTCTCGCAATGGCTTTCGATCCGAATCCGACTGCATGAGTTTGATTTCCATCATACGATAACTATTAAAAAAAAGCTAGACAAAAATGCCATGCTTGGAATCATCTCAAACGTTGACTAGTGTTGAAAAAAACGCAAGTACTACAATGCACCGTGGAGTCGAACGAGTTAAGCTACATTTAGTTCACAGCCGTTGTTAGTTTACTTAAACTAGTTGAATCTACGTTCAGTTGAGCTCACACCCATTTTTCAACGGGGTAGAAAGAGGGTTAGTGTACGTCTTGTCAATCTCAAAAGGTTAGGAATAGCCTTTCACAGTCCAGAAATAACAGTTGAATTAAAACAAATGTTCTAGGCACTACTGAATGTCCAAAGGCGTTGCTGTAGACTGAGGAAGAATGTGTTAGAAAGCAAATCCAAGAGATGACTTTGCGAAACACTTCCATATTTTGGTACGGCTCCTCAAATCTGGCCGAGTCACCAAACAGATGGGCTCTGTGAGGGGATAAAACAAAACGTCGACACAAATGTTCACCCCTCAGGCCATGATTTTTTGCGGGATCTCTATGGAAGCTTTGAGGAAGATGGAGTTGTCGCGGATGTA
Organism: Danio rerio; assembly: GCF_052040795.2. Taxonomy (NCBI): domain Eukaryota; kingdom Metazoa; phylum Chordata; class Actinopteri; order Cypriniformes; family Danionidae; genus Danio; species Danio rerio. The sequence goes on along the minus strand of NC_141035.1, from coordinate 18,274,590 downwards.
GTTCCTCTTCTTGATCTCCTCATGCGAGATGAATTTGGGGTAGCCGAAGCCCAGCGTGCTCTCGTCCAGCGAGTTGCGGCTGCTGCAGGGCTTCTGGAAGTTCTTCCAGTTGGGGTCCGGGTTGAAGGTCTCGGTGATGTGCTGGGGTTTGGATAGTGACGGGTCGCTCTGGTCGAGGATGGAGAAGGTCACCTTGGAGGACATAAAGATAGATAAACAAACAAATAAATAAATGAACAAATAAATAAATTAATTAATAGAAAAAATGATTTTGCATATTATTTTAAATATACAAAAGAATTGATCTTGCTGTTGTTGTTTTTGAACAACGGTGTGATTTTGTAAGCAAACTGACATTTGAAGGGTTAAAATAATCACAATTGATGCTGGTAAAGAAATATGTCAGTGAAGATGGAAAAGGTATTCATATATACTTTTATAGCCATTTTTGTACTTTGAGGTATGGTGGCTGAAAGAGCTCAAACACTTTTAAGTTAAGAAAACACATGAAATATATATTGCCAATAAGCAAAAACGAATTCTAGAAACATTTGTTTTGATTGTGCAGTTTCTCTATCTTTATTAAAAGTGTCAGTATGATTAAAAGCACTATAGAATTTACTATAAACTACAATAGTTTTTTTTATATACATGTTGATGTCAGACAACTGAAAATAGATCTAGTAGCAGATACTGCAGCCTCTGTTCCTTTTTATCTTGCTCTTTTTATTAACACATTATTTATTTAGCATATGCCTGATTATTAAACTGGTAAAATGACTATAAACAAATGAAATATTCTTAAGAATAAAATAGTATGTGTAGTTTGGAAGACTAGCATTTTGACGATATTATATTGTTATTCTGGCATTATACAGTATAAAGAGTGGCGTAAAATGTTCTTAAAATGACAATAATATGATCACTATTGTTTTTCGCAATATACTTCGGTGCATTATGGGTTCTATTTTGATGATCCAGGTGCAAAGTCTAAAGCGCAGGGCGCAAAAGCAATTATGGCATGTCAGAATCCACTTTTGCTATTTTAAGAATGGAAAAATCAGCTTTGCGCCGTGGCACATGGTCTAACAGGGTTGTGCTTATTCTCTTAATGAGTTATAGGTGTGTTTTGAGAATAAACCAACCAGGGTCTCGTCTCCCATTCCCTTCAGAAGTAATTGCATCGTGCCATAGCACATTTGCTATTTACATGGCGAACTTTGTAAGTGGAAAAACTGAATGCTTCACTAGTGACACAAAACAGTTAAACAGAGCATCTAGAGCACGAGAATAAGAGAATGAGCCTCCTCATTCTTTACTTTCACTCTTGTGGATAAGGAAACGTGTTGTACGCAGACATCCATTAGCCTACATAATACATTTTTTATTAATAATTTTTTTTATATTACTTTTTTTGCATTTATTAAGCGCAAAGATTTGTTTCAAAACTGTTTCTAAATTCAGTTCTAATTTCCAGCAAATGAATGAATAAACAATAATAACGAAGTGTGATCAGTTATTTCCAAATACACATGCTGTGTCTCATATGGTCTAAAACCTGACAGGTGGGCAAACCTAAGCTTGTTTTTAATAAAACAAATATAAATATGGATATAATAAATAATACTGCTACTAATAATAACATTATACAAAAGCAAATTGTCATAAATTTACTGGAAAAAGCCCCCCAAGATGAAGAAGGCATGAGGCAGTGGTTTTTATATTTATGTAGGCTAGAAAATAGTATGTTTCGTAATAGTTTAATCCTTTAATTCTTTTTCCATTTGTAAAGATATTTGTGTATTGCTGTACAGCCTGTGTGTATTAAGCGATGTTTAAGTGAGGCGCACAACTAACGCGCTCTGCGCTGGACTTTAGACCTGCTCTCAGCTGGTCTATTGAACAGTGTATTTTAGTTCCTCAAAATAGCAACGCACCAGCAATGCGCCTCAACACGCCTCCTTTTTTAGACCAGAACGCCTATGGGCACACATATGATTGGAAATGCTTTTGCTATTTAAACAGCGTTGAAACCTAAATGAAATATATAAATTTAAATGCATTTATGAGCTTGTTCACAAACAAACAAAGTAAAAGATTTTTCTTCTAAGGTTTTAGATATTGTGATATTTCAATATTGTAAATTCTTTTAGCTACAATAATTATGGTGTGAGAAATCCATTATCATGACACTCCTAGTTGAGTTGGTGCTATATTTGCCCATGTTAAACATAGTTTAGATCAAGAAGGTCACCTTGTATGAGAAGGGCCACTCGAGCAGGTTGTCATATTCTCCGGGCAGCACGCGGATGTATATGGACAGATGCGAGCCTTCACCACTGCCGTTGCCATTTAGAAAAGCAGACACCTGAAGCTTATACCCGTAGCGGTGCGTGTAGAAAGGTGGACTGAAGAACTCGTGGTTGTTGCGCAGTTTGGCCTCCTGCAGTTTGCGTGAGTAGTCGGTCAGTTTCCAGATAAGGACGCCATCGTGACTGACCGAGAGCTCCTCCATTTCGCGTCTGAGCTCCAAGATCTCCTGCCTCTGGCGTCCCACGAGACTGCACATCATGGTCAGGTGGGATTTAGTGCTTTCTTCCAGATGCCGACCAATCGCCATCTTTGGGCACTGGAAACCAGAAAACAGATTTGTGTAAGGATAATGTGACTGTGAGTGTTGGTTTTGACTCCTGTTTGATTCTATCAGACTAATCGTTGTAGAATCAGTGTTTTACTGGCAACAGTCTACACTACCTGACAAAAGTCTTGTGGCCTATTCAAGTTTAAAAAGTAATAGTGCAAAGGAAAAAGAGTAAATATTATGTATGACTCTCATGAGCTTGGAGGACTGCATTCATACATCTCTGCAATGACTCAAATAACTTATTAATAAAGTCATCTGGAATGGCACAGAAAGTGTTCTTGCAGGACTCCCAGAGTTCATCAACATTCTTTGAATTCATCATCAGTGCCTCCATCTTACCCCAGATGTGCTCAATAATGTTCATTTCTGGTGACTGAGCTGGCCAATCCTGAAGCACCTTGACCTTCTTTCTTTGCTTTCAGGAACTTTGATGTGACCCTGCTGAAGAATTTGTACTCTCCTGTGGTTTGTAATGTGATGGGCAGCACAAATGTCTTGATACCTCAGGCTGTTGATGTTGCCATCCACTATGCAGATCTCTTGCACGCCCCCATTCTGAATGTATACCCAAACCATGATTTTTCCCTCACCAAACTTGACTGATTTCTAAGAGATTCTCCATGTGGGTTCCAATAGGTCTTCTGCAGTATTTGTGATGATCAGGATGCAGTTCAAAGATGATTAATCGGAAAAAATCTACCTTCTGCCACTTTTCCAAATGATCAACTAGAAGTTATTTTTTTGATCTCACAACTGGGATCAGGTAGACTTCTGTCAGGCAGTGCATATTGCTGTATTAATACATTTTTAAAAAAGTTTTAAGGCAATTAAATAGTTATTTTAAACTGAACATGGTTTAAAAAAATCAATCAATAAATACTTGATGATTCATTTGCAAATGCCACATTTAAAAAAACTGTAAAAAAAAAACTAATGATCTATTTTAATTAATTAAATGCAATTTGTCTCTAATTAACTGCAATGACTGGTATATATAAATGACATTTCAAAACATAAACTGTATACACAGTTGTAACAAGTCTGTTTATCTGTCCATTTGAAAACAAATGTATTAAGTTTGTTAATTATATTTTAAAACGTTTTAAACATGACAAATAAAAAAAACAACATTTCAAAAGTCTTTGTATTTGTCCATTTGAAAAGTACTATACATTTGGCAAATGTAACAATCCTACCATTTCTAGACACAACTTTTAAAAATATTGAGTATATTAACCCTTATGTGCTCTTCGGGATGTTTACATCCACTCTGGTGTGATTTTGAGTCTTAGGTTGGCCACAACGTTACCTGTGTTTTAGCAAACGGAATGATTTTTGGATGACACATATTTTGCTGTTTCACTCCACAGAACTTAATATAAAAGCCAGAAACATTTTCAAATAGGCATATGTAAAGGGTTAATGCTGCCAACTGATAATCAACAGTAAAAATGAAAGGTTTTATCTCTTCCCAACAGGAAATAAAACAACAACAGTAAAATAAATGCATGATTATTTGATGTCATGGCTTCACAATCAAAACATGTTGTTATAACGAAAGTCAATGGGGAAAAACAGCCACCAACACAAGGAAAGGGTAGTCATTTTTAACAGTACACAAAAGTTAAGTATTTTTTAATAAAAAAAGAATACTTAATATACTCAATTACAGTTTGAGAGAAATACTACATTACAGCATATCAGGAATATACAACAAATAAATAGAACAAATTATTCATTTAAAAAGCAATTAATTTTTACGCTAATATTTGATGTACTAATTCATACTGCATTTAATCAATTAAATGTCTGTGTTTACTTGAAAAGTACTTTCCTTTACATTTAATACAAATTTCAAAACTAATTTATTTATTTTTATTCATCAGGTTTCCACTAATAGCTTGAAAGTCAGGGTCACAATTTGCGTGAATGTGTCCAGCACTCACTCTGTGTTTGCAGCCGGCCTCTTTGAATGGGCAGAGGACCAGCGCACTGCCGCAGCTCTCCTTCACGTGGTTGGCCAGGTCCTCACGGGCGATGTTCGGGGTGCCGCACTGATTGGGGCACTGCACTGGGAAGCGAGGGCAGTGATACTGGTGGTTCTGTGGAGAGCAAAGGCAACAGTCGGGCATTAGCACTGACGTTAATCTGGAGGTTGTGCTGTGATTTCTTTAGCAATGACAGCTTGAGCACTAAGGCGTGAGCTCCAAAATATGCGTGCGTTCATGAAAATCATCATGAGATCATCTCAAACACCAGATCTGACAAAGTTGGAATGTTTTATAAAATGCTTTTTTTGTTTAAATAAGTAATACTTCAGTTTAAATACCAATTCTCATTATTAGCTAATGGTGTATTATCAGTCTATTATTAAGATATTGGCTGTTTATGAATACATGTAAAGTACATAGTCTGCATGACTTTATTGTACATTCTTAATCCTAAACAATACCTAAACCCAACTACTACCTTAATACCTATTAATAAGCAGGAAATTTGGAGTTTATTGAGGCAAATGTCAGAGATAAAAGTTTATTAGTAGAAAGAATTGTTCCGGAAAACAAAGTGTGACCAAATTTTTATCATATTTTCTCATCTGCTTTAGAATCAAGGTTGTTTGTGGTTATTTGGTGTCTTATGCCATTTTAAACAACAAATATTTAGATGAAAACTTTTATGTTTTCGCCCTACCATTTTGATAAAGTTTTATGTGTTAATGATATTTGGCAATAATGGACAAAACTGCTGTATTACGCATGCCAGGCCAGAATTTGTCATCGGTTGCTTGGTGCTTTTGTCTATATAATTGTGTGTGTCTAAATGTGTGAAAGATGCGTCTTCACTTTTGGTTGTAATGTTAAGTAAATCCACTCTTTGCTGATGAAGCTAATGTAAACACTTGAGAAACAACAACACTACCACATATTCTGCCGTAGTTGTGTATGTTTGTTTGCACTTGCCTTTAATATACACTCTACTAAACACATACTGGGCATGTACATGATGTCATTGTTTTTCAGAGACTTTCATTTTAGGCGTCGAACACGACAAAAACTTTCACTTTTAAATCAGCTTTCAAATGTATGCAATATTAGTTCCAAAAACAACATTGTTTTGCAAACAAACAGGTAAAACGTATAAAAAGTTTCCCCTTTTTTGCTGAAAATGTCATATAAATGGCCAAGAGTGTCTGCACTCATGTTCTCATGCCTCAGCTGATACAGCGTGACACTAGAAAGGCTGAAGTCACAGGTTCAGATGCCAGGAAACACGCACTGACAGATGCTCAGCATTTGGATTGAAGTGTAGGCCAAATATTAGTCATAAAGTAGGAAATGGCGCACCAAAACATGTGAAACATGAATCCTCCTCTGTATGAGAAAATGAGAACAACTTTTCTTTTGGTTTGAAAACCTATAAGTGCCTACAGTGGCTGTATTTTAAGATATCATGTGCTCTTAGCATGAAGTATGTTCCAAAATGTAGATGACTTAATTATCCCACCTGCTTATATAAGGCCAAATTCACAACCCACACTGTGTGCATCCATAAGAAAGGTTAAGTGACATCCAAGAGAGTGGACAAGGTTAGAAAAATGTAGATTCTAAAGCTGTTCAGCAATGAAATGTATCTATAAATCTGGTCCTCCAACTGATTTCACAACTTAAAATGTTGTAATTTGTCAATTTTGTTGATTTAAAAAAGTAATGTGTGACCCTGGACCATAAAACCAGTCTTATTTTGCACTGGAAATTTTGTAAGTACCCAAAAACACATTGAATAGGTCAAATGATAGATATGTTATGCCAAGTCACTAGAATATTACATAAATATCATGTTTAATGAAGACATTCTGTCAATTTCCTGGCAAAAACATCTATTTACACCATAAAGCAGTGTATTCTCGCCATGACTAGAATGTCTGTGGAGTCATATCCGTTTTGCAAGCAGTTCCATGATGCAGAAACAGACAGCAAACATTAAAAAATCCAAATAAAATGGTCGTTGATTATAAACTGTAACAATTTAGTGCCATTTCCAAGCCTACCCACAAAACGAATGCAAATATATATAAAACTGTATATAATAAATATTAAAAATATCTAATTAAAAAATATATAAATATATTAGTAATTTTCATTGTTAAGCTCTTCATGTTAGTAACTTTAAAGTTAATTTTCCCAGTGTTTAGATTTTTTTTAATCCCTCATTTCATTTCATTAAATCCCGATTTTCAAATAGTTGTATCTCGACAATGTTGTAACATTGTCCTATGCTAACAAACAAAACATCAATGGAAAGCGTATTTATTTAATATTATTCAGCTTTAGGTGATGTATGTAGATCCAATGTAGACTTATAACATTTCGCATTTATGAATTCATTATTTTGTTCCCTTACTAAAACAATACTTTTCAAATTGCAAAAGATTTAACATATTTAAATCCCTGTTTAAAAATGTAGATAAATACACAGATAAATCCTTGCAACATATTTGTGTGTAATATGTTGGAAAGACTGTGTTTCTGTGTTCATAGCTGATTTTTGAGCATTATATTAGCTTAGCAACATGCTAACATTCAAATCCATTCAAAATCAACAACAAACTGCAAAAAAATGAGTCACAACACACCACCCGTGGGATCTAATTCACAGAACGGTCACATCTGAATCCCCATGACAGATGTATGAAGACAGCGCACCATGTTTTCGAAAATGGCTAGCATGTCTATTAGCCTGGCAGCTGAATCTCCCAGTGTTTCCAGCATGTATACCTCTATGTGTGAACGCAGGTGTTATGAAAAGAAGCGAGGCCAGCCCAAGCTGTGGTTGGCACCAAACCCACAATCAAGTATGAAAGCCAGCGTTTATGCAGTCAGAGGCTCATTGCCATCCGCCCAGCGCAGCCTCAAAACCCCTTTTAATTCGCCACTGAGCGGCTACTGTTCCATCAGCACCCGACAGGAATAAAAGTCAACAAGCAAACACTATTAGCATCCGGTTTCGTGTGGTACTGATGCCAGGCCACAGCTGAGGAGTGTAGAGCTGAATGAGGTACAGTGGTTTGCTTGACTTGTCACTCACCTGGATTGTGTCGTACACAAACTCTTTGCCACAGTATTTGCAGGGCTGTGTGCGTTTGGGACACTCCGTCATGGTGTGCTGGGACAGGAGTCGCCGCATCATTCTTGCGCCACACTTGTTTTCGCAGTAAACGCTCTCCTGCGGACAGATGCCTTGGTGGTTCTGAGGGATGCCAAAGAGATGGAGATGTCAGAAGAGTCAGGTCAAGTCACAATAATCTCAATGGAGCTTTATACAATGCAAACTGTATTAAAAAACTGCTTTACAAAGAATTTAGATGAATAGTTTACAATCAGGTTTAACAATAAACTTATTAAGTGATATAATAATCTGAAAAATAGCAACATATGTTCATACATAAGGTCATGTTTGGGTTTTCAGCCAGATCACATGAGAAAACATAACTATTTTATTTATTTATTCATATTGTATTGTCAGAAAAGTGGCTAAACTACTCTGCTTTGGGGGATGAGAAAATTGTACTAAAATGTACAAATGAGTTTGTATAAATTAATAAGAATTAGCCACTGAGTTATGAATTACTGTGGGATTGAATTGGGATTTCATTCATTCCTTTTCTTGTTGACTTAGTCCCTTTATTAATCTGGGGTTGCCACAGCGGAATGAACCGCCAACTTATCCAGCACGTTTTTACGCAGCGGATGCCCTTCCAGCCGCAACCCATCTCTGGGAAAAGTTAGGATTTCACATATATAATATATACATTGTGGAAAATGAGTATTGAACACGTATTCATTTATCTCAGAACAACCAAAGAAATCCATATATGCAAAGAAAACAGATCTAATTAGTATACAGGGGAGATGTAGAAAGGCAGTGAAAGCCCAGACAGCAGCTGAAATCTCTCAGTAGTTTTTCAGCAAAGCTTTGCCCTTCGTCATTATAAATAAATATTAACTGCATTAATCCAACCTCTAGATTAGCAGGAGGATGAAGATGAAACCAGGGTGAACATTTTAGCAAAACAATGATGCAAAACACAGCCAAGGAATCTCTCAAATGCTTTCAGAAAAAGAAAATCAAGCTGTAGAATGGCCCAGCCATTTACCTGACTTGAATCCAATAGAGAATACAAATAAAGATCAGATTTGATAGATGAGACTCACAGAACCAAAAAGATTTTTACACTCTGTTGAAACTCACACCTGAACAATATTGCATTAAATGTCCTTTAACGTTTATTTTTTTCAACAATTGGGAATACAAATATGTACATATATGTTCAAATATGTTAGATATCATTTTATACATATGTTCATATATGACATACATCAAATTTCCATATGAGCATAATGCTATTCAGAATGCTAGTGTTGTTTTGATGCAGGGTGACGAGATATATCAGAGTGGAATACAAGATGAACAAATGATTAGATATTAACACAATAAATAAGAATCATTTTTACTACTTACTCCAGTTCACCAACATATAAACAACTAAGAAAAATAAGTAATAGTTATCAACATACTCCCGCAGTTAATGGATTTCATTAAAACATTTGCAAACATATTTTGTATTTCAAGTGTTTTTTAAATGAATTATGAAATGTGCAAATACGTATTTCTAGCACAAAACCCCGAACACTGTATGAAGTTACAAATTCTACCAATTATTTGTTTGACATTAGCGTCAATGGTTTGAAATGTTGTTTACAATCAGGCAAATTATGCAATATTTTTCTGTAAATACCTTTAAAACAGATACAATAAAGATATATAATTAAAAACGGGATGTCTGGAAGAAGTGGAAATTTATGAGGAAAAAAAACTTTTATAAATATGTATTAAAACTGACATGTACAGACATCAATTGATATAGTGATCAAACACGTACAAGGACTTTCTATGCATAAAAACACTTTATGAAAGGTCAAAATGTCTAAATGTAAAGGTGCTAGAATACTAGAACAAGCAGATTAAGATCTTAGTCACACTTTATATTAGGGTACAAATCGTACTATTAATATGTCCCTTTGACTTTTAGCTCTACAAACTTGTAATTAGCAGCGTATGAATTGTTAATTAAGGAGGTAGTTGTGTTTATGTATTAAGAAGGGTTAAGGATGTACAATAAAATCATACAGAATATGTTTTTATAACAAATAAACAGACAATATCTTACTATTACGCAAGTAATTAGCCACTAGTTAATAAGAGGAACTGGTACTTAGACTGAAATGATACCAACAATTTTTTAAGAGAAGCTGAAATACACGATAAAAAATGTTTGTTTTTTCCATAATAACTCCGAACACTAAAAATAAAGCTGAAAAACAAGATATCTGGTCACCGAAGTCTTTCTGCAACTACTATTTCATCGACTCGCATTGAGTAAAATCTTTTTACACTGCAAGCAGTGTATTCTCGCCATGACTAGAATGTCTGTGTAGTCATATCAAGCAGTTCCATGATGCAGAAACAGACAGCAAACATCAAAAAAAAAAATAAAAAATCCAAATAAAATGGTCTTTAATCACAAATTGTAACAATTAAGCGCAATTTCAAAGCCTACCCACAAAACAACAAAGAAAGATGCCTATAAAATGCTTAAAAGGCTATTTTGTATATCGTGAGGTTGGCGTCGCGTGTATAAAAATAGGAGTGGCACTATATTAGCAAACAACCACAGTTCTTGTGCTACTATGAGTTCAAGCTGCCGGTTTGCCAATTACAAATTCTTAGACTTCACACATTGCAGAATTACACTATGGTGAGAAGCACACAAGCCTTTTTTTCATGTAGCAGTGCTCAACACAGAGCACATACTAACTGGTAGGCATTAAAAGATAGTGTTTTAGTTAATATGCTAATTAATTAAAAACGCAAAGATAAAGTTATAATTTGTCTGTTAACTAGGAAGAATATAATCTCTGTAGCCATCGATGATGATTCTGTGTTTTGTTGATCATGATAAGCTTCACAAATACAACCGTATTTGTAGTAAAACCCAACAGTCAACTTTATCAAATGAAATGAGTGTAGTTAACTCAATATTTACTGAAAGTTAATTCGACTCATTTGAAGAGTTTTGAACTCAGTGTTGAAGGTAATGAGTAAATTAAGAACCTCATTACTTTAACTTAAATGGAGTAAGTTCACAGTACTCACATAGATTCATTTTTTTTCTCCCTCAAATGGTTTGTTGCAATCGGTTTCCTCAAATGGTTTGAGTTGCCTTAATTTATTGGGTTTTACAGAACTCAGTTGGTTTGAGTTCTCTTCATTTATCGGGTTTTACAGTGCTCAAATTGCTTTATTTACTCAAATGCAGGTTCACAGTACTCATTAGGATTAGTTTTTGAACCTAAATGGTTTGATGCAATCGGTTTCCCAAAACGGTTACTTTAACTTTTTGGGTTTTACAGTAGATGTTAAACTTGACAACAGCATCACCGCCATTAAGTTTCACTCTTTCAAAATCTATAAATTGGAAAATATGGAATAGTATGGACTCAATCACCTACAACAACTTGTGGTTCAACAAATTGAGGCTAAGAAAAGAACCTAATGCTGCAGACAAAGGAAATTAGTAAATGGCTTTTATGGGTTTTGGCCAATAGAGAAAAAAAGTCGAAATTATGAACTGAAAAAAGGCTATGCTGCTTTCAAAATCAAGTCAGCCGTTGTATCACTTCAACTTTCACACAGAACACGGAAAGCACTGTGCTATGAAACCAATTCATTTCAATGACTTGTGAGAAGGAAAAGAGAGGTTAGTTGCCACGCCAACAAAACAGTAAGAGCAGTGGATGGTATCGTTGACTAGCTAGCACACATGCGGCAGTCAAAGTTTGAACAGCTCAATAACCCACTCTGTGAAGCATGTACTTGAGGGCTGGGTGATTAATCGAAAAATACTCAAAATTGACATTCAGAACCTTTAATCAATCAAAATTTTCCAGGATTATTTTTTCAATTAATTTCCATGTCACGTGACCCCACTCTGTTAAAGGCTGTGGCTGATTTCTACTTCTGCGGCAACTATAAGCATATAAAACTTGTCAGTGAACTATAAGGGCAAAAAAGTAAATAAATAAATAAAATAATTGCTCATTAATCGAAATCGAGTTAAAATGTTCAATTAATCGAGATTTTGATTTAAGACCAAATGGCCCAGCCCTACATGTACTGCACATCCTCACCAGAAAAGCAAAGTCCGCACAAATAACCCCCCAACAGGACATTTCTATGTTGTACACTTGTTCCTGCTGCTTGCAACAGTGCAACTGTTCTGTCATGGAAGCACTGGTAAAAAAAAGACACCTCTCGAATGTGTTTTTTATTGACTTGTGTTTGCTTGTTTTTTTATTAGTGTAACTTAAGTAACTGAGTTTAATAAAAAAAAAATCTTACAAAATTGCTGTTTATTTTTTTACTTTGTAATAAATAATTAGAGTTATTATTGAGGTTCTAATAACTATGGCACACTATACGCCTGTGGCTTCTCCCATGCTGGAAGGGGATTGTCTGTTGATATAATTATAGCTAGCGTCACATCATTCATAAGGATGGGTGTTATTACTTGCGTACTTAGAAATTACAGCAGAAATTGATCTTTAAGGGACAGTTCACCAAAAAATGAAAGTGGTTCTAAACTTTGATGAAATTATTTCTTCTATTGAACACAAAACAAGATATTCTAAAAAATGTTGGAAACAAAGCAGCCAGAGATCTTCATAGTAAGAACAAAAATATACTATGGAAGTTACTGGCAGTTTTTTCCAGCATTCTTCAGAATATCTTCCTCTGTATTCAACCGAAAGAAAATCAAAAAGTAATAAATAATTACTACAAAGTGGTTTTGGGTGGTTTGACCAAGTGCAACTAGAATTTTTGATTACGGCATCAGCCCAAAATTGTTATTGCTGTGCATCCCTAGAGTTCTAGGAACTTTAAAAAAGTTCCTCTGGTCCAAAAACCCCTAAACCTACAGTACTCTATACTATGATATTCACCTCATAGGCCTCTCCTGTGAACTCACTCCCGCAGAACTCGCACTTGACCTTGCGTTTGGGACAGTCGTGTTGCAGGTGTTCGGGCAGGTCTCTGCGCGTCAGCTTGACGGAGCAGCGGTTTGGGCAGGGGATCACATTGAAGGCGCAGGTCGAGAAGTGGCTCTGGGGGTGGATACAGACACAACACATTCAAACAAATCATCTCGAGACAAACTAAATTTGCAGTAGCTACATTGCAAGACCAAAGTAGAGATTGATGATTTCCAATGTTTACGATATACGTTTAAAAATCTTCTACAATAAGAATTACTAATTCCACAACAATGATTACAAACTGGAACTGATTAGTTCAGAGTTGTGTAAAGGCACTCGGAAAAAACGGTCTGTGCAGCGATTATACATACTACAGTGCAATACAGTTACTGACATACTTTTACTCCAAAAGAACGTTATAGATGGCAGTAAAAGCATCTGTGGAGTTTATTTGTGACTAGCTTCCTCTATAAATGAATCAGCTCTTACATCATGCTAATTATAATCATTAACGCAATAAATACCAGAAAATATTATGATATCATTTTACGCCCATATCACCCATCCCTAGTCAACCCAACCCTCGAAAAGCAAACATCAGAAAAAAATTGCCCAAGCCAAGCATATGTGGTCTCAGAGATGAAAAGCGTGATTACCTGTAGCTGTTTCATCTGGCCGGTCCAGCGGCAGCCCTCTTCACTGTGAATACAGCGGATGGGCAGCGCCAGTATCTGCTGCTCCAGCTCAGGGTCAGGATAGATCTATAACACAGCGTTACACCAAGGACGCATTAATCAGAGCTGTCTCCTCTCTTAAAACACACACTCATGGATAAGGCTCTCAAGGACAGGACAGAGGTCTGGGTTTAAACGTTCACTTATTAACTATGGCACACTATACGCCTGTGGCTTCTCCCACGCTGGAAGGGGATTGTCTGTTGATATAATTATAGCTAGCGTCACATCATTCAGAAGGATGGGTGTTAGTACTTGAGTGCTTTGAAATTACTGCAAGGATTGATCTTAAAGGGATAGTTTATGAAAAAATGAAGTGGTTCCAAATGTTAATGAAACTCAAGGGTTAAGAAAACGGCTTTTAGACAGCTTTACGATGCCTCTCATATGGAGAATGAAGTTGCATGAATTGCTCAGACTTCAACAGAGTGTAAAAATCTTGATGTTTCTGGGGGTCTCATTTGTCAAATGTGATCTGTATTTTGTATTCCTTATTGGATTCAAGTCAGGTGATTGGCTGGGCCATTCTACAGCTTGAATTTCTTTACTCTGATGGTATAGTTCCAGTTAAAAACACAGGTAAGAACAAGCTGAGGAGGTGTAAATGATGGGGATTCAGTTGTTTAATTATTGAATGAACTATCTCTTTAAAACACAATTATTGTGTAATAAGATTAAGTTTTTTCAAAACGCTTCACACCAATGCAAATCATGTACAGTATATAATTGCCAATGTTATCTTAAGATTCTAACAGGCACTTGTTAATAATAAGCTTCCAAATCTGCATTGTTTAATGCAGCCTTTGTGACATCACAGAGAAATTGGATGGGAAACAAACCAATAAATAAATAAATATTAGAAGTTTTTTTTAAAAGAGGTACATTTTGTCACTTATGATAAGTAAATATCCATCATTTTAAGATTTATGTCATTATAAGTCTATATACAATAGGGGAAACAACTATAAGCCTAAATGCATCACCATTTTTCTAAGAAAACATATTTTTAAAGGTGATGTTGACTTGAAAATTTCACCGAAAATAAATCCATCTATGCAAAGCTAACAAAATTAATTAGTTTTCAAAGTGAAATGACACAGGGAAAAAGTATTGAACACATGAAGAAAAGGAGGTGTAAAAACGCAGTGAAAGCCCAGACAGCAGCTGAAATCCACGAGTAGTTCTTCAGCAACCCTCTGCCCTCAGCCCTGTCATTGTAAATTAATATCAGCCGCTTCAGTCCAACATCTACATTAGCAGGAGGATGAAGATGAAACCAGGGTGGACATTTGAGCAAGACAATGATCCAAAACACAGCCAAGGAAACTCTTAAAAGGGTTTCAGAAGATCAAGCTGAAGAATGGCACAGCCAATCACCTGGCTTGAATCAAAATAAAGATCAGATTTGATAGACGAGACTCACAGAAACGTCAAGATTTTTACACTCTGTTGAAAAACTCAAACCTAAGCAATTTATGTGACTTCATTCTCCCTATGAGAGGTGTCTTTAAGCTGCCATCACCAAAACAAAGCCTTTTATATAAAAGTATTAAATACATTTTTGTAGTTCAGTATTTTATTACACATTTTCCAGATTTTTATTTTTTATTTTTATGTTTGTATTGTTTGGATTTTTACCAAAATCTGGTTGAGTTCCATGTCAACAGCTCCTTTAGAAATATTATTCCCAGGGAAAAACATGACGTGCTCAATACTTATTTCCCTGACTGTATACAAAATGTTTACTTATGTAAACGAACCATATATACTTATGTAAAAGATACAATATATAATAGTTATTTTTGCATCAAATCTTTTCAATATTGTGTCCAATTAAACAACAATGATGCAACATTGTGAAACTGCATTTAGAGAGGTGCAAAAAAATAATGCTTTGTTAAAAACACAAATACATTATGTAAGCTGCATGACCTTAGCCAGTGCCCTGTAAAACGAGAGCGTACACGTGCATCTGTGTGTGTATGTTACATCCAGCGGCTACTGCATCTTCCCTTCATCCATAAAGTTGATGAAGGATGAGCAGTTCCCCATCCAATCAGCCCAAATCCCCAGCCTGTGGGATTTACATACACACACAGATCTGCCGGACTATGACTGAGCACATCAGACCCTGCAGACGTGGATGTTTTCTTTCCATGTCACCCAGTATGGAGCCACACACAAACACAATAAACACTTGCTTTTTTTCATAGACAGATTTTTTTTTTTAAGATAAACTCTCCCATCTGAGCCATACTGCCATACACATGATGATTTGTAGATTTGTTTAAAAATGTAAAAAGTAATATAAATAACTACAACATCATGAGTAAATGGATAATTTTTCGTACATCATTCGTACAATTTAGTATGATTTACTTGTCCCCAGTGACGGTTGGGTTTAGGAGTATAGGATTAAGTGCTACATCTTAAAATCATACAAATTTATCCAAATTCATATGAATTAGCCACTAAACTGACAAAACGTGAAATAGTTATGTTTCCTCGTGAGATGAGGTTTCACAGGTTGCAGATCAGTATCTGGTCACTTATTGGCTGTTGCTGCTCATTTAGATAAGTTAGTTTTATTTTGTTTTGTGCGCAAAAGATGAGATATGAGAACTGCTCTAAGAAGCTACGCTTCTCTTCACATTCAGATCCTGCACAAAAATCCAATTTAGACTGTTTAGGCTGTGTTTGGCCAACGTGTTTTTGGGCACCGGTGTCCTCCTTGGTGATAAGTATTGTCCCAGAATGCTTTCTATTTAAGTGCTTAAACAAGTTGCTGGTTGAGTTAAAATCAGTTAAAAGTTCTTTAAAGACTAAACATAAACTGCATTTCACAGCAATATTTTTGCTTTTACGCTTAATGAAATCAAAGTAATGTCTGTATTTCCACTTGAAGAACCAACAACTCTCGTCAGCAGCTATTACATCTTGCGTATTCTAGCAATTTAAAAGTGTGTGCTTATTAAGTGACGTTGAAGCGGAAAATGTGATTTAAAATTTTTTTTTTTTCTTCAAAAAACTATATTTGTAATGTAAGTAATGCAATTACACTGACGTTAGTAGCTGTGATCAAATTACACAAATTTAAATTGTAATTTGTTACATTACTGCGTTCTGCAAAAATGTAATACAGTAACGCGTTACTGAGGAATACGTTACACCCAACTCGGTCCATTTATTCATTTTCTTTTCCCCTTAGTGCCTTATTTATCAGGGGTCGCTACAGCGGAATGAACCGCCAACTTTCCTGGCATATGTTTTATGCAGTGGACGCCCTTCTAGCCGCAACCCAGTACTGGGAAACACCCATACACTTGTGTTTACACACACGCACTTATACACTACGGCCAATTTTGCATACCCAATTCACCTACAGTGCATGTCACCCGGAGGAAACCCACGCAAACACAGGGAGAACATGCAAACTCCGCACAGAAATGCCAACTGGCCCAGCCGGGACTGAAAACAGCGACCTTCTTGCTGTGAGGCGACAGTGCTAACCACTGAGCCACCGTGCCGCCCTTTAGGTAGTTTTTAAAACATGAAAAAAAATTCTACACAATGTACACAAAACAAATATAGCTTTTTTGAACAGTTGCATTTAGTTACTTTTGTAAAAGAAAAGCATAAGTACATAATGAAATGAGACATAATAATAATGCAGCTGTTCACTATATAACTTTGTGAGAGTAGGAGGATGGAATGAGACGAGAAATGTGAGGTGAGCCCAGCCTCAAACAGGCAGAGACAGGCAGTGATCTGCGGCCCTGCGGGGGTGATGGGTAATCTGTGGGCGACTCGCTGCTCTTTAAAAATGACTGCCTGTGCAATAACTGTGTGTGTGTGTGCGTTCAGGATTGTGAGCATCAGACGTAGTAGAGTAAAGTAGAGTTTTCCCCCCTGACTTCATGCAAATCACAGTTTCAGCGGATTAGTGCACTAAAGCTCTTTCCAACACAGAACAGGTTTAAGTTGTTGCATGTGCCCATCCTGAAGCGTGTCAAACACACTGCAGCAGAGCATGACTCAGATGTTACCACGGTTTGCTTACAAATATGGCAATAGGGCTGAAATTTGCATACTTTCTACTAAGCGGGTGATTCATTTAGGGCAAAATAAAAAATCTGTTCCATTTAAAGATCCCTTTGAAATGCGTAGCTTGGTTCAATGTGTGAGGAAATTTCAACTGAATACAGGGCATGATATTTTAAGTAGCTCCTCCTCTTTTTTTGAAAATAGCCAATGGCGTTTTGTTTATGTTACAGCTCTGCCAGTCAGAGTGGTGGAGCTAAAGCACATCTGTTACTCATGACAACAGTCTATAACAGTCTGTCTGCTGCTTCTCTGCTTTAAATGACAGCATTCACGGTTATTAAAAGATCTGATACATTTTGTAATCTGTGCTGAATCTGTATTGTTGTCTCTCTGAACCAGAGCCTGAAAAAGTGTGTTTTCAGCTTGTGACTTTTCAGTTTGTTCAAATCCTGAGCGTGTTTGCTACCGTTTATTATTTTCTTACATAAGCAAGTTCCCATGCAAATATACTGTATAAACACTCGGTTACAAGTGAAAAAAGACACTTTCTACTACTCGGTATGATTCGGCACGATTCACCTAGGTTCAGCTTTACGTGGCTCAATTTACATTTCCATTCCAGTTTAGTATCTCTTAAAAAAGGTGTGATTATCGCTGTAGTTGTGCGGCCTTTACTGATGTGACTGTGCAATTTTTTTTTCATGCTGGGTGGTCTCTTGCAGCTCTTACTAGATCTGCTCATCGGTAGGACCAGACAGAGTCTGTGGACATTTTTAGATATTGTAAATGTCTGCGGATTTATGCAGAATGACTTTGGTAGTATCATTACTAAAAACTTAATATATGAAATAAAAAATAAAAACCTTTTTATGTTGCTTAAAGTAAAGCATAGGAAATCCAATTAGATTCACTTGTTTGGTAAATAAAACAAGTCTCTTATATAATACTGTATATCTATCTAACAAAAGAACCAAACTGTATTGTAAAAAAAATTATTGATACTTGATACTATTGAAATTCATTCAAAACCAATAACTTTAAGTTTACACACATTTACACAAGTAAATAAATAGACTCGATGGGCTAAAAATGCTCACTCGCAGATTCTGTGTGGGCCTACTCATCGGCTACCACCAATAAGAAAAACATCTGGAGCTCCTCTACTGACCACAATGCATTTCAGGTGTATTTTATTGCTGTGGTAGAAAAACTGTTTACCGGTGGCTGCTGATGGCTATTTAAAAAAAGTGTCTTTGGTGTCTTTTGTCGCAAATCTAGTGATGATTCTGGACCAATATAGTAAGAGTGGACCAATCCGTTATGTTTATGGGTCACATATAGGTAATAACACGCCTCACATGGAACCTCATCCAAAGTAATTCTAAAAAAGCCCCCTAAAGCAAGGGTTCCCATTCTTTCATAGACGCCAGAATCAAGGACTTTTTAAAGCATTGTTTATTTTAAATCAAGTATCTTTATAATTTACACCCTACTATATGTAGCGTCATGACAGACCTTACTTTTCTTAACATTTTCATTCCTTCATTAATTTTTCTTCAGATTAGTCCCTTATTTATCATTGGTCACCACAGCAGAATGAACCGACAACTATTCCAGCATATGTTTTATGCAGCAGATCCCGTTCCAGTCAAAACCCAGTACTAAGAAACATTTTACTTGCATTTTAAACCTTTTTTTAAAAATGACAGAGCAATGATAATGTTTTGAATGTGTAAGTTTCATAAATTTAAACAATTTTAATCATGTTCAAAAGGCTTTAATAAAATTCATTGAATTGAATACTGGTAAAATTCGAATGCAGTTTCTAAAATATTGATACACATTTGCATTTAATTGTAGTTCTTGTACAAGTTTGAAAGATCCTGGAACACTTTTAAAAATGGGCCACTGTGTAAACACGAGCATTGGAGCCATAATGTGCCACACATGCATTTTTAAGTAGGCTATATTTTCAAGTACTTTCAAGGCCTTAAATCGAAGATGTCAGAAATTCAAGTACTTTTAAGAAACATGAAAAAACGTGCGGTGCGAACCGAACCGTGCCATGCCATGCAGTGGAAAAGCATCTTAAGTGACTGATTATCAGCTTCAGCTTGTAGGTGGAACAATTAAAACACCAAAGAGCACTTGACTGATTAAAAGATCTGAAGAAAAGCTAAAGTGCATGGTGAGGTCACAAAAAATCTTGACTCTTATAGGCGGAAAGTGAGAAACTGTAAATTTTGAATGCTTATATCTTTTGTGAATGTGAATAAACAAAAACTTTAAGACAAACATATTGGGTAACACTTTACAATAAGGTTCATTAGTTAAGGCATTTACTAACATGAACTAATCATGAACAACACATGTACAGCATTTATTAATCATAACTGAACATTTACTAATGCATTATTAACATCCAAGTCCATGCTTGTTAACATTAGTTAATGCACCATAAGTTAACATGAACTAACAATGAACTATACTGTATTTTCATTAACTAACAATAACTACCATGAACAAATACTGTAGTAGATGTGTTGTTTTGTTCATAATAGTAAATGCATTAATTAACATTAACTAATGTACCTTATTGTAAAGTGTGACCACATATTGTAACCAATAAATCAAATCAAATCAAATCAAATTTCTTATGTTAAACTAGAAAGAAAAATGTTGGAAACTCTAGCCATTGACATTCACAGTAGAAAAAAAAACTATGGATGCCAAAGGCTTTTTGGTTTTCGACATTTTTTAAAAGGCGTTTTTTTGTGTTCAATAAAAAATAAATAAACAAAGAAAAAAGAAAGATAGAAAGAAAGTAAAAGAAAGAAAGAAAGAAAGAAAGAAAGAAAAATAAAGAAAAATAAACAGGTTTGGAAAAAGTTAGAGGGAGAACAAATAATGGCAGATTTGTAGTTTGTGTTGGAATGAATGTCTTTCAAATAATTTAGATTATTAACAAATAAATTTGGGACACGTTTTTTATCATGATTATATAATATGAAAATAAAAGTTCTCATCCTACAAGTTGCTAATCAGAGTAACTTTAAAATGACTCTGTAAACTCAAGGTACAGTATATATAGTCATCATCTGTGAAGCGCTCAGAGGTTTCGTAATCCCAGTCTCTAGGGCACACATGAGAAAAAGGACTCTTTAATGAACGCCGACACTCGTGGCATTTTTCCCAGCTCAACCTGATTAATTAGCTAAAGTGCAAAATGAAAAATTAACTTACACTAATTAAAGATTTGGTGAAATTCCTGCTTTAATGTGGCTGGGTGCAGATTAGACAAGCCCAGGGTATGACTGCCTAACTCAAATCATATATAGCATAGGAAATACTTACAGTGGGGGCAACTGTATTAATATTTAATACATTCATAAAGAGATTAATCACTTTGAAACACCCTTTTATAAACTCAACACAGCTTAGCCAAATTTCACAATAATTCTCAACCAAATGTAGGTAATCTTGTACAATTTTATACTATATTAGTATTATAATTTTAGGTTAATTTTTATGAATTATGAAAATGATAATAAAGTGCATCTAGAAAGTATTCATAGTGCTTCACTTTTTACACATTTTTTATGTTACAGCCTTATTCCCAAATTGATAAAATTCATTTATTTCCTCAAAATTCTAAATTATGATTATGAAATAAAAGATTTGTCGATAGACATCAGGGACAGGATTGTCTCAAGGCACAAGGCTTGGGGAGGTTACAGAATAATTTCTGCTGCTCTGAAAGTTCCAATGAGCACAGTGGCCTCCGTCATCCATAAGTGGAAGATGTTTGGAACCACCAGGACTCTTTCTAGAGCTGGCCAGCCATCTAAGCTGAGTGATCGGGGAAGAAGGGTCTTATTCAGGAAGGTGATCAATAACCTGATGGTTACTCTATCTGAGCTCCAGCATTCTTCTGTGGAGAAAGTAGAACCTTACAGAAGGACATCTGTGAGGCAATCCAACAATCAGACCTGTATGGTAGAGTGGCCAAACTGAAGCCACTCCCCGCCTGGAATTTGTCAAAAAGTAACTAAAGGACTCTCAGACCATAAGAAACAAAATTCTCTGGTCTGATGAGACTAAAATTGAACTCTTTGGAGTGAATGCCAGGCGTTATGATTGGAGAAAAACAGGCACTGCACATCACCAGGCTAATACCATCCCTACAGTGAAGCATGGTGGTTGCTGCATCATGCTGTGGGGATGATGTTTAGCAGCAGGAACTGGAAGAATAGTCAGGATAGAGGAAAAGATGAATGTGGCAATGTACAGAGACATCCTGAATGAAAACCTGCTTCAGAGTGCTCTTGACCTCAGACACCGCCAAATATCAATGGAGTCGCATCACAACGATTCTGTGAATGTCCTTGAGTGGCCCAGCCAGAGCCCAGACCTAAATCCTATTGAACATCCCTGGAGAGATCAAAAATAGCTGTACATCGTCGTTTCCTATCCATCCTGGCATCATATTCAAAAAGACTTGAGGATGTAATTGCTGCCAAAGGTGCATCAACAAAGTATTGCTGTGAATACTTCAGTTCATGTGATTTTTCAGTGTTTATTTTCCAATAAATTTGCAACAATTTAAAAAAAAATTATTTCACATTGTCATTTTGGGGTATTGTGCATATAATTTTGAGGAAATGAATGAATTTAATGCATTTTTGAATAAGGCTGTAACATAAAAGAATGTGGAAAAAGTAAAGAGCTATGAATACTTTCTGGATGCAATTTATAACATGTAAATACAAACTTTTATCTTGGATAAAATTGTGATTATTCATTTGACAGCACTATACACTTTCTGCACCATTAAAAAACAAACAAAGTAAATAAAGGATAAAATAATATTTTTTACAGGTTTGTTTAGTGGTGCAGAAAAGCCACACAGCACTGAATCCCTGTGTCATCTCCATTCATTTCCCCGTGCCGGGTGAAATGTGTGGCCTGTGGTAGTTCATTAGTGTGATTATTCCTGTGTTTTGAGAAGCATGGACGAGGACTCAATGCCTCTGGCTCTTCACTGACTCACAGCACACTCCAGCAAAGCCACTCGAGGAAAGCGGAACACCGAATAAAGGCACAGAACGAGGCCTCTGAGACTCCACTGGAAGTCAATCACTGTGGGAGAGATTGAACAGTAATCTGTGCTACAACAGAGATTACAGCTGAGTGAATTACCTTGGCGTAATCCAATGGGAGCTGGTCCTCCGGGCACTTGAAGACCCCCTCACTGCCAACACAAAAGAGGAAACATACAACATTAGTCTCACACCGTAAACATATTCAGAAAAAAAGTTTAATCTGAAATTAAAGGGGTAGTTCATGCAAAAAGGACAATGTACAGTCACAAGTATTTAGTCACACTTGAGTGGTTATAAAGCTTTCCGGAATCCAAATCGTTTGTTTGTATGTGTGTTAAACACACAAAAAAGATATTTTGAAAATTTTTCTAAATTGCTGGCCATAGACTTGCATAGTATCTTTTGTGTGAGTGAATTTTCATTTTGGGATGAACTATCGCTCTAAAAGAGCAGTAAGTAAGTTTGATATCCAGTGGTTGAACTAGGTATTGCACTCCTAATTCAAAACACACGCAAGCGGAGGTTGCCAGATTGACAACACCAACAGCAGTGTGTCTGATTGTTTAGCCCAGGGGTCACCAATCCTGGTCCTGGAGGGCCGGTGTCCCTGCAGGATTTAGCTCCAACTTGCCTTAACACACCTGCCTGGATGTTTCAAGTATACCTAGTAAGACCTTGATTATCTTGTTCAGGTGTGTTTAATTAGGGTTGGAGCTAAAATCTGCAGGACACCGGCCCTCCAGGAACAAGTTTGGTGACCACTGGTTTAGCCCAAAGGCTGATTTAAACCGTGTTCTAAATAAAAGCAATGGCACATGAATAATTTCCATATTTGAAGGAGTTTTTGTCCAAACCAACACCAGAAAGTTATATTTTAGAAACGGCTTCTATTTCTTGCGGCTGAAAAACAGAAAACTGATTGCCTCAGGTACATCCATGTGCTTTATTCAGTGTTAAATGCTAATAATGTGAGTTTGAGTGCCATTTCACATGACATTTATAACTATAATACTGAAAGCAGCTCAGATCTTGAAAATGTACTGTTTGAAAATGAGCTTAAGAACTGTAACTCAGTGTAAATCATTAGTGATTCAGCATGTTCATTTAATAATGTTAAAGAGCTTTAAAATGTATTTATCAAATTATAAACCATACCATTTTGTTGGAGTGCAGTAAGTGCAATACTGTGTTTCTGAATGGCTTTATTTCAATTTCTGTCGTGTCTTGTATGGCCTTATCAATACTAAAACAACACTGATCACTACATGTAAATTTTGTACACAAGTTAAGTATTTATATAGCAAGTACTTTTGTTGAAATATGTATTTTGACATAATAAAACATGTATGAAAACCTTCATTTATTTTTTCTTCATGAAATCAGGGAAATCAAGTGAATCGCCCTGACATTTTTTTTCAGGCATCAAAAATGCACATTAAAAGTTACATTTAAAACCAAAAGTAGAATACATGCTCATTAAATACTCTTCAGTGTAAATATACTGTACAAGTCAGAGATGTTTTCATGACCACTTTAAAATAAAATCTACAAAAAGTAAATAAATAGAAAGCACAGTAAAGCATAATAAATAAAATGTATGCTTTAAAAATATATATTAAAAATCAATGTTTATTTTTAGAATTTAAATAGCACACATTCTAATATATATATATATATTGTTTTGATACTTGAAATATTTCATCAGATGCGAATTTAACCCTTGTGCACTGTTCAAATGTACTACCCTTTTGTTATGTTAGGGATGAAAACATCAACTAAATTAAACAGCTGTAAAAATTCATCAGATAAAAATTAGTTTTGATTATTTTGCAAAAATCTGTTAATCAACCTCCAGTCCTGACCAAAACTACTAAATTGTTTAGAAAATACAGCATTTAACTCTTTAATTGCCAAGTTCACAAATGATGTCACTGATTTGGTGAAAAATCACACACAAAATGACGTGTTTTCAATATAAGTCTAATTGTGGACTAGATTTTTTGTAACCTTTTATCACAGTCTATATTTATCTGATGCATTTTTACAGCAGTTTAATTTAGTGGTGTTTTCATCTTTAACATAACAAAAGGGTAGTACAGATTGTATATACTGTTGAGTTTTTAAAAGAATTTCAAAGCATTCTCTCAAAATATGTGTCAAATAAGATTTGTCAGCAAAAAATCATTCTGCTAACTGAAACACAGAAAAAGTTGTAGCCAAATTAAGAC
This sequence comes from Danio rerio, assembly GCF_052040795.2. Lineage (NCBI taxonomy): Eukaryota > Metazoa > Chordata > Actinopteri > Cypriniformes > Danionidae > Danio > Danio rerio. The sequence continues at coordinate 18,249,744 of NC_141035.1, read as the reverse complement.
GTAAATCACCCCAGAGTGGATGAAAACATCCTCAACAGTATATAAGGGTTGAGTATGCATCAAAAACGAGTTCTATTCACATTTATAGCACAAACTTGAGGACTAACTTTTTAAAAAATAAATAAATAAATAAATCTTGATTATGCAATCCGAGCCTTAGCAAGTACTTCCAAACAAGCACAAACTTTAGGACTACCTTTTTTTAAATGAGTAACGTTGAATGTGTAAACCAGAACACTGAACACATACAGCACTCCTGCCTTAGCAAGTACTTCCAAACATAAACTCTCTGCCCTTTATTCAGGATGAAGGTTAATCACGCAACCTTTTAGTGACCCGCTTACAACATCGCCGAAAGGAGCTGAGCAAAAGACACAGTGAGGGGACGTGAAGAAGCTCAAGAAGACATGAGATTTAACCCGGCTGTGAGGCGACCAGCTGAGAGGGCCGTCGTGCCTCATTAGCGGGGCCCCTCTGGCAGAGCGGGACGTCCAGAACAAGGATGTCACCATGAAATATTCACTGGATAAATAATGGAAGTGAGTGCAGATAGTGCTGATGGGCGGTGTGTGTGTGTCCTACTGTACAGCACTGTTATTTACATAAAAATACAGCCAAAAAGACCATCTGTGAAAGCGTCCCGAGAGATGTGTTAATACTGCCTGCGACTGCCTACAGACGCCATTAAACTGTACTGATGAACATGATACTACAGTGTGGGCTTCACATACTGTAAAGATGATTATTTAAGCTTTAAAAGAAAAAATTTTTTGGAGTGTTTACTAGAAAATGAGAATAAATGTATTACATATCTTACTTGCAATTGTTTTGTAAATGTTGTGTAATTTTATACAGTTATGTTGTAACTTATTTACAACAATAAGTATATTTATTGATTTTTACAAATATTTTATTAATAGTTTGAATTTAAGTTCAATAATTCAATTTGAGTTTAATAATTATTTTTCTTTAAGTATATTTAAATATTTAGTTAAATTGCTTAAAATGAAGTAACAAAATAATATAAATTGATCATAATTTTACTTAAATGAAACCATGGGATATCTTTATGGGATATAATTTCATTTTTTAAATAATCTTTTTTAATCTTCAAATTTAAGGTTACCAGAAAGCGTAATGGAAGAACAAAAACCTGTCAGGTAGCGAAATGAAACAAAATGAAACAGAACAAAACAAAACAATTTAAAATTAAATTAAATTAAATTAAACAAAACAAAACAATATAAAATTAAATTAAACAGAGGAAAACAAAACAATTCAAAGTTAAATAAAACGAAACAGAACAAAGTAACACGAAACAATTTAAAACAAAATAAAACAAAACAGAACAGAACAAAACAACTATTTAAAACTATTTTTTTAAAAACAAAACAATATAAAATTAAATAAAATGAAACAGAACAAAGAAAAATAAAACAATATTAAATAAAACAAAACAAAACAAAATTAAATTAAATTAAACAGAACAAAACAAAACAAAACAAAACAAAACAACAAAATAACACAAAAAACAAAACGATATAAAATTAAGTTAAACAGAACCAAACAAAGGCGAAGCAATGACGCAGTAGGCAGTGCTGTCGCCACACAGCAAGAAGGTCGCTGGATGATCCTCGGCTCAGTTGGCGTTTCTGTGTGGAGTTTGCATGTTCTCCCTGCGTTTGCGCGGGTTTCCTCTGGGTGCTCTGGTTTCCCCCACAGTCCAAAGACATGCGGTACAGGTGAATTGGGTTAGCTAAATTGTCCATTGTGTATGAGTATGAGTGTGTGTAAATGTGTGTGTGGCTGTTTCCCAGAGATGGGTTGCAGCTGGAAGGGCATCCGCTGCGTAAAAAAGTGCTGGATAAGTTGAAGGTTCATTCCGCTGTGGCGACCCCGGATTGTTAAAGAGACTAAGCCAACATGAAAATGAATGAATGAAAGAATGAGAACAAAATAAAACAAAGCAAAACAAAAAACAAAACAATACAAAATTAAGTTAAACAGAAGAAAACAACAACAAAATAAATCTAAACAAAACAAAATAAAAATTAAGTTAAATAAAACAAAATAAAAACACAATATTATAAAAATTAAATTTAACAGAACAAAACAAAACAAAAAAAATAAAACAAAACAATACAAAAGTAAACGAAGCAAAGCAAAACAAAACAAAACAACATGTAAATAAACAATGACAGTATTTACATTTTGGCTTTTTTTTTTAAACACCATTTATTCGCAAGTATTATTAAAACTGCTAAACAAGATCATCATTGTTATCTATAGAATGGTACGCTGAAGCATCACAAGACCTTGTGATGGCCAAACAAGTTAATAATAACTTTGTCCCTGCCATATAAGACAAATAATGCCACAGTGTGTTCGTTGATGGATCTCTAATGTAAAGAGAAACTAGCATCACATGACGTGAATTGTCCCGGGCAGACTGATGGCCAGATGGAAAGAGCTTTAGGCCTGAGGCGACGGCAGCCACATCCATTAAGGTTAGTGTGTCAGCAAGGCCACAATTAAAGCATCAGGCTTTAACACAAAAAGTCAATCAATGAGCCACCAGAGGCCCGCTGACTAACGCAATGCATGCTGGACTACATTACAACACCATCAATGTACTTCCACTGGGACTTTTGGGCTTTTCAGATGCACTGATTTACAACCCAGTCCTGCCCACTGACTGACGAACAAACACCAGACTGAAGATATGCTGGACGCTCTCGCTTCTTAGCAAGTAAATAAAGGGCTGGGGTCAGAATACCAGCTGAACATCTCCTTTTATTATGGACTCATTTGTTTTGTGTTCACTAGCTGGGTTTAACCACATCTTTTTAAGGTAACTGATTTTAATTTCTCACAATTTATATGGGCTGAATTTAAAGTAATGTTCAACTTAATTTGTTTGTTTAAATTCAGCCCAAATAAATAGTGTTATTAGGTAGTGCTGTTTAAGTTTTTTTTTTTTTCAGTGTATAAATAAAACGATAATTAAAACAATCAAAACATGTACTCAAGACTTTACATTCAGGCTGATCACAATATTTTCTGCTATTTATTTAGTTATCGATATTAGTGATGAGATTTCAAACACTGTAAAAAAATTATTAGTTGTCTACTTTAAAAAGTGCTTAAAGTAAACCCTTAAAATGATCAGGTAAACACATCATGAGCATAATTAGAAACATTAAGATAACTTAAATAAGTAACAATGGGTTTACTTGCTTTTTTAAGTGAAGTCAACTTGTTGCATTTAAAATATCTAATTACTTTTTAATGTGTATAAAAATAAAATAAATACTTTATTTATAGAAAGTGCAAAACTCACAGTGCCACCGCACAGCCCTAATTCAATTATATATATATATATATGTCTTTGGACTGTGGGGGAAACCGGAGCACCCGGAAAAAAACCATGCAAACACAGTAAGAACATGCACACTTCACTTCAGCTGAAGCTTGAACCAGTGATCTTCTTGCTGTGAGGTGATCATACCCACTGCGCCACCGTGATGCGTACCAAGTCATAATATTCAAAAAACAGTCGTAGCAGCATGAAGTACCTGGATACCTAACTACTAGCAAGATTCTGTAGTGCGCATCCAATAGACACTTTACTATCCTATAATGCCACTGACACATTTGTTCTATGCCCAACTGATGCAGGTAGGTCATATGTACTACGCTTGAATTCCATTTACATTCAAACTATATAGATGTACTTTTATAACTGTGATGAAGTAAATTCAAATGTAGTATATCTACACGAGAAGTATTTGATTTCGGACACAGCTATCCGGTATACAATAAAAAATCTCCATTGTACTATACAAACTGAAAAAAGCACTTCCACATTGTTTAAAATATCAGGCGTTTGTAATCCTATCGTGAAGTGATTATTTTAAAAATGTGCAATAAATAAAAGTGAATTAGATTCGTTTCCATCCAGCAGTCCAAATAGCTGAAGTTGTTATGGTTAATCTAGCAGCAGTAAATAAAACAAGGTAAGAACTACAATTAGTAACTGGGTATTATGTTTGAAATCTTAATTTATTCTGCAAATGCATTTCCATCTACAGTAGCAAAGTTAACCTATTGCAAGCGTAGATTGTGTGTGTGTGTGTGTGCAATTTAAGGGATGTTTTTTTCCATTTGTTTCAGATGCAATAGTTATAAAAAAAAAAAAAACAGCATGAGAAGCATAGCTTTTGTTATGTTTCAGCAGAGTATTAGTATTAGCGTAAGGAGGAGAACATCAGCAAATGCATTTCATCTTCGGTGCTGGAGCGGGAATGAAAGAAACACTTGAAAACTCTTGATGTTTTGCCTCGTGTCTGTTGAGAGGAAAGCTCGTGCACGGGTTTCTCTGAACTTGCTCTGACGTTCACTCTAACATGGCAATTCTGCTTTCATGTAGTCATCCTAATATTGCTCTAATATAAAACTAATTCACCAAGACATATTCAAATTTGCCACTTCAAGACACAAAAGCTAACATTAAAAAAAGCTATTATAAAATAAGAAATGACAGACAACACTCCGAAAATAATTATTCAGACTACTTATTTAGAATGAGCTGAAACAACTCCATTCTTGACATATTTAGGACAGCTTAATTGTTTGTTCAATTAATTTCACCAATTCACTTAAATTTGTCAAAACCAATTAACCTAACTTAAATGATTTGTTTTGAAACAGCATGAATGAATTGTGGGGAATCCTGAATTTATTATAGTGACGTTTGAGGATTATTTTATGCCAATCAAAGCAAATATGTTAATGTGACACTAAATATGTTTCAAATAATTATTCTATGTATTATTCCTCATTCAGCTTTTTAAAAAATAGTCCTAGTTAAATTCCAACAAACAAACAAACAAACAAACAAATTAATTAAACAACTAGAAAAATAACTAACTAACTAAATAAATAACTAACTAACTAAAGGTCGGCTGTACACTGTAAGATAACATCTGTCATAAAGTCAGACTAAACGACAATAAAGACACGCCAAACATGAAAGAAAACGCCCCTGGAGTTTGACGTCATCTAGCCGAGACACTTTCACTATCCACGTTCTGAAATAATTCCTCACAGCAAACGTAAACAATCTGTTGGCAATTTTCCTCACAGTGTGTCTCAACAATAAAACATTTCCCCACAGTGATTTGAGTTGTCGCATGGATTGCATCATCAAATTCGAAGCTCTTATTGGCTCTTTGATGGATGCTCATTGCAGCTGTAGTCACACTGCAGGAAAGTGTCTGAAATCTTCTTTTAGGATTCTCCAAATTGTCTCAGATGACAAAATCATGGCTGATTCTCACAGTTTGAGCAGGGCTTAACAGACTTCCCAAAGTGGAGGTCGGGACTTGGTGATTTATAAAAATCTAATTTATTTCAATTAACCATTAGAATTACCATATTTCATCCATAACCTGCTGAAGATAAAAATAGTAGTTTATGATCAATATATACTATATAGCTACCATAATAGCTTCTAGCTACTGGTTCTATTGGATTGTGACTCCTGGGGTGATTACATTATATTAAAGACACAGCGATAGCGTCAGATGCAGCAGATTGATTTTATGGCACCAGGTTAAACATTTACAGCACTCAAATACATTTAAAAAAATTAAACGAAGAATAAACTTGGGCCTATTGAAGTATGTGTGCCGTTGCATGCAAGGTTTCTGTATTAATAACTACCTCAGAAGATATTGGGGGTCGCGAGTCACTTGCATTGTTATATTGGAGGTTGCGGGCTGAAAACTTTGGGAACACCTGAACTAACTAACTAACTAACTAACTAACTAACTAACTAACTAACTAACTAACAACTAACTAACTAACTAACTAACTAACTAACTAACTAACAACTAACTAACTAACTAACTAACTAACTAACTAACTAACTAACTAACTAACTAACTAACAACTAACTAACTAACTAACTAACTAACTAACTAACAACTAACTAACTAACTAACTAACTAACTAACTAACTAACTAACTAACTAACTAACTAAAGAAATAAGAAATACATCAATTAATACTTGGTAATTAACTGAATTAAAATAAACTGAAGGATTACAATTACAAATGCTAAAATAAAAAAGTAAAAAAAAAACATTTAGCATTTTTGATGAAATACTATTGTATTAACACCACAAAACAAAACAACACAACATAACAGTCACTATACACTAAGAAACAGAGAACTTAGTACTAAGATTGGCTTTGCATTGTGTTAAGTGAAATCTTTACAAAATTAATAGATGTTGAAGATTATTTTTGTTTCTCTATTTTTTTAATCCCTCTAGTTAATGTTCTTAAGTAACTTAACTGCCCCACTCCCACTGGCATCTGAACAATGGGGCAAATAAGTGAAAGCTCAGTCAGAGATCCTCCAAGACACAGGCCGGCCTGACAGATGCTCTGCTGGAGAGACGGCCGAGCGAGACGAAGGCCCATGTGTTCTAACAGCAGGACAGACGAGAACGCCTGCAGGCCAATTTCATATTCATGTCTGTCCCCTTCACCCAACACACACATCCAGCGCTCTCGTCTCTCCATAAACCTCATCTTCTGCATCCTGTAGCCACAACAGCATCAGACATGCAGAATAAACAGGACTGTTCACTTCTCAGTGAGTCCACTTTAAAAGGGGACATACAGTATTTCGCCATTTTTCTTAGGATATAAAATATATCACTCGAACCAAAAACTGAATACAGATATTAAACCAGATAAGGAAATATTTAAAATCACCTGATGTATCGGTTCTCACATTCATAATGAACATCAGGTGATTTAAACAAAAAAATATATATAAAGTACATAAAATACATAAAGTAATTCATAGGATGTATTATTAAAAAACTAAACTAAGTAAAATATTTTATTATATTTCGCCTATTTGTGACAGATGTAAAATAGCAGAGGGTTCTTTACCCTACATGTATTGGTTTAGTCCTAACTCTTTAATTTCTGAAAATACATTTTTGATTACTTTTAAAAGGTTTTTCAAAAGGAGGTCAGACCATTGCCTTGCAATCCTTGCATATTCTGAGACATTAGACACTTTTCCAAAGTCCTTACAATGTCCCATTTTGATGGGCCTAACTCTTGCAAAAAAAAAAAAAAGGATACTTTTAAACTGGAAAACTTACATGCTCCAAAAAATGGATGGGTGAATTGTATCAAGTCATTCAGCTCGAGAGGACACGCTACTTGGAACCAAAATCTCAAAACCAATTTCAAACTATTGCAACTTTTTTTGGATTTCCGCAAAACTCATTAGTGCTATGCCAACAATGTATTGGAACAACTGATCACACTGTAATAATTACATTTAAACATTACGACTTCTTTGTGTGGTAAATACCACCGTTTGTTTGTTATTTATTCACTTTAATTTATAATTTATTTATTTGTATTTTCTGATTTATCTCTGGGGTTGCCATGTTTATACCAGTGTCTTCTCTTTGTCCTGTTTTTGTATTTAAAAAAGAAAAAAAAAGCTTAGACAAAATATAATATCTGAATTCACCACAGATCATATTTTAAAACTTGTTAAATTCCTCTATATTTGGGTATGAGCAAAAGCACATAATTTTTTTTTTTTGCAAATGAAAATGTCCATTTAAATGCAAACGAGCTTCTGCTTCCAAAGGGCAGAGATTTATATGCTTTTCTGACACTCCAGAAACAACAAAACAAGTGAATCTCACTCAGTGCAAATATCAGAAATGACCAGTAGTGGATTAAAGCCATTCAATTTCAGTCAGAAAAATGATCTCTCTCCACATTAGGGGAGTAACGACACCTGAAGTGACGATTCGATATGCATCTTGATATTGAACTCACAAAATTATAGTATCTCAAAATTGTACTTAAAAAAAAAAAGCTTATAATTACTATTATTATTATAGTTATCTCTCAACCACATGGTTAAACACTTTCCCAGAGCTGGGTTGCAGCTGGAAGGGCATCAATATCAAAATATTAATCCACAAATATCAAAACGAAAAACAGAATTTGCTGCATTGAGAAAAGCTGCACGAGTCTTTACTTATATAATAAAGTACTTGCACCTCAGAAGACAATGCTGACAATGTATCTTCAAAATGTATGCACATCTCGGCATTTAATTATGCGATAATCCAAAATGCACATAAAAATACATGGATAAAACATAGCTACTGTAAATCTCCTACACTATCTTCTATAACGTCTCATAATATATTTTGAGATCCCCTTCCTGCGTCACTAGAGGAGCAGAATCAGAGCAGCAAAGGAAGTCTTAGCAAAACAAAGTTACTTGTTGCCCCTTTTCACATTTTCTGGATTGGTAGATGCACAGGGGACCCAATTATAATGCTTAAACATGGGAAAAGTCAGATTTCCATGATGTGTCCCCTTTAAAAATATCTAGCATGGCCCCAGGTCAGATTAGCAAAGCTTCCACTGGCAAAGTAATATAGATGAAGACAGGCGTCACAACACTGCACTCATGCCTTCAATACAGCCTTTGACAGGCAGGACAGCAGGGAAGTGGCCAGTCGCTGTTGATAAAGAGCAATAAAGGAACCTTGGAAGAGCCGAGAGCAATTGTGAATGCCTTCTTTATGAAGCGATTTCTGTCTCTTTCTGTCGCTGAACTGTATGGAGGTGTACAGTCATCGATTCAGCACACATGAATGGTAAATGCACTTGAGAATGGATGAAGACAGCTAAATGAAGCTCTGTCCTTGAGAGCGCACTGCATGTTCACTTGGATGGCAAAAAAAAAAAGTGATAGCGCAGATCTTATAAAATATGTTTTTGTTGTTCATTTCACTGCTAACCTCCTTATGGAACCAATTTATCCATTGAAGAATGATTAAAAAATTCATTTAATATTATCTTTCACAATGTAAGTTTTAACACACTGACCGTTGCAAGTATTGCAACTATTTCTCATAATCATTTATGTTTTCCTGGTTTCTTTTTTGTGCAATTTGTTTATTTCTCATAATTGTTACGTCATTCTGCATAATTTTGAGACCTTATTTTTTGGAATTGGATTTTCATGTCTCACTATTTGACCTTATATCTCAAAAGTGTATCTAAAAAACAAGTGCTGTTTCTTGTACTGTAAGTTATGTTGCTCCTTTTCTTATAATTCCTGTATTTCATTTAATAATTGTCACATTTTTCCTACTGTGACTTTATACCTCACAATTGTGATTTTCTTCCTTGTCATTTTAACTAATCATAAATTACAACATTTTTTTCCAGAAAATGTGACTCTATACCTTACCTCTATATCTTACCATACCTTACCATACATTGTCACTTTATACTTCAAAACTGTTACTTTATGTTTTGCAATTGTCATGTTTTGCAGTAATTTTGACCAGGGCCGGAGTGGGACTCATTTTCAGCCCTGGAGTTTCAAGCCAGACCGGCTCACCTCAGTTCATGACTGACTATATTAAAATAAGGTCATTTCCAATTCAGTTTCTTAATGACACTGTCACGTCTTTTTCAAGAAAACAGCTACTTTAGAAATTCAAATGTTCAAAAGCCCCAACAGTATTATATGTCTTAACATTATAAAAAAAAAAAAAAAAAATATATATATATATATATATATATATATATATATATATATATTTATTTATTTATTTTTTATTTTTTTAGGTGAGATTCGAACACGGGTCGGCAGTGTCATACTACAGCGTGTTTACCACTGGTCCACAATAGCGCTATTTTGGCAGGGATAAAAAATAAGTATTGGACTGTGACCCGCAAGACAAGGAATTACTTTCTATTCATGGCTTATTCTTTTTCTCCCCTTTTTAGATTTCTGATCAAGTTATGTCAGATTTATTAATGTAGTGAATCATCTGATTTTCATTGAGAAGGTATATTATTCATTAATATTAATTATTCGAATTCTTGAATTCGCTTTTTGGGGTTGAATGATGATAGTTAACGTTACATCATCACGTTTACGTTAGTTAACCTGCAGGCTGCATTTTGCTCACGGGACAGCAAAAGAAAATAAACAAGAAGAGCGGCGCTGCAGCAAAATAATGAATAAAAAGAGTGAAGCTTTGGTCAAATAAATAAATAGATGAAAAAAATGTGTGACTGCTGAGAGTGCAAGCAGCTAGGGACACCGGCCCTCACGGCCAAAAAACAGACCGGCCCACCGGGAATTCTCCCGGTGCTCCCGATTAGCCAATCCGGGCCTGGTTTTGACTATATACCTCAATATTGTCACTGTATTTCTTGTAATTGTGACTTTTTTTAATGACTGTCAACTTTTTCCTTTGTGACTTTATACCTCACAGTTGTCACTTTATTTCTTGAAATTCTGACTAATAATTTTTAACTTATTTCTTGCCAGCGTGACTTTGTATCTCACATTTGTGACTATTTCCCGTGACAATTTCTCACAAGTTTCCATTTTCTATATATCAAAACTGCAACATTATTTTCTGTAATTGTCATATTTTTAGGTATACCTCACATCTGTGTCCTTAATCCCTAACTACGACTTTAATGTCCCGGCTTGGCTGTTATTTAATACAGTTAAAGCCTTCATATATATATATTAATGAAGAGAAAATGAAAATAAAATTCAATAAAAAAATGAATAGGTAAGCTCAGTCAATAACATATCACATTTACACAGTCACAATCGGTATATCTCTCACACACTTATTACTGCTCCATTTCCGAACAGGTTAAGCGCTTGGACCTTTATTCATAGTACAATCTATTATTTTAAATAAGAGTAGAACATATTTAAAGCTCAATAATATTTATGCTCTACACTGAAAAAAATTATTCTGAGATGACTCGTTGGATTTACTCAATATTTTTACGTAAGGTGGTTGTAAACAATTTATCTGTGTTGAATTTAAACAAACAAATTAAGTTAAACATTAATAAACTTAATTTGTTTGTTTAAATTCAACACAAATAAATTGTTTGCAACAGTTTTGCATGCAACACTTTTTTCAGTGTAGATACATTGCAATACTGCTCAAGCAGGATATGCAGCTTCAGTTGCCTCAGTCCCATCCTATTCACTCATTGCTTTCTCCATTAGCAACATAAAAGGCACATTTTAGACTTTTTAAAAGTGCAGTAACGTTTCGGACTTGGCATTTAGGAGGGACAATAGTGTATGGGATCAGTGTGTGTAGATCACAGGCCTCAGCAGGTGGAGCCGGGTCAGCTCAACACCGTGACTGCTGTTATATTGTAAGGGCTTGACCATCATAAATCTCTCCTGTCTGCTGGTTTTAAACACTGCAGGAACTGAACACTTCACACTGGCACTTAACGGTTACTCACTCGCTGCTGCCCACCCTTTCCCCTGAACATCCTATAGGCATTATTCAACAGCCAAAGTCAAATAATCTTGACCTTCAAACAGAACATTGCAGATTAATGCTTTAACAGTCATTTATAATGCAAATGGAGGGTAGATTTTTGATGACGCACTCAGAGGTGGTGTGTGGTGGTCTCCCGTATGACTCTAAGATCACAACGGTGGGCCTGGGTTCACGCTTACACAAAATTCACAGATTTTTCTTCGCATTTCTCTCATCACTCGCTCTGATATTGTTGAGACAAGCCATCTGGCATTCACCCATGCAGTCTCTCCATATTCAGAGGATAGCAAAATATCAGTCTTTTTAGGAATGTCGTATATTACAGTGCTACATTATTTGAATTATATTAATAGTAACTAGAGCTAGGCTGATAAACAATATTATATCGAATCATGATAAGGTTTATGTCAATAACAATGATAAGCTCAGGACTTTTTCACTCTATATTGTTCAAAAAAGCCAATCACAAGGCAGAAATGTGCAACAAGGTGAATCTAAAAGTGTGTTGATATTAGAGATGCACAGAACTTTCAGTAGGGCTGGGCGATAAACGATAATATATCAAATCATGATAAAGTTTGTCAATAACAATGATAAACTCTGGACTTTTTTTACTCAATACTGATCTAAGAGCCAATCACACTGCAGAAATGTGCAACAATGTGAATCTAAAAGTGTGTTGATATTAGAGATGTACTGATTTCTCGGTAGGGCTGGGCCAATAAACCATATCATATTAAATTGCGATATCGTTTTTAAAACTTTTCTGGACACCGAAAATTTATCAGCCAAAAATATGTTATGCCACTTAATGGACCCTCTTATTTTTGGCTTTTGGCTTCAGTCAATGTTGGGTTACTAAATTAGGGTACACATATCTTTATCATTCAATATGGAAAATACAGTAATTATCGAGATTGCATTTATGCCATATCGCCCAGCCCTAATAGTAACCAAATTAGTGACATAAAACAACTTAATTTAAAAAAAAATTGTACGCTTTTATAAGGTATTTTTAAGTCTACTAAAATATTCTGTTTTTTTGATGGTTTGATTTTTTGTAAAATGTTTATACATTGTTTCCCTTTGGTATTTGTGCCATTTCTTTTGGTATTTTGTGTCATTTCTTGTGTTTTGTTATTAAAATATACAAAAATTTACATTTCTTAATATTTCATAACACTTTTTACCTTAAAAACAAATGATGTATGTCAATTAAACATGTTTTTGAAAAGAATAAAAGAGATTATATTATTATATATATATATATATATATATAAAAACTCATTCATTCATTTTCTTTCAGGCTTATTTTCTTTATTTTTTAGGGGTCACCACAGCGGAATGAACCGCCAACTTATCCAGAAAATGTTTTACGCAGCGGATACCCTTCCAGCTGCAACCAATCACTGGGAAACATTCATATACACTCAATCACACTTATACACTACGGACAATTTAGCTTACCGAATTCACCTAGGCCACATGTTTTTGAACTTGTGAGGAAAACCCAGAGGAAACCCATGCAAACACAGGGAGAACATGCAAACTCCACACAGAAATGTCAACTGACCCAGCCAGGCTCTAACCAGCGACCTTCTAGCTGTGAGGCAATTGTGCTACCCACTGCGCCACTGTGCTGCCTATATATATATAACTACTATAAATCGTGATAACAAAACTGCAATGACAAAAAACAGTATTTAGATCAGCTTGTATTAAACATGAATGAATATTCATTCAAATTAATTCTGAATCCATCTTCTCTAGAGGTTTCAGCATCTGAATGTTCCTTTAAGAGGTTTTAAGAGCAAAGGCTCACCAGCGGATTCTTTTAGGTAATTGGTTAGAGTACACATGCATGAGGGAAGCAAAGGAAAATCAATTCCATCTCATTAAATGATCTGCACTGGGCGGCTGCTATTATTCCTGATAGAGATACTGTACACGAGTTTACCTTCTTCCAGATTAGTTCAGCAACATTTAAATAATTTATTATATTATTATATACATTTTATATATAATTCATCTAGAGCACATTGTAATTCTGAACATCTCAAAAACGTTTAATTATATATAAATATTTTATAGAATACAATTGTAATACTTTTTAATATTATGTGATTTTTACAAGTAGTAAAGCTGAACATTTAAAATATAAAAAAAAAAACTAGTTATTCATTAATAATTAAGGAATTTTTTACTCAATGTTTTTACTTAAACTTTAATGCTCAAAATGTAATAAATAAATAAATAAATAAATAAAACATTTTGGGTATTATTTTAAATAATTTTTGAAAATATTTATTTATTGTAATAAAAAACTAATTAATTCAAATGCATTTTACTAATACAATAATTTCCTAAATGCAGGTTATAATACATATAGATTATTAAAAAACTAAATCGAATCAAATATTTTATTAATGCACTTTCATTCTAAATCAAAAATGTAATATTTTTAAGATGATATGAATTGGAAAAAAAATAAAAGTAAAGTAATATAACACACTATATTTGATATGTTTATAAAATTTCTAGATTGCAATCGAATTATAATTTATTTCAAGAATAAAAAAACACAATATTGAGATATAATTTATAACATATGATAATATAAATAAATATTCAACAAAACAAAATTACACATTAAAAGCAATCAATACTTCAAGGACACCATATTATTTCTTAATGGTCCTAAAAACCACCCCGAGACACATCTGTCCTATCCTGATCAGATTCTTAAAAAAAAACATATGATAGCTTCAGATAAAAACGGATTAGACTCGGAGCTTGTGAATGGTGTCAGTCATGTATAATACTTCCCAGTGTACTTTAATGTACACTTAAAAGAGCTAAAGAAAGAGCCGGATCTCACATGTGAACATTCAAAGCAGTTAAAGACATTTAACAGTTTCTCCATCAGACTTCACACACACATGAGAAGCAGACCCGTCCAGAGGTGCTAAAAGCCGCCACCGTTTTTGATGTTGACTCAAACTGTCATCTGCTTTTCTTCAGCGTTCTCCCACTCCTAACTGTCACTTCCTTTGTTTGCATCTCTCAAACTCCCTCCCACATAACCACGCATGCATATGCACACAAGCATGAAAACTGGCATGAATGGCAAACAAACTTCATACAACGTCTGCCTTTGCTGTTTAATTACAGACGGTAAATCTAAATTTAGCCTGCTCAGTAAAGGGCAGATGTTTGCGAGAATGTTCATCCATGAGAAGCCAAATGTTTGGAGGCGAAGCAGCGACGCAACAGATTCAGAAGAAAGTAAGCATATGACGCTGCAGAGGTCCTCTCATAACACTAATTATTTGCTGTTTAACCTTTTTATCTTTAGTTCAAATTACAAAAAAAAAAAAAAAAAGTGAAAGTTAGAGACCAACCGATATGGGTTTTTGGGACCGGTACAACACATACTGGGGGGTAAAAAATTACAGATATCAGGGAGTATACAAATACCAATTTCAGGGAGTAAAAAAAATTGATATAGGGGAGTAAAAAAACACAGATATCCGAGAATGAAAAAATATTGATATCAGGGAGTAAAAAAATATGATATCAAGGAATTTTAAAAAATATCGATATCTGGGAGCAAAAAAAATACCGATATGGGGGAGTGAAAAAAATACTGATATCGGGGAGTAAAAAAAATACTGATATCGGGGAGTAAAAAAATACTGATATCAGGGAGTTAAAAAAATACCATTATAAGGGAGTAAAAAAATAATGATATCAGGAAGTTAAAAAAAATCGTCATTTGGGAGTAAAACAAATACTGATATCAGGGAGTAAAAAAAAACAGATATTGGGAAGTAAAACAAATACTGATATATCGCATATTCTTTACATGCATATTATAGTAATCAAAATGACAGTTACCTACTCATGTGTCCAAACTTTTGACTATTACTATAAACAAAATACAGTATAAATAAACACGATACATTAATGCAAACATTAAATAAACAGGTTTGACATGTTCTAGTCCATTATATTTTAAATACCAATGAAGATGCTTGAGTTTGTTTTTGGATTTGACAACAATCACAACATTATTTATCCAAATTAAGACCTTTTAAGATACTCTGAATCCATAGAACTTACAAACGTAAATAGGAAATTTGTCAAAACCATTGTTATTGTTTATTTCCCTCAAAATGCTCTATGTACGAATAAAGGCCAACAGTGCCATATCGTACCTCAGCAAATTCCACTTTTCTTTTTGGCACCAATTTATTAGGAATCTAAGATATTGTTCTCTTTAACTCATTGGATGGAAAAGGTGCATTATTTGCAAATGTTTTTTGCGACAGTTTAGTTTTCCACATAAATCTAATTCGCAACTTTAATATTTTGAGTGAAATTTGAAAAGGTTAAAGGATAACAACGTTATATGTGTAAGGGCACTGTTATATGTGTGTGTGTTTCAGTGTATGCTATCCATATCCAAAGCTTGTTCATGTGCCTCACGATCCTAATTTTTTAACAGTCTCAAAGGGCATGGTGGCTCTAGCTATCAGGACCGGGTAAGACGGGCCACAATGAAGGCTTTGACGGGGTCAGAGGAATCCGGCTCTAAAAATAACTGAAGATATTAAAGAAGTGTCACACTAATCCCAGATACTGAGAGGACGGATAACCAGCACAACTGATGGATGACTCAGTTTTTTGTTAATCCCAAGATTTAAGACACTAGAAAACAGCAGTTCTCCTGAGGATAAATGGGAGAGTCTTGAAGCTCACATGCACACAGATGAAGACTCATGCCGCTGCAAACTTTCTTCTGTGAAACACAAAGTTTGATGTCTTGGAGCAGTTTTGGTTACAATGATCAACTGAAATGAGAATTATGGCTTAAAAAGTCTAGATTATTTTGTAATATGTTTGTATTACTATAGTTTAAGTTCAATTATTAATATAAAGTTAATATATAATTAATATAACGTTTTTATTTAGTAATATAATTTCATATTTTTTGTAAATACTATTTTTTCAGTTTCATTTATTTTCATTTTTAGTTTCATTTATTTATTTGAATAATTTACAGTTATTATTTTAGTGCTTTGACTTTAACTTATTTTAGTTAAATGCCGAGGCTATTTTGTTTTGTTTCATTAAAGTTAAAAAGAATTAGTTTTAGTTAATGAGCTTTAAAAATAACTCAAGACAATATTGATTGTGTGATCTTTTGAAATTATGACTATGAATATTTAGCCAAATTAAATATTGCATTCCATCTAACAAAAGATCCTGATATACTTCAAGCTAAAACTTCAAAAAAAAAAAAAAAAAAAGTGCTGAGATGTAATTTCGTACAAAATCTAGTCAAAGCCCGGTTTGCAAATTTGATAGAAAAGTTTGGTCAGCGAGTAAACACCTTGAGACTATCATTGGTAAGTGATGATAATGCATTAGTTGAGTGTGGGTCTATGGTTCTCCCTTATTTACATCTGAAATCTTCTCAGGTTCATTTATTTTCTTCAGTCGATTGAGGTCAGACATTCGTCAGTAAAAATATAAGCACAAAAAAGCTGATTTACAGCAGAAATTAAAGTGTAATTCTAACTGAGAATTTTCTTCCAAAACTATAATAATAAAAAAAAATTAGCAAAAAAAAAAAATCTGTAAAATTTATGGTAAAAATCTGGCAGCTGGTTACCTAAATTTTATACGTTATTATA
Source organism: Danio rerio (assembly GCF_052040795.2). NCBI lineage: Eukaryota > Metazoa > Chordata > Actinopteri > Cypriniformes > Danionidae > Danio > Danio rerio. The sequence continues at coordinate 18,232,634 of NC_141035.1, read as the reverse complement.
TAAGATATTTAAATGTTTTACAGTAAATTATCTGTAAATGTTACACCAATGTTTTGAAGTACTAACATTTACACATTGTACCTTTTACACAGATAAATCACAACCATACGCATGTGGGGATAACAAAGTAAAACAATGCTCATCACAAAACAATTCACCAAGCAAAAAAACACGCTATGTTAGCTCAGTGTCATTCACACAACTAATCAACACCATCATGGTAACACACATACAATTAAAGTAATGCAATAAACATGATTTATTCGAATTAGATGTAACATACATAGATGTAAAGCACCATACATGTAGCAATGTCAACAATAAATGGTCCTGCAGGTAATTCTAGGAAATTCAATTCACAGTTATTAACTGTATTTATTAGGGAACTTACTGTATACCAGGTTACAGATTTCTAATGTAGCTTTTTTTTTTTTTTTACCGTTGAATGCATGACCACTTCTTACAGTGTGTTTCTAATGTGCAAATTCAATCATCTTTTGAACCATAAATGGAGACTAAAAAACAACTTTGCTGTGCTACATGAGGGCCTTAGAGTCCAGGATTGAGGTAATATGGGTGGACACGCATTTTAAAGCTGTCAAGCGTTCATTGTTTTAGAATCTAAGCCTAATGAATGTGATAAACTCTGAAGTACAAAGCATTTAACTCATGGAAATGACATTCAGGGCACATTCTCCCATTACATCTGTCGCTTTAGTGGGGCTGATTAAAGTTTGAATCTGACATAATGCAGACGACAAAGACAAAGCTCCTTAACTGTTTAAAAAGGACTGCCAGTTTAATGATGTGCAAATTAGGAGGGAAAGTATAAGCATAGAGGACTGCAGGATTAGCCCGTTTTGTAGCTTATCTTCCAACTCTTGCCCTCAGTTAGTAGGCGAGCTGTTAAAAACGTCTTTTTTTTGAGATGGCTATGGGGCTCAATAAAAAAAAAAGCTTATTCTGAGATGAATATATAATTCATTAAAATGAGAAGATCTAAGAACACGCTGATAATCTTGATAAATTCAATCTTCTGAGGGTTTATTTCGGAAGCGAAGTACATTTGAGAGCCTTTGAGGAAGTTGGAGAAGAGATATGAAGCTTATGGGCAGTTTTCGACTTTGTTGTTGGCGCCAAAAGATAAAGCGGCTAATGAAACTAGCGATATGATCTGCACGATTAGCATGTTTGCTCCTGATCAATTCTTTTTTTAGTCCTTCACTTAAAAATTAGCATGTGTACTGTACAGTAAACATAAAGAAACTTGACACCATTTCTTTTATCGTACAAATCGCCTCACTCACGATTTGGGGCCACTAAACCTTGGGCTTCGCTAGAGGCAAATTAGCAGCGTGCTAATCCGTTAGCGCTGCCCTACTGAGGATGGTGGTGGATTACCTTGCTGAATGTCATGCGCTGTTTCGACCATGACAGCAGGTGGAACAGGCAGATAATCTTGGCCAACAAATACTTATCTGGCAGAGATGTCTGTCATTAGGCTGCGACAAGGAGACTTTTCTCTCCTCAGAGCACAATCGTGACTCACTGCTTTCCCATATACTGGATTCTGAACGGTCGGATTGTCAAAATGTTGTTGCATAATGATCATTAAACTGGGTTTTTGACTTATGTACCTACAGCTCAGCTTCTTGTCTGCTGCATACCCCCACAGTCTCTATTTTCCTGCATAAAAATTAACTATTTATTGAATTGCTATTTAATTATACTATTATACACTTTTTAAACTTAAATATTTATTTATTTAATCAATTAAATCAATAATTCAATTAATCAATTGATCAATCTTTTTGGTAATTTTTTTTTTGTTTATTTAAAAAGTCAACTTGTTTATTTTACTAAGCTGTTTAGATAATGTATTATATTTACTTATTTCATACATTTTTCAATAAATTCTTTATTTATTAGTTAATTGTAATTATTTATTCATTCAATCGATTAATTAATGTTTTAAATGGTCCATTTATTTATTTAATTAGCCCACTTATTTATTTCAATAAGCTGTTCAGTTATTTATTCATGTAACACATTAATTTTATTAATTTAATTAATGATTTATGCATTTATTTAACATATATATTTTAAAAAACAATTAATATTTTTTAATAGTCTATGTATTTATTTAAAATGGTCCACATATTTCAATAAATGGTTTATTAGTGAATTGTAATAATTAATGTATTATTTTAATCAATCAATTATTGTTTTAAATGATCTATTTTTTTATTTATTTAAATAGCCCACTTATTTATTTTAATAAAATGTTCAGTTATTTATTGATGTGTTACATTTATTTTTGTTAATTTATTTAATGATTTTTTCATTTATTTCCCATATATTTTTTAAAAATTGATTAGTTTTTTTAACAGTCTATGGATTTATTTAAAAATGGTCCACACATTTCAATAAACTCTTTATTTATTAGTTAGTTTGTTGCATTTATTTTTTATTCAATCAATCAATCAATCAATCAGTCAATCAAATGTTTTAATTGGTCCATTGGTCACACTTTACGATAAGGTTCATTAGTTAATGTTAATTAATGCATTTACTAACATGAACAAACAATGAACAACACATTTACTACAGTATTTATTCTTGTTGATAAATGTTAGTAAATGAAAATACAGTAGTTCATTGTTAGTTCATGTTAACTCATGGTGCATTAACTAATGGTAACAAGCATGGACTTGGATGTAAATAATGCTTTAGTAAATGTTCAATTATGATTAATAAATGCTGTACAAGTGTTGTTCATTATTAGTTCATGCTAGTAAATGCATTAACTAATGAACCTTATTGTAAAGTGTTACCGGTCCATTTATTTATTTATTTCAATAAAATATTCAGTTATTTATTAATACATTTATTTTTGTGTATTTATTCAATGATTTATGCATTTACTTAATATATTTTAACAATCCATTTATTTCAATACTATTCTTTTTTATTTCAATAGCCTGTGTATTTATCTCAACATCCCACTTGTCGTTTTATGAACCTGTTTATACATGAATTCAGTGTGCTTATTTATTTAAATGACATATTTATTTAAATCCCTCATTTAAATAAATCACTCATTGTTTTAAAAGCAATAAACGTCTCCCCACGATGCCCGCGAGTGAATTGAAGAAACTGCACAGCTGTCTTGTCGCCCACTGACTGAATGTATTGTAAGCATCAACACAAAGGCTTTTCAGTGTGCCTATAACATTGAGTAGTCTTAAATAACCTCTAAATGAACTGGCTGAAGTGTGAAATGCCACACCATAGGAGCCTGTCTCTGCATGAGACGCTTTAAAAAAAGTTCTGAGTTGTTTTAACCCAAATTTGGGACGAATATGGACAAACTTAATCGTTGGGTTGAAACGGTAGCAGTACAGTAGCAGGTGCTGCAAGAATAAACTGATGTGTAGGAGGCTTGCAGGGAAAACTCCACCACACCCCTCCACCACCTAATTATACATCCACTTCCTCATGTGATGGTCAGAATGAAGAAAATCCACTGGCATACAGACTGACAGTGATGTGCTGCAATAAACCTCATACTGCGGTTGAGTCAGCGCTGTAAAAGTAACTGGAAAGTGGGTGAAGCACTTTGTGAAAAAGTAAAAAAAGAAAAGTTCACCTTGTTATCGGCTGTCTGAGTCACCGCGTGTGCCGCTGGAAACAAACTACGCACCTAATTCAGGATGAGTCACCGGCAGCGTCCCAAGACGACACCTCTCGATACGCCTGTCTCCTGACTTCACAAACTTTTCAAAACTCAACCCGGTGACTCCCTGTGCGGGAGGATTATGTAATTATAATGTGAATCTCTCTGCGAGGACGCTGATCAGAGACAGCTCCTCATCAGGATTCTGCGTGCGTGTACGCATCACTCCGCACTGGTGCCACTGATTGGCTGGGCCGGAACTCCAGTGGCCATGGTAACGGGGTGAAGGTGAGGCTCTGTGTATGTGTGTGTGTGAGAGATGTGCACTCATGTGGCTGATAAGAACATGCTAGAACTCTTGTGCTCTCCATCATCCCACAGCACAAGCAGCGAACACTCACACCCAGGCCGACACTATCTACCTCCCGCTTTCTCTACATGCGGGATCCTCTGCTGCTGGGAAAGACACTTGGTGTTCATACTGAACAATGGGGTGGTCTTTTTGCACATGTTAAGACGTAAAAGGGTCAAATATGTCACATTTATGTTCTTGTGCCTGAACAAATGTAATCAAAATTATTCATAATAACACCACCCACTCTCTCTAAATATATACTACAATTATTATTGTTATTATTATTATTATTATTATTGATAAAACAATTCAACAAAATTACACCATAGAGAAAGAAGTCTCACATGTCATAACTGATTAAAAAATGCAAATATTGTATGGTTTCACTTAGTGTTTAATCAATTTATTAAGTAATTTTTTAATTAAAATTATTTTATGATTTTAATTATTTATGAACCTAAAATATTTAGACATTATCTCATCTTAAGATTCATCCATTTTCTTTCGGTTTAGTCCTGTTATTCATCAGGGGTCGCCACAGCAGAATGAACCGCCAAATTATCCAGCAAATGTTTTACACAGTGTATGCCCTTCCAGCTGCAACACAGCACTGGGAAACACCCATACACACTCTCATTCACACACATACACTACGGCCAATTTGCCTTACCCAATTCACCTAGCGCATGCCTTTGGGCTGTGGGGGAAACTGGAGCACCCGGAAGAAAACCACTCAAACACACATGCAAACTACACACAGAAATGCCAACTGGCCCAGCCACACTCATTCACACATGCGACAAGTCAATCATGTTGACTCATAGAGCCAGACAAAAGTTGCAGACATTTTTTACTATTTCTGCTGAAAAAAAATTAAATAAATAAATAAACCTGCGGATTTATGCAGAATGATTGCGGGAGTATCATAACAAAAAATACAAGAAATAAAAATTATACATTTTTAACTTTTATTTAATGTTTACAATGCAAATCCAAGTAGATCCACTTATTTGTTAAACTAAGCAAGTCTCTCATATAATATCTCTACTAAAATTCAGAAAATAGGACTTTACAAACTGTATAGTAAATAAATCAAATCAACATTTTAATATTACTATTATTATATCACAATAATATTAGTTAAATTAATTAAAAAGCCTTAATAAATAATAAATGTACATATTTTAACACAAGTACATATCTAGACTCAATGATGGGCAAAAAATCTGCAGATTTATTCACGCGCAGATTCCGTGTGGGCCTTCTTATGAGCATTCACAGTAAATATATGATTTTTTTTTTCTTATAATACTGACTAGGGGTGTAACCAAAACGCTTACGTCACGAGACGAGACAAGAGATAGGGTTCTCGAGAACGAAACGAGACAAGATTTTTGCCCAATTTTTAAGGAATATTAAATTATTTGAATCAGTTGTCTGAAAAAACTATTTATCCTACACAATGGTAATAGTTTGATTACAATCTTTACTCTGCACTTAATGCGACTGAAATTGGAGTATTCTACATGTCTTAATTCCATTTGTGTTTACGACGATTATGACTTTAAGCATTTCTGAAGTGTTATTTCATTGCATTGATATGAAGCAGGGTTAATGTGTGTGGCTGCAGTTGTAGCCTCTGTTGTACACGGCAGTGCTGAACTCTGTAAAAAAAAAAAAGCTGTTACGTCACACCCACCCAACTGACACACGCAACTCTCGAAGCCAGTCTTCCCTTGGTTGCCAGCTGTGTGCAAAGCACTTGATTTGCAGTTCAAATCCAATCCTTCCTCCTATCTTCAGTGCTAATTTCACCCTCACTCTCCATCATAACATCACAACTCACTTTTCACCTCGACAAGAAATCTCATCACAATTTAATCTCACAAGATCTTGTCACATCCCTACAACTGACTAATAAATAATAATACTAAGGAATCAAATTAAAAGAATAGTTCAAGTCAAGTCAAGTCGAATTTTATTATCATTCTACTATATGTGTGGACATACAGAGGAATGAAATGTCGTGTCTCGCAGGACAACGGTGCTATATAAATAATCATAAATACAAACACATCACTGGACATAGGAGCTATTTTAAAAAACCTATGCATAACTAACATATACTATAAGATACTTAACTATCGACATAAGACGGGCTACTTTTACATGAGACTGAATAATGTTGTGCAAGAAGGGATGTTAAAGGTAAATATTAAAGAGGTATTTAAGGTTGAATATTGCACAAAAGAGACAAATCACTTGCAAACAATATTAAAAAAACACCATTACAAACAAAACCCAGCATGCTAACTTCATAAATAGAACAAAAAAAACATAGGAAGGACTCATATATTAAAAATTTTAAACTTGCTAAAATGTGAAGTTATAAAGTCTTATTGCCTCAGGAACAAGGGTAAATTTATATCTGTTAGAAGAGCATTTAATGTTTCTAAACCTTCTTTCAGAGGGCAACAGTACAAAAAAAAAGGCTTCAGAGGATGGGAATCGTCTCTTATTGCACTTTGAGTTTTCCTTAGCATTTGCTGTTCATATAACTCTTCAGAGGCAAACCAATAATCTTGGAGCAAGTCTTGACTAAGTTCTAAAGGTGATTTTTGTCTCTTAACAGAAAGTGAGGAGAACCATTATTTATTGTTAATTAAGGTTGAAGCAAGCATCGCAACATGATTGTAGTATAGTAAACATTGTTTTTCTTATTGAGTTTTTGTAAGATGGAGTTTAGATAAAAGAGTCAGGTGCATGAGAGAGAAGAGTGTTTCTACAGGTGGTCTGTCAAGCCCACTCACCTGAATAAAGCACAATTTGAAATGCACACTGATTTCAAGAGAGTGATTTAGAAAGTGTCTATAGTGCAAATATGCAACCTGATGCAAAAGTCAGAGAGATGAGAGGGTGTCTTTTCTACAGTTAAGCCAAAAATGTTCACTTAAAAATTTATATTTCCTCACAATTTCCTTTAGTGGTTCCAAAGCTTTGAGTTTCTTTCTTCATCTAAATACAAAAGAAGATATTTGAAAGAAATTCACAAACTGATAACCATTGACTGCCATAGGAAAAACAAAAATAATGGAATTCAATGGTTACATGTTTCCAACATTCTTTAAAATACCTTCTTTAGCGTTCAACAGAATAAAGAAACTCAAACAGGTTTGAACCAAGTAAAGGGCCAGTAAATGATGTCGAATTTTCAGATTCATGCCTTTAGGGAACAAAATTGGTGCTTTCAAAATCCAAACAATGAACAGATAAAATGACAGAAAATTAGTTCAAGGAAGCTCTTTAAAAGAAAGAAAAAACTGGCCTTGAAGATGAGGAAGCAGCTTTCTCCATCCTCTTTAAAGGCCAAGTTGGGTCGTGTGAGTGTTTGTGTTGCGCCGACACATTTGAGAGTAAGCCAGAGGAGCGAGATGAGGGTAAACGCGTCCTGCTGGATCTGAAAGGGCGTCTTTGAGCTGCTATATAGAGCAGATCTGCTGCAGGAAGGAAATGATCAGAGGGCCTCTTTCACCAAGAGGAACCAATGGCTGTGACCTTCAATCCATCCGGCCTCCGGAATCGACAGTCAATAACACGCAAAAAAGTGCCCGCTTTAACCGAATCGCTTAAGACCGCTCCACAAACACCTGTTGCCTTCTATAAAAGAGCCTTTCACTGAGACAGGTGTCCCTTCCAAGCAAAAAAAAAAAAAAAACATCTCCTTCCTGAAGATCTGGCAACCCCAGCTGCTCCCCTCAACAGCGGATTCTTCGAATGCCTGCCTGTCAGCTACACAACGGGTCGCATTCTCACACCAGCGTCTCTCAGCCGTCCCTGAGCTCTCGCACATGCATTTATTTCTGATTAAACCGTGTTGCGTGTTGGATAATGCGTGATGGGGTTACGGCAAAATGGAAAAACCACACAAGCTGCGTGTGCTGAACGGGATTTAGAGGTTTGCATTAGCACAGAATTATTCAGCCGAGAGAAACTAATTGCATGGGGATGCTTTAAATGACCTTCAAACGGTCTGTTGCAGGGACGATTGAATTTGTTCATGGGTAAAAGACCTAAAAGAATGTGATGTGAAAATGAGGATGTAGATGTGACCCTGGACCACAAAACTTAAGATTTTTCTTTTATAGCAAAAATCATTGGAATATTATAAAAAGACCATTTTTCATGAAGAAATTTAGAAAATTTCCTACTGTAAATATATAAAAACTTGATTTGTTATTAGTAATATGCATTGTAAAGTACCTAAGTTGGATATTAAATGTGATTTTTCTCTGTGTTTAAATTTTTCTGAACCCTCAGATTTGAGATTATCAAACAGCTAAAGTATATTTCAACCAAATATTGTCTTGTACAACTATAGAAAGCTTATTTATTTAGCTGTATAAATTAGAGCTGAACAATATATCATTTCAGCATCGAAATCGCAATGTGATCATTCGCAGTAGTTACATTGCAGGATCTGCAATGTCAAGTTCAGCTTCAGTTTATTCATCCCCCAGGAAATTTGAGTGGAATTATAGCTGACTAAGAACCTAAGACTAAGAAGATTGTGAAGTTTAGCCTTAATAAAGTGAAATAGCGCATGTTTGCTTTGTTTTTAAGGCCTATGACTAAGGTTTTTAAGTGAATTTAAATAATTTGTGTACAAGAAATCATAATAATGAAAATGTATTGCATTTAACTTTTATGCAATGAAGACTGTGCAGTTTTTATTTGCTTGTGTTTGACTATTCAACTTATACAGTTAGACTCACTAAAACAAATCTGGCCTACACAATCCCAATCAACAAAAAATGATCAGTTCTTTCTAAATTGAGCTATTCAAGTCATCTGGTGAAATAATTCAATTCATATTGCAGAAAAACTAAATATTGCAATGTCAGGTGTCATCAATATCGGGCAGCCCTAGTGTAAATATATCTTCATAATAAATCTGAAGATAATAAATAAATCTTCATAAATTGACCCATATGACTGGTTTGTGGTCTCGGGATTTGTTCATTTTTGAGAGTCATGCTGATAAACTAAAAAAACAAAAACAAAGCATAAACCAGCCAAAAGGAGTTCTGGATTAACAGGTTCATGCTGGTCGAAATGAATAGTGATTTTGCAAAACAATAATGTTAGGTTAAACACAGCAGTTGTGTATATTATGTGATGGTATTTTTATTAGTTGAGATCTTGTGATGAGCTTTTACAATGTGTAAAGGAGCCAAAACCACTCAGGAATTCCTTAACTGCACACACACTCACACAAGCTGAGATCTGCTGCAAGGCATTATGTTGTAGGCTGCGTTTACACTGTCTGGTGCATTTAGGTTTTAAAACCACATTTTAGAATGTAAATGTCCATATTGGCGATGGAAAAAAACAATCATCATCCACACTATTCTGAATAAAGAGAGAACTTTGAGTTTATTGCCATATCAGCTTCTCAAAAAAAACAAAAACAAATCAAGTTTACCACATTTTATAAATATCACTTTTCTATAATTATAAAAATATTATAACAGTTAAAAGTTATCAACAGCAATAAATAAAAATAATAACAATAATATAAAATAAAAAAGATTTGGTCTTTCCAGTTAAAAAATGACATTAAACACAGTATACTGAAGAAATTGCATGATACTTGTCCATTCACGCTCATTAGATGTGCATATTTTTTCATGTATCCATATTTGCTGTGTACCAGATTTGTAATTGTCCTACGAGAATACGAAATAGTACAGAAAGCCATTCAGAGAGAGATTGTCTATAGACACCCCTTCATTTTTTTAAATTTGTGTTTTGATCTGACTATATAAACAGAACACCTGACTTTTCAAACTAAAACAGGGTCTTCAGCGCTTTCAAAACAATGCATTTTGCGAGTTGAAAATGCCTAAGTAGTGTGAACACCAGGCGTAACTGTAACAAATACATTGCACTAGTGTAAATAGTAAATCTGATGCTTAGGCCTGTCACCATAAAGACTTTTTGTTGTGCGATATATTGTCACAGAAATTGTTATGATAACAATTTCTGTGATGCGTTATTATTGTCATTTGAGATCATTTTATGCCACCGATATATAGAGTAATGATTATATAACAGCTTAAAAATGCAAATTAAACACTTTAAAATACGTATGATTCTTAAGGTTATTTAGATTCTATAATTTGATGTTAAAATGTCTTCTATATATATATATATATATATATATATATTAACAAATGTTCTATTGGGTAAATGTACAAATATAAACTGACACCGGAGAGGTAGAATGTAAATGTCACTGTAAAATGGCTTTAATGTTATTTGTTAATTTATAAATATTTATTGCAATTGCAAAAATCATTGAGGTCATCTCCAAGTATTGCATGGTAAGGGGATATGTTTATTATTGTGACAGGCCTACACCAATACTTGTATTAAACTATAACAAGTAAAGACTAAGACAACAAAAAAATTCTATCCTTTAATAGTCATATTTTTGACACCATGTCCTGTTAGATGTTGGTTTAAGTGAAATATGAATGCATCACAAACTAAAGGATATTTTCAAGTGAAGCGAGACCCATCTTTTCAGTGGTCAGTAGATCTTTTGTGGCTGTTTGAATGCACTCAGCCTCATGAGCATTCACACAACAAAGTGATCTGATTGTACACTTAAATAATGATTATTATCCTAACAGAAAACTACTAGTACATTTTTTGTATATAAACACACACAGCATTGCAAAATTTGAAAAAAGGTTTACCTTGAAATGTACTGTAAGTCAATCAATCAATAAACACCATTTACTTATCAAGACTATTTGTTAATGAAGGTTCATTTGCAACCAGTGTGTGAATTTTACATTGACCATCAAGTTGGTCAACTTTTTTGGTAATGTTAGTTTTTGTAATACATGCTTCAGTCATTTACATCTAATTTATTAATGAAACATGTTGAAGTTTTCAGTGTTTGATGGATTTTTTGTGTATTCTGATGTACAACATCTTCTATTTCAGGCGTCAAACTACATCTAATTTGATTAGGCATGGGCCAGGAAAAGATTCTGACTGTATGACAACCTTGAATAAAAACATCACGGTTTCACGGTATCACAGTATTGTGATTACTGCTCCGAAATAAGTTCTTTTTAAATGTCTGGGAAGAAAACAACTTTTCCCCCAATGAACACAATATATTTTATAAGAAACATTTAAAATAATTTGGACCAGTAGCTTTTGTTGTGGAGGTTCTTTTTCTGTTGGAGGTACTGTTGCCCTAAAAGACGAAATAAAATAGTTGTAAAGCACATGTCCAAAAAAAATAAAAATCTTACACATACCCTAGAAACGGTTTAACAGAAAATATTTTTCACTTGTTTGGAAACTTTTCCAAACTGTAGTAAACCTTGAAACCAGTTATCATCCCATGCCTAAATTTGACATTACTTTCAGGCTATTTGTACAAACACCTATTTTTGTCCCGTGAACAGTTAAGATGTCTGATGCATTAGATCTGCCAGTTTCAGATTGTTAAATTAATTTTTCCTGGCACAGACTAATCGGCTTGATTATCATTCACAATGGTATGAACCATTTATAGGGGAGGTCAATTGTATTTTTATATTATTATTTTAATTATTAACATTATTATTGACATTATTATTTAAAATGCAGGGAACTATGTGTATCATCTATATTGGTATTAAATGGCTGACCCCCCTATACATCTTGCTTTGATGTCTTCAGGGGGGATCAAGCATTAATTAGGTGAGTCAATTCCTCCGAAACCTCCCTGTAAATCGCACGCTGTTTGCCACAGTAAATGTCTTGATCATTTTTATCCAGGATTCTCTCATCCATTTCCAAAGGAATTCAGTATATGAATCCTCGACCAACTGTTGGTATTAATTACGCCCATAGCACAATACCTCGGACAACATTTTAGTATCTCAAATTAAAGAATGATTCATTACCCCAGCATGAGCAACAGCAAAAGTGATGTGTGCCTTAGTGAGTACCACAAAATAGCTATATTCATTGATTTCTCTCAGCCGATTAAGTGGTTTTGACAGGTCTAGGTTATAGCAACCTGGCCTCAGCATGCACAGCGCTGGTGCTCTTTACTGCATAACTGAAATAGTTCCCTTCCCATCTAAACCCAAGGGGGAGTGAAGTTATGATTATATGATTTCTCTTCCAGCAGAAGCATGCCTGGGCAAGTCCTGGATCCCCACGAACCCTTCCATCTTCTCACCCCTCGCTAATATCAATGAGCGTCCAAGGCCGTCAAGCACCATGGTTTTTCACAAAGGAATGTTGTCTATGCGCTTGCAGACGATGGACATCTGAATAGGGCAGAAAATCCAGTCAGGAATGTTAAGAGCTCGCCCACTTTTTGTGTCGCCCTCGTTGGACAAGTCTCTTAGCTTCTAATAACACCCTCTACGACGATAATTAACACAGAACCCTCACGGCACTTCAAATCAAAGAAGCGCTGATGCAAAACATTTCAATGAAACGCAACACAAAGCATCTCCATAACAGCCTCGGTCTGCGCCGACTTGCAGCTGTGAGAAGCGGATGGAGAACTTTCACTCCGTAACCCCATTCACAGCTGGAGCTCAAGTCCAAAACACTCACAACAAACTCCTCAAATGACCTCTCCCGATGACATCACTGATTTCAGTTCATCCGTAACAAAACAGCTGAAAAAACACAAAGGGGTCTCAATTATGAAGCGAACGTGTGCCCAAAAAGTTGGGCATACGATCATTCTGGCAAAAAATTTGGGATTGATCACTGAGTACATTTACATGGACACCAATAATCCGATTTTAGTACGATTAAGACAATACTCTGATTAAGAGTCTCCCATGTAAACAGGGATTTTTGATAATTTTTTGATAATTTTTGATAATCTGATTAAGGTCATAATTGAACTAAACAGAAATGGAATTGGAATGGAACTAAACAGAAATGGAATTAAGACTTGTGGAGTATACCTATTTTAGTTGCATTATTGAAGTGCACTACAGACATGGAAACACCACAATCAAACTATTAGTGTCATGTAGAACATCATTTTCGCTGCATTTTGTGACGAGATAGTACATCCACACAGTTGTTTGACACTATACTCTGCACCTTCTGAGTCAGTGAAGCGCCACAGACTCCCGCATCACAAAACGCGGAGGGTTTTTTACCATACTGCATACAGTATCAAATTCCAATAAAACAACACTCTTTCAGCAGTTCATACCCGCATCCAATATTTCATTTGTCACGCTGGGGCATGCATGAAATGTTACTGAATAAAAAGTGAAAGTTCCAAAATGCAGTTATACTCGACACATAAAAACTAAACTGAAATGACACAGTTTAAATGAGTTGAAATAATGCAAATCAAATGTGTGTAGATGTGTGTCAGATGTAAATCAAGTTACATACATTTATTTTTTTTTTTTTGAGAGTATAAATGATGAATCAAACGTAAACCTTGTTGTAAGTTAATTTGTGTGTTCGCATCTGCCTGGATTTATAATTGAATATGAAAGTTTTAGCTGAATTTTTCCCAACAAATGTTCAATCTTCACAAGTCAAGTGACGTTTTTCAAAGCCACATTGACGTAATTCCGGTTTTCTTCGTTTACATGTTTTGATCTGAATGTTCTCGACAGGGCTAATGAGCATTCCCAGTTGTTGTTTCTTTTTCCCTCTCAGCTGAAGTTGTGGAAGCATATTTATGGATTAGGACAGTGTAGCACCCGAGGCGCTTTTATTTGTTGGGCCGCTGTCTAAAAGCTTGAGCACTCATTGGGATTTCAGAGGCGGCAACTCGCCGACAGAGTTTATTTCAGGAAGACAAATCAATAGTACGCTGTTGCTTACTTTCTCTCCACTATGTATTGGCAAGCTTACAACTGTGTGATACAGCTCAGCTCTCCTTCAAGGCTGGGTCAATGACATTTCATGCCTATTTTTTGTCTTATCAGTTTATGGAAAAATATGATTGATTTTATACCAACAATAAAAGTGTAGCAACTCTGTTTTTTCAGCTACTATTTGTATAAACACAATTTTCCTCCAGGTAGCATAGTTAAACTATGGTTAGTGTAGCACAACCATGGTTAAGTCGGTAACCGTAATTTTTTTAATTACTTAAAATTAATATAGATATTCTTTGAGGTGATATGAAGTCAGACTATTAAAGTGATTGCAATATATATCTTGATATTGCAATATTACAACAAATAAAACAAACAAACAAAAACATTTGAATCCTTTAAAAGCCTTGTAGTATGGTCAAATGAAAAAAAAAAACTATTAAATAGTTATTTTAACAATTTTTAACATAATTACTGAAATATCATTAACATAATATCAATATAAGATATGTGGATCTAAATGAATTTAATTTATTAAATAAGCTTTGGGAACATAAAGTAAAAATTAAGGTGGCACAACTGTCCATTTCATTTTTATGTCTAATAACTGATTATCTGTATCTGAAACACTGCATGAAAAACTCTTTTTGCATAATCAATCGTTTGAGCTTTTAATGAAAATTCACATTTCGTTTCGAATATAAAATGTTTTGTGAATATGTGGCATGACATTACTTTTGAGGACATAAAATTCCAGCGCTATGGATGTAACATTTGCTGTAAAACATTCACAGACAATGCACATTAAAAACATCTGTTTATATTTTCCCCAAACATAAACCACAGAGTTAGAAATCAGAAACAAAATCAATCCATAAACATGTGTTATACTTTAATTCAGAAAATAAACACGGATGTGACTAAAACACTATGCAAGTTTACAGTTACAACATCACTTTGTAGAAATTCTGTGAATTAAACTGCACAAGTCAAAAGAACATTTGCAATATTTTGTTTTTCTACGATATGATTATACTTTCAAAAAATAGCTATTTAAAAAAGAACTCACAATTTTACATTCAGTGCATGCGCATAAAATATACCCAATCATGCAAAAATACACAAAATAATGTCATTTAAAGAACAGATGAAAACTAAATATAAAATTTTACATAAAAAATTAAATAAACAACACTATTTTTGGTGGAGTCTAACCAAATGTAATCAAATGTAAAATACAGGGTCTTCTTTTTATAATTCATATATTTTTTCTTCAAATTTATATAATTTGTATACTTTGTCTTCTATTTATTTACATGTAACCAAATCAATTGAGTCAAATCTAATTGTTAAAGCATAAAACTTTATCTCTTGTGTCTAAATGGTTCAAATTAACTTGAAATCTCTTGAGATCCTGCGACCATTGCTGATTCGCACATTGCAACATCAATACTGGAATGATATATTGTGCAGCCCTAGAACATAAAAATATTTATATTATTTTAATATTTTTGCATTTGTCCATAACAGATGTGAAATTGGCAATTTTTTGGTAATGTTATTTTATTTGTGGTAAATCAAATGAATCAGTATGAAAACATTGACAGGGACATTTCAGTGCTGTAAAATACAAACCTACACAAAACAAACGTAAACAAGGTCTCACTATATTGGTGAAAACAATACTTTTCTCATTGCAATGTGGACATTTGCATGGAATTGCTCAGGTATGAATGGGTTTGTGAATGCATTGGTACATTTTTTAAATATCAGATAAATAGTAAATGTCATGTGGTGTTACTCTCAAAAATACTTAGAAAAACTATTTAAAAATAATGTTTTACATATTTGTTTTGTGAAAATAACAGACGTTTATACAGTTGACATCAGAATTATTAGCCCCCTTTATTTTTGATATTTATTTTATATTAGCACGTATTTTTAAATATTTCCCATATGATGTTTAACAAAGCAAGGGAATTTTCACATTATTTCTGATAATATTTTTTTCTTCTGGAGAAAAAAAATATTTTTTTCTTCTTTTTCTTCTTTCTTTCTTATTTGTTTTATTTCAGCTAGAATAAAAGCAGTTTTTTTTTTATTAAACATTTTAGGGTCAAAATTATTAGCCCCTTTAAGCTATATATTTTTCGATAGTCTACAGAACAAACCATCGTTATGCAATAACTTGCCTAATTAATTACCCTAACCTGCCTAGTTAACCTAATTAACCTAGTTAAGCCTTTAAATGACACTTTAAGCTGCATAAAAGCGTCTTGAAAAATATCTAGTCCAATATTATTTATTGTCATCATTGCAAAGAGAAAGTAAATCAGTTATTAGAGATAAGTTATTAAAACTATTATGCTTCGAAATGTAGTAAAAGCTCTTCTCTCAGTTTAACTGGGGAAAAAAAATAAACAATGGGTCTAATAATTCTGACTTCAACTCTATGATTTGTTTTAAGTAATTAAATCTGATATTTCAGTTGACCCAACCATCGGATGAGCTTTGCATGGATGACTGTTTGTTCAATGGCACCTGTGGGAGGAGGATGTGAGGCTCTTTGATGACACTGGGCATCATGAAGTGACAGAGGATGCTAGTCACCATTCATCCTCCTCAATGTCTGAGTCTCCCAGCTGTCAAACCCAACCTGGCCCCTTCTCAGTCACTACCGGGCACCACCGCTTCCCCTAAATCTCCCAATCCTCAGAGAAAACCCTCGCTATAACCACGACAGGCCAAAGAGGCTCCTTTCTCTACCTCAATGGACAGAGGGCAATTCATTTGAGCTTTAATGCAGAAAGATGTTGTTCACACAGATGGCCCTGGCTGGAAAGAAGTCAATCTTTTTTTTCTCCCTGTTCTAAAACCCATCCTTCCGCTATAATGTGCACATGTTGCAGACCGTCAGCTCTCAGGAGGACTCCACTTCAATACAGGACACAGGGGACTCTATTCAGACTCTCGTAAGAAAAAAAAAAACATCCTGTTTGGGAAAATTAAGCTGTGAAAAGTAAAGCATAATAGGTTTTACGCTGCTTATACGATGATGTTCAGCTTTTTTGTGGCTTTTACAAGTGTCTTCTCGTCATGCATTCCTTTTTAACAATCAGAATATGTCCCTTTTTGAAGCTCATTAATTTATTAAATTTGTCATGTGATGATGTGCAGAGAAGAAAAGCAAACAGTAATGCTTAAAGGAACATAACATTTCCAAAAATAGGCTGTTTTTGTAAGTTCACTAAAGTTAAACAGTTGAGTTTCAACATTTTTCAGCTCATCTTCAGGTCTGACGGAAGTACTTTAGTACTTTAGCTTAGCATAAATCATTGAATCGGATTAGACCATTAGCATCTGATTAAGAACATTTTGAAAAAAAAGTTTAGAAAGTGCATGATTTTGATCCCACTGCAAATAAGAGTTTAAAGTGCACCATCCACGTTTATTTATCCATAAATAAATCCTTATTTATCAGGGGTCGCCACAGCTGAATGAACCACCAATTTTTCCACACACAGTCATACACTACAGACAGTTTAGTTAATTCAGTTTACCTACAGCGCATGTTTTTGGACTGTGGGGAAACTGGAATACCCAGAGAAAACCCACGCCAACATTTAGATAACATGCAAACTATGCAGAAATGTCAACGGACCCAAGCAGGACTCGAACCAGCGACCTTCTCGCTATGAGGCGACTGTATGGCCTATTGTCAGTGTAGATTCCATGTGGGCCTGATCACTGCAATCAATTGCGAATACAATAATAATAACAAAAATAATACAAAATCATCAATTTCATGCAACCACATTAAGTACACACAACCCTTCGAGGTAAAAACAGCACATTTTAGTCTTTTTACACCAAGTCTTTTTGTTCCTCCAACAAACCATGATCAACACTCATGTGAGGTGACAATGCTAAACACAGAGCCACTGTGCCACCAGGATTTCATTCATTCATTCATTCATTTTCTTTTTGGCTTAGTCCCTTTTATTAATCAGGGGTAGCCACAGTGGAATGACCAGCCAACTTATCCAGCATATGTTTTTCACAGCGGATACCCTTCCACCTTCCATCACCAGTAAACACACATACACTTTTATTCCACCAACCACAATACGGACAATTTAGCTGACCCAATTCACCTATAGCGCAGGTCTTTGGACTGTGGGGGAAACCAGAGCACCCGGAGGAAACCCACGGGAACAATGGGAGAACATGCCAACTCCACACAGAAACGCCAACTGACACAGCCGAGGCTTGAACCAGCGGCCTTCTTGCTGTGAGGTGACAGCGCTACCCACTGCGCCTTTAAGTTATATATTTTTTCGATCGTCTGCAGAACAAACCATCATTATAAAATAACTTGGCTAATTAACCTTAACTGCCCAGTAACCTAATCAACAAAGTTAAGCCTTTAAATGTCACTTTAAGCTGTATAGAAGTGTCTTGAAAAATATCTAGTCAAATATTATGTGCTGTCATCATGGCAAAGATAAAATAAATCAGTTATTAGAAATGAGTTATTAAAACTATTATGTTTAGAAATGTGCTGAAAAAATCTGCTCTCCGTTAAACAGAAATTGTGGAAAAAAAAATAAACAGGGGCGCTAATAATTCAGGGGGCTAATAATTCTGATTTCAACTCATTTCAAACATTTTTTATAGTGTTGCCTTTACAAAACCCGTCCAGTCAATTGCAATGCTCATTTTGATTTGCTTTTTTAGTCAACCGTAATTTTTCGATGTTGTTTTAACTTTAAACTTCACGTCTCTGCGTGTTTCACTTTGTGGCCCTGATTTGATAAGGGGGCAGAGTCAAGAGAACTTGGCTGTTTACGGCAGGCCTAGACCTACTGGGCTGTAAGACTGCCTCAGTGATACTGTGTCTCCTGGTGATGACATCGCTAAAACAGAGACACAAGTATAGATTTTTTTTATTTTATAAGCTCTTAACACCATAGATCAGAGGTCTCAAACTCAATTCCTGGAGGGCCGCAGCTCTGCAGATTTTAGCTCCAACAACCTCCAACTCGCACCTGCTTAATAGTCTATAGTAGTCTTGAACACTTTGGTTGGATCAGCTGTGTTTGATTAGGGTTGGAGCAAAACTGTGCAGAGCTGCGGCACTCCAGGAATTAAGTTTGAGACCAATGCCATAAATGACACTAGGTTGTTTACCAACACTGCTCAGGTATTTCAAACTTCCCTGACCTCTAAATGGAGAGCTGAGAGTATTTCAGGCGCTGTTATACTACAGAACTACACAGAATAGGGCTTAAATTAGAATATGTCATGTGCATTGTGACTATTTACACAAGACACTGAACAAACAATGCTACATTTTGAACAAAACTAATAACCGCTATCTCACAAAGCACCAACTGAAAAGCTCCAGGAGTTTATTTGACTGGACTTGTCTAACTAGTTTAAACCAATGCTTCCCGACATAAAGGGTGCTCTTGTGTGTGCATTCGGAGATGTTAGCCCATATTATGAGAACTTCTATTGTGTGATGGCGGTGAACCAAGCTCCCTCAGTTCAAGGTTCGTCTATTCTGCATTAGCGTCGCGGTCATGTGACTCGAGCTGATTGCCGGAGTGATAAACCCTGAGGGTCGGCCTCTCCTGACCCTGCTGGAGCTGATTAGGTCTTCTGAGATAAACCTCTTCCTCCTGCATTCCTCCTTTAGCGGAAACACACTCCATTTACTACTCAAATAAACCACCACTGGGGGAAAGTCAAAGCTTGTGCCATGAATGGGATAAATCCAAGTGAATCATGCCTGATTGAGATGATTCAGGGCTTAATGTGAAACTAAGGTTTTATATAGGCGTGTATATAGCGTGAGACTCAACCTGGAAGTAGCTGGAAGCCATTTTTAATAATGCTTAAAATGCAGCAGATCATGATTCATAGCTGGGTTTTGTTGTGCAAGAGCATTTAACCAAAATTTTGGCAAAATTTCCTAAAGCCAAGACAGGTCTGAACTGATCACTGTAATAAAGGATGGAATAGCTGTGAGTGTGTACTGTACACAACAATAAAAATGAGCATACACTCTTATCACGCAATGTCAACAAAGCACAAATTTATCCAAACACACTGCAACGTGAGCTTGGGTTTTTGATCACGCTGCAAAAACGATGTTCTTACTCAGAGACTTGCCTAAAACTGACTTGTTTTTTTCTGATTTATTTTTATAACTTAGCTAGAAAGTACTTCTTGATTTAAGAAAGTTTAAATATTTAAACTAAACAATAAAAGTAAGAAATATTTTTTTGCACTGCATCACAATGTGCCTCAATGTTTAATGTCACAGACTTTTAATTTCAAATAGCCAGCATCAGCGTTTACGGTGAACTGTCTTTCCATTATAAAATTGCCACATTTAAGATCTGATTTCTTTAAAAATCAACGATCTTCACTGCAAGACATATATATATATATGATATAAAGTTAGTCTCAAACCGGACAAGAAGCACTGTGTTAAATTCCATTTCGCCCCGCTGTGTCTTTAAAATACGACAGTTTGTTTAACCCCTGTATTTACAATGGAGTTTCTGTGCATGTCTGCTGATCCTGACGGCGTTAGCGCTTACACAGTCTTTCATCTCATTATAAGTTTAAACAACTAAATAAATGCTTAAGGCCCAGTTTACACTACTACGTTTTAGTTTTAAAACAGCGTTTTTGGAATGAAAACGATCCGCTAATACTTAGCGCTTCTGAATATCTCCCTTCCTACACTACACTGCTGAAGACGTACATCATGTGACCACACACACACTCTGGCATGCACTGAGAGCTGCGATGAGAGCTGTGAACATCAGACAGCTTATCAAGGATCTACCGATAGCGTAATCTCACTATATTTGTTAAACGTGATATTTAATTCTAATGACATATTCCCCGACTTTGGTCTTTTAAATCTATTACTTGTTCTCGGGTAACGTGTTGTGGCTGAGCGCAAAGATAAATTAATATATTAATTAATGTAACCACGTACACTGATTCTGCACATTTGACTGATTGCTTTTATTCATATCCTATATTGTATAAAATTATTGTACGTTTTACTTTTATATTGGCCATTACTGATTATTAAAACTGATATTCAGCAAAAGAGAGAGTATGTTTCGTATTTTCAATGGAAATGAAAGGAGGCTGTTATGGTATAGGTTCCGTTTTGTTATAAAAATCCATACAGTAAAGATGACGATCATATAAATATGCAGCTACGCGATGCCTCAACATTTTTAATGTCTGTTAAGTTGCTAATATTAAAATGAAAACAGGCAGTTCCTTATATCACATTTTCATTTTATTGTTAAGAAAGTGTACACTGCTCCCTTTAAAGATTTAACCAAAGTATTTTGGGAGTTTGTTTACCATCTCAAACTTGCAAAATCTGAACTTACAAAGAGAGGATGCAGGACTGAACTGTGTGTAGGCTAATTAATATTGAGGAAAAGCCCAAATCAGATAGGTGAACGTCTGCAGCCCTGCCTCTGTTTTCAGATATCTCCGTTTTTCCCCATCCACACTGACACTGAGCAGCAGCGTTTTAAAATGAAAATGGCCTCTTGAGCGTTTTCAAAACGCTCTGTTTTTGGCCCTCGAAAACTCTGTAGTATGTACAGAAGGCATAACCGTAACAAAACTTATGTGATTTAAAATCTTGTGTGCATTAGTGTAAGTGTAGTCTATTTAACTGAATGTATTGTAATAACATCACAACGTCAATTGAGATTTAGCAATAATCTATGATTGGCATCCACATCTTGTCAGTGAAGCGTGATGTAAATCTCTTCTAAATGCCAGAGGGCGCTCCTACATGAAACTCCAAATATGTCATGTAAAGAAGTAAAATATGCAAAGAAGAAAGCCAGGAAATCCCTATTGACCTTATTCTTTCACATTTGAGCGTCCTCAACCTTAGGAGGTTGTTGCTAGATGGGATACAGCTGCAGCCAGAAGTTATTCATTCATTTATTCATTTTCTTTTGGTTTAGTCCCTTTAATAATCTGGAGTCACCACAGCAGAATGCACTGCCAATTTATTCAGCGTATGTTTAACGCAGTGGCTGCCCTTCCAGGTGCAACCCATCACTGGGAAACATCCATACACACTCATTCACACACATACACAATGGACAATTTAACCTACCCAGTTCAACTAAACCACATGTCTTTGAACTTGTGGGGGAAACCGGAGCACCCGGAGGACACCCACACCAACACAGAGAGAACATGCAAATTAACGGATAATTGATTATATTTGTTAGTTGATTATATAGTTAATTGGTTATATTTGTTATTAAATTATCTATTAATTATATTTAATTAATGTCCACCCTTACTCCAGCCCTAAACCCAATCCTCACAATAATGTAAAAAATATGAATTATTGTTGTACAGAGTCACAAAAATGATGCTGTACTGATGTGAGTATCCTCTGCTGTATACCATCTAGATTTTACTGCCATTGGAATCTTACTGGCTCAAGAGTTCCTGTCTTGTTTCACTTCTAATGATTTTTAGTCATAAAAAACAGCTTGTTTTTGTTGTTTCATGTCTCAAAATTATATTTTATTATTATGTTTTTTATTTAATGTAAATAAAAGTAAAACTGCAAAAGAAAGTATGAGAAAGTAAGTGAATCGAGGGTTCAGATTTCAATTTATCTTAAAAAAAGGACAGATAAGAGTGCTGACAGTTTATGCGAGAATCAAAACAGAAGGGCGAAACTGCCAACAGAAACACAGTGACGCACAATGTTTGTTTTTAGACTGGTTATACTCAGGTAAACAATGCACAGAAGTAATACAATACACGTTTGTTAATTCTTCCGTCACAGCCTAAGTTGAATGTATATGAAGCTTATAATATGCCAAAGCAATCCGAGTTTAAACTGTGTTCAGTTAAATTATTGACAAATTTCATTAAATAAATCTGAATTTTTACATGCCGTAAATTGTTTTGAATTTCTTATTTGAAAATGAATTTCATAACTTGAATATTGAACATTTTTGAGCATTGTCAAACTTCAGATTTTTTGTGTTTAGAATTGACAGACTGCAGATGTTGGGTTTGTAAAAATACAGTTTCAAGTTTTCAAGATGAAGAAATTCCGATATCAAATTTAATATCCTAAAATTCACAACCAGAAATTCAGATTCAGCAGAAAGTAGGTCAGGGGTGATCAACAAGGAAAAGTATATGATCACCAAAAGGTCTAACTAAGCATTTTGGCCAGTCACTGAGCTGCGTGAGTTTACTGGTGAATTCAAATTCAAAACATTTTTTACAGTATATAAAAAAAACTGATTTATTAAAATTACAATTGTCAATTATTCAAATTACCACCACAATTCAAATTCAGATTGTTTTGGCATATCATTAGCGTCATAAATGTACAAGTGGCTATGAGAGCAGAACTAAAAGCTGTTGCTCTTTTCACGGGTTTCTGTTGTTTCCTTTATTATTCATATGTAAACTGCCCGAATGTCTGTCACAATATTATATCAGAAGATCAAAAAAAGCTCATGCACACATACCCAAAAATAAATAATGCCAAAAATTAGAAAAGTAGTCGAATGTTTACAAAAGAGACAGATTTAATGCCATTCACAGAATCATTTCAGTGCTACATTTACATTGTTTTGCTGTCTGTAAACATGCTTGCATTACTCTCACGTCAGTCTTTTGCAGTGGCACGCACATAACTGCCGTGTTTTTTTTAAGATTCCAAGTTAAAAGATTTTCAACTTTTACACGCAGCGTCTCTCAGTTCCAAAGCAGTGGACCAATCAGAAGAACTCAGAGGCGGGACAAGTGCTGCAAGCTTCTGTTTAAAGCAGCAAGTTGGCATGACAACTGTTTTATTTGACAGCAACATACCAGAGGAGGCACTTTTTTCAGCAGGTGTAAACAGGAATGCGTCCCCATTCGCACACGTGATTTGATCCAAGCAAAATTCTCATAATTACACATAAATGAGTCCACCTATTGATTCCTGGCCTATTGTCTGGAACCAACAGGTTTAAATAAATACCTGTAAATAAAAACTAAATATAATAATTACATTTGAATGAGAATCACTTTAAAAGTCAACTTTTCGAAGCAAGTCATGGGTAACACTTCATCCTCTAGAGCAAGGGTTTACAAACTTTTCAGCTCACGACCCCCAAAATAACAATTCCAGTGACTCGTGACTCCCACTATCCTCGGAGGTGGTTATACAAACAATGGTGCACATACACCAATAGGGACTATATAAACAAGCTTTTTGACAACATGAAAAAGTGCAGTAGTTTAACAACCAAATAATTTTGTATAGTCATTATTCGTTTGTTCAATGTAATATTAACTTCACTTAATGAGAATGGAGGGCACAATGTTTACTGCACAAGACTACTCGTGGATTAATTTTGGAGACTTGGAGATCGTCCTCTATGTTCAGTCGTGGCCTTTATTTTTAATGTACGTGAGTGCCGTAAAAATGTCAACGTTTAAAATTGTGCTGTAAAATCAATCTGCTGCAACTAACACTACTGCTGTGTCATTAATCTAGTGTAATAACCCCAGGGGTTGCAATCCAGTGAGATCCAAAAAGAATTGAAAGGCTGATGGCTTTTTATTTGCATGTTGTTTTTTACTGTAACTATTATTCCTTCATTCATTTTCTTTTCGGCTTAGTCCCTCCACTAATCTGGGGTCGCCATGCACAGCAGAACAAACCGCCAACGTTTCCGGCACATGTTCCATGCAGCCGATGCCCTTCCAGCTGCAAAGGAAACTATTGAATACAATTTTTATCTTCTCTAGGTTATGGATAAAATATGGTACTTCTAACAGTTTAATAACATATATGATATGTTTGGAAATCCCCAAGTAACCATTGTCTAATGGTACCACTTTGGGAACCACTCCTCTAGAGTTGAAATGCTCAATGAATCAGTTGAAGCAGTTCACAAAACTGGTTTGATTCTCCAAAAATATCAAGTAAAATAGCAGTTGAAGAGTTGAACCTCTAAATGCTGTCTGAAATTAAAACAAAATCTGTCTAAAATACTCTTTAAAGACAATGAAAGACCCTATTCTTTACCATAGTAAAATTACTGAACCTGAAGCTTAAGGAAAAATGCCCATTTTAAAAAAAAGTTTCAGACAGAACTTAGAGGTTTTTGCAGCTGAATTCCTTGGTTTCTATCATACACCCGGCGCAATACGGCGAAAGATGTGTTTTGTGTGATTTGTTGCTATTTTCAGACCAGCGCAACCCTAATTTTCCCATTTTGCGCCACGTTGTTTAAATAGCAAATTAAATTGCACCACTTTGTGGACTCATGGGTGTTCTAGTCTATAAAGGAGGTGTGTTAAGCCGCATTATTGGTGCATTGCTATTTTGAGAAACTGAAATAGACTGCGCCATCGACCAAGTAAAAAGTCCAGTGCGCAATAGTTATGTGCCTATGCAGTGTCAAATCTTAATACACACAGGATGTACAGAAATACACAAATATCTTTACATATTAAAAAAAATTAAGGATTAAAATGTTACAAAAATTACTATTTACTATGTAGATATAAAAAAAACACTACCTCCATGCCTTCTTCATTTTGGGGGGCTTTTTCTGTTTATTTATGACTATTTTTATTATAATGTTATTATTATTAGCAGTATTATTTATTATATGCATATTTATATATATTTTTTTAAAAAGAATTGTAGATTTGTCTACCTGTCAGGTTTTGGAGACCACCATCACCATAATAATAGCAAGCATGTTTGGATTTAACTCAGTTTTTTGACCACACTTCGGTATTATTGTTCATTTATTTTATTTGCTGGAAAATAGAATTGAATTAAGAAATAGCTTTGAAACAAATCTTTGCGCTTAACAAACAAAATTAATTATGTAGGCTGATGGATGTCTTCAGTGGAGTGCGTACAACACAGTTTGCTTATTCACAAAAGTAAAGGAGTAAAGTAAAGAGTAAAAGTACAGGGAAAGTAAAGAGGCCGAATGAAGAAGGCTTTATCCTCGCGCTGCAGAGGGTCTGTTTAACTGTTTTCTCGCTAGTGAAGCATTTTTCCATTCAGTTTTTTCACTTACAAAGACCGTCATGTAAATAACAAATGTGCCACTGCGCAACGCAACTGAATCTTAAAGGGAATGTGAGATGAGACTCTGATTGCTTTGATGCACATTATACTCAAAAAACCCATAACTCATTAAGACAATAAGCACAATGCTGTTAGACCATACGCCAGGGCGTAAGCCATATTTTTCCATCCTTAAAATACCAAAAGTAGATTCGGACACGCCTTTAATGCTTTTGCGCCCTGCGCTTTAGACTTTGCACCCAGATCATTCAAATAGAGCACTTTTGACTGCTTTAATGCATATTTAGGAAACACCAAATATGCATCTTTAAAATCATTATTACAGAATGATCATGAAAAAAACATTTAAGCTCTAAAACCAACCATATAAACATAAATTTGTCAAAATGTGTAGGAGTGCTGGTCTGTGTGTAGAAGGTTAGGCGCAGAAACCACAAAACAGACAGAGCTTTATCTGGTGTTTCAAAAGTCAGTCATTAGCTGCTGACAAAAGTCGACAGAAAAAGTTACTTATAAAGAAAAGTAGATCGGCTTCTTCACACTGACACGCTAATGACCTGATGACTCATGAGCATTCATCTGCTTTCTGTTAGTCTTACACCATACATTCTGTAATAGTATGATCCCAAGCAATTTAGAAACACAAAACTGAGCAAAGCTTCACGTTCAAGACGACTCTTTCTCCTATGTAGGCGTGAGAGGAAAGAGGTTTCCTGAGAATAGAACAAACATAAACACTTGTAGCCTTAGGCAAAATGCATCATGTGCTTCCTTCTTCCTCCGTCCATCCCAAAAAAAAAACATTGACGGTGACTTTCTGTGAATGCCAACACTGCCGGATCACAGCAAAACGCAAACTCTCTCTTATCTTTTACCAGAGCACCAGCATCTTCTGTTTATATTCCACAACATGCAGACAGGAAAAAAACAAAACCTGTTTGGATATGTGGAAAACCTAGATAAGATCTGTCTGACTCACAGCGTGTGCCTTTGTTGCAGCCGTTCGGTGTTGCATTGATCATGTATGTTTTAAAAAATCAATTCATGCTCTAAAGTTTCATGCTGCGTCCGGGTATCAGTGTTGGCATGATACAATAATCTGTCAGCTTTCTAAATATAAACAGTGACTTTTTTTGATGTGCAACATTTAAGAAGGCATAATGCAATCTAATGAGTGACAATGTGTAACTAATGTGTGTACAGTTATAACGTATTAAACTGCAAACCCTTCAGGCAATATCCTAGTAAAGAACACACACACAATGTTTTACTCAGCAAGGATGCATATGATTATATTTATAAATCATGATGTTGGCGGGAACATATTAAGCAGCGCAACTGTTTATTATAAGCAATAAGCATTAACCAAATTATTTCTGGGGTTTTTTAAATACA
The DNA here is from genome assembly GCF_052040795.2 of Danio rerio. Classification (NCBI taxonomy): domain Eukaryota; kingdom Metazoa; phylum Chordata; class Actinopteri; order Cypriniformes; family Danionidae; genus Danio; species Danio rerio. The sequence goes on along the minus strand of NC_141035.1, from coordinate 18,205,185 downwards.
AATTCTAATGTCTGCTTCATAATAAACCTTTTTCCATTGTTATGTAGATTTTATATTTATAAACGTAAACATTTCTAATTGCAAACCTATTTTTTAGCATTTATGCAAGAGATTGAAAAATTACTTGCTTTCAATTTCAAAGCACTCAGTTTGCATGACCTTAAATAAATATTATCTATTAAATTGCTGTTGCCTTTTTTTATTTTGCCCTCTTCACTTTCAATTTTTTTATATTATATCTATCCTCAGATCAGATCACCTATTGATATTGCTTTGTATTAATTTCTGTTGTTATTTTTGCTCCTATTTTTTAATTATTGATACCATTGTAAATAATGTAATTATTCTTATTGTAAATGGTGTGTACCAACTGTATCAGTATGCTACTAGTGCTGGGCGATTTATCGAAAAGTAATCGAAATCTACAATCAGAACCTATATTTGTTCAAATTTTTCCAGGTTGTTTTTTTCGATTACTTTCCCTACCACGTTTAGAGTCACGTGACCCTGCTTTGTTAAGCCTCGATTATGTTTCTGCGGTCACTTTGCAGCCGCATCTGACTTCTGGTCAAGTAGGACGATGGACTCATTCTTGAGCTGTTCTTTTCCCTACATTGACGATGATTGGAAGCTGTGCCAGAGATGCCTTGAGATGGCATATTTTCCATTACATTAAAATGCTTATTTACATTAAAATATTTGTTTACAGAAGATGCACTGTTTAAAATATTAGTTACAGAATATAAATTACAGAACTATATAACAATAGTTATTTTATTTAGAAGAGATACTGCTTAATTTCTACTTTTAATATGAAAAAACATTGAAAATATGTGATCAAGATGTGTTTTTATGTTCGTTTTAGGCAATGTGTGTTTAATTTCAGTTGTTGTTTAACATTGATGTTCAATAAATAATCATAGATAGTGGACAGTTTGTGCTTCCATCAATTATTTTAAAATCAAGCAATGCACCCTTCATTCAGAAATCTCTCACCTATATTATGTGAGCATAGTTACCAAATCTGTCAGGGAACTATGAGGCCAATAAATTTAATACATCAATAAAATAATTGTTCATTAATCATAAACAAGCTAAAATGTTCAATTAATCAAGATTTAGATTTTAAGTCAAATCGCCCAGCCCCATATGTTATACTATAAATGTAAAAAAAAAAAGTCATTTATTCATTTATTCATTAACTCATTCATTCATTCATTTTCCTTCAGCTTAGTTCCTTTATTCATCGGGGTCACCACGGCGGAATAAACCCATACACTCTCACATTTACACTATGGCCATATTAGTTTATTCAATTCACCTGTACCACATGTCTTTGAACTGTGGGGGAAACCGGAACACCCAGGAAACCCACACAAACAGAGAACATGCAAACTTAACAAAGAAATGCCAACTGAACCCACCAGGACTGGAACCAGCGACCTTCTAGCTGTGAGGTGACAGTGCTAACCACTGAGCCACTGGGTCGCCAAAAACTTTGCTTAAGAAAAATTGCTTATTTATAATAAGCGATTATAATAATAAAAAAAATGGAATTAAAAATATATTAAAAATTTTTATAATATTCTTAACCATGTTAATGCATCCTTCCTAAACACATTTAAAGGCATATCAGATCTCACATTTTAAATGGTGATATTGTTAGTTTCTCACATGCATGTATGACTAATGATGCACCGTAAAACCCAAAAAGTTAAGGTATCTCAAACTATTTGAGGTAACCGATTGCAACAAAGAATTTAAGTTCAAAAACTAATCCTAATGAGTAGTGTGAACTTCATCCATTTGAGTAAACGAAGAAATTCGAGCACAGTAAAACCCAGTAAATGAAGAGAACTCAAACCAACCAATGCTGAAAAACCCAATAAGTTTAAACTGTTTGAGGAAACCAATTGCTACAAACCATTTGAGTTTAAAAAAACTAATCTATATGAGTACTGTGATCATACTCTATTTAAGTCTAAGTAATGTGGTATTTCATTAACTCATTACCTTCAACAGTGAGTTCAAATAAGTAGATTTAACTTTAGTAAATTTTGAGTTAACTACACTCATTTCCTCTGATAAAGTTGACTGTTGGGTTTTACAGTGTGTAAGTACATCATGAATGTGCATCTCAGCCTTTATTCAGTTATAAAACTTTACATTATAATCACGTCCTTCTCCAGCTAATGACCTGATGATACTTCTATAAATCTTTTTTTAACTAATATGATTCACTCTTCTGGTTATAGACCAAACTGTAAAGCATTTCTGGTTTATTTCACAATCCTTCTTCTTTTTAATTTCCTTTAAGAAGCAAACAAATCCTACATACTAACTGATGTGTGTGTAATTTGCTATGTACACTACAAACAGTAAACTTACCTACCTAGCCTGTAGAGTTTTTATTGCCTTCTCAAATTTTCCATGCAACGTCTTGTAAAATAATCATTTTAAGTAGTTCCTATTGCAAACTTACAAATACCACAAATTAGTGCTTAGCGAATGATCCGACAGTCTCTCAGCACATCGACTCCAATAAAGGATTCCCTTCCTAATCCCACATGTGAGACAAGCCCCCCCTCAAAGAACCTTGTAGCGCCTCAGGTCAAAATGACAGACAGGGCCAAAGCTGAGGGTCTCTGCTGCCTGAATACACACACACAGAAGCTCACAAACCACACACATTTATTTTCTCACGCATTTATGTACGTATACTGGCCACACTGAAGGAAATATATGTGTAGTATTTACTCTGTTTGCCACAAGTATTTGTTTTGTCAGAATGTTAATGACAGGTATTGCTGACAAGAACTGATGTGCTAACTGTAAATGATTACAAATAACCTGAATTATGTAATCAGATAGCAAAAAACATATTAGATAATAATACATTTATTCACTCATTTTCTTTTCGGCTTTGTCCCTTTATCAATCAGGGGTCGCCACAGCAGAATGAACTGCCAACTTATCCAGAATATAACCACAGTGTAACGGTGACGCCATAATATTACATTTTAAAATAATATTAATCAGATTACAGTTACTTTAACTGGATCACATGATTACGAGTTACTTCTGTAATGGCAGTAAATTATTTATAATTAAACCATTCGCCATTTTTTTTCTAATATAAAATCTGTTGTTTGCAATATCATTTAGCTTGAATAATCACAATGAAGAATGGCTAATCCCATGTAATTGCCATTGAATTGACTTTCCACCCATGGTTCTTTGTTTGGAGATGAAAGCTTTCAATCAGTTATACTGCGTATGGGTTTATTATGCAAGCTGTTAAACACTGCCCATGACTGACTAACAAATATTTGCAAGTCATTGATGTTTTCATGTGTAATATTATTAAATATTTGTTCTTTTGATGCAGCAGGGATTTCCAAATTAAAATACTCAATAAAAGTTCAGTAATTTTAAGTATTTTAATAATTCAACTAAACATTTGCATGTTGACAATAAATTGGATTGTTCCGCTTTATTTTAAAATCACTTAGTTGCTTATTCATTCATTCATTCATTTTCTTTTCGCCTTAGTCCCTTTATTAATCAAGGGTCACCACAGCGGAATGAACCACCAACTTATCCAGCATATATTTTACAGGGAAACACCCATACACTGTCATTCACACACGTCTCATACATACACTACGGAACAATTTAGCTTAACCAACTCACTTATAGCGCATGTCTTCGCACTTGTAGGAGAAACCGGATCACCCAGAGGAAACTCACAACATTATGGGGAGAACATGCCAACTCCACACAGAAATGCCAACTGACCCAGCCGAGGTTCGAAACAGCAACCTTCTTGTTATGAGGTGATCATGCTACCCACTGCGCCACCGTGTCGCCCCTACTTAGTTGTTTATTTTAATCAAATGTTTAATGCAATTCACAACATTGAGTAAGAACCGAACATGCTTTATTTCTTTGATTTCTTTAAACCTGTGTCATAAATAAGTTATAAAGAAGTAATCCAAAATATTCAGAGGTCAGAAGTATTCTAAAAGTAATCCAAAAGTTGTCCGAATACATTAACTATAATTACGTTACCATTTCATTGTGTAATTTGTATCATTATCAGATTACTTTTTGTAAACAATGTCTCTGGAACTGTCTTCTGTTGACATCACACCAAAAACTCATAAACATAGAAGTGTAATCCTGAAGTGCATATTTTTGACAACAATATCACTAACCTTTATTACTTAAAAAAAATTGCATTTCTCTCTCAAGCACACGCATTTGCTCTTTCTGTCTGTTTTGTCTCCTGACACAACAGCAACTAACTTAATTTGCAAGATATTTGCATATTGAATATCCTTCTTGATTTCTCATTGGCTGTCAGATCAACCGAAGGCCTACGCGCCGGTATAAAAACATCAACCGTCGCGCACCAGACTGTCAAGTGCTGAAACGATGATTGACGACGCTGTTTATTATACGATGAACACACTTCTGCGTTTTCATCCCTCGGTTCGCGTACACACTCATGCTTATGTCTATCCTTCGGTGTGTTGTTGTTATTGTTGTTGTTGCAGCAGCATCCACGGCTCATTTCCATCGCAAAACATATACGCGTTTGGCCAAACGTTGCTCTTACCTGAGAAATTCCTGCAGGCAGGTATCACAGAATCGGTGTCCACATGTGGAAACTTGGACCGGTTCCCTCATTGCTTTGCTACACAGAGGACATTGAAAGCGTCTCTTGGGCTTCTCCAGGAACTTGTAGTCAAAGCCAGGCATTGCTGCTGCTTCAGTGAGGAGCGTCTATAGGAGCTGTCGTTTGTTTTCCACCGCAATAACAAGAGTCCGCGTATTGAAAACTGATCTTCACTTGCCAACGGCACACAACCCTCGGTATTGTTTCTTCTCTCGGCTTCCTCTTTTCGAGCAACACGGCTCGGTCAGGATGACAGCTTAAACCCGGCGACGAGGCTGTCAATGCAGGCTAGAGCTCGCTGATGAACCGAGAGGACGAGAAACATCCACAGCGCCTGTCGAGGATAACACTGACAGCCTGGAGACAAAGCTCGGATCCCATCTGTTTAGGTATATAAAGCCCCACCCACTGGCCATGAGGGGGGAGGAGCCACGCTTAAACCCTAAGCAGAAAAGGGCGAGCTTATTTACAGTTTGTACAGTATTAATGCTGTCTGTGAGCCGAATAATGTGGCCAAGTAAGGGATTAATTTAATGCAATTTATTTTCGGAAGTTGTTCTTCTCGCAACGGTCGGCTGTTATAAAAATACACATAGCCTTTTTTAGGTTTGCTTGTTTATTATGATTTATGAAATCATAAATATGGTAATAACCGTAATACTCATATATGTATATAATAATAATAATGATATATGAATGAATAATATATAATAATCCGATAGTTTATGTATTAGGCTACTGTAACCTTTATTTTCAATCAAATGTTTCAATTAAACTCTGTTTAATGTGTATATTCTTTTTGAAAGTAATTATTTATTATTATTACTATATTTATAACTATTATTTAGTACACTGATAGGTACCCTTACCAGGGGCGGATTTGGTGATCTTGGCACCTTAAATAAATCCAGCCAAGGGGCCCAAAAGTTCTAAAATGCACCTTTTGTCCTTTCATTTTTGTATTATTATTTTGCTGTTTTTTTTTCTTCTATCATTCCATCTCATTTTCTACATTTTATCTTAATGCAAAATAATAATAATAATAATATCATGTAAAGCTCCTTGTAAAACTTTTAAAACTATTTGTTTTCTTAAGATGAATTCACAACTAAACATAATTCATTCATTCATTTTCTTAAAAACTAAACAAAATAAATGAGCTCTTTCGTTTTCAAAACTACATTTTTACTGATTTGACTGCTCCATGATTGAAGGTGGGGGACACATTTGTGCAGATGTAATAATTACTTTAAAATTAAAATTTTTAGATCCTTACCGTACAAAATATGATAGAAAATTGGGTTATAAATAATTTATACTATCATTTATACTTCTAGGTATTTATTTGGGGCCCTCAGATTTCCTGGGGCCCTAAACAGCCACATACTTTGCCTACTAAATCCGCCCCTGACCCTTACATGCAAACATCGTCAGCATAGGCCACATAATTATGAAATAATTTTTAAAAAATTGTTTTCATTTACAAAATAATAAAAATACAATATTTAATATAAAATATTGATACAAATATATTTTTCAATTGTGTTAAATACTATATAGTTGCAACCATAATAATAATCACACCCTAAATAGAAATCTTGTATTACAGCATTTTATTATATTCATTATACTTTTTTTCTGTTCTGAAAAAGTAATAATAATAATAATTATTATTATTATTATTATTATTATTAATGTTATTTGAAAACATTTATGTGCTTAAAACCCCCTGCTCTTTATTCTCATGTGGAACAAAACAATCCTGCCTATCATCACATTTATATGACTAATATTAAATGTATATAAATATACATGCAATGTAAGGACATGATTAACAACCTAAAAATTTAATCACAAGATGTATTGACTCAGACATTCCTAAAAGTGTGCATACAAAGGCAAGAACTGAAATTCTGCTAACAAAAGATTGCAGAAAGTTAATAATAAAGCAAACGACTCCCTCTATCGGCGAGAAGCGCACGTGATGCAGAAGCAGACATTACGTCAACACAACAGCACAAAGCATGGTACTTCAGTAAGACAGTTTTATAGAGTTTCACCATTCAGTAGTTCAGTTTAATTGAAATATGGTAAAGTCTTGTCTACGATATATGTGTGTTTCATATGACAAGCACGGGCTTTACTAATGTTGCGCTGAGCATCACATATTGCACAAGAGTTACATCATAGCCTGATGGACGCAGGAGCTCTTGCGTTTCCTTGCTGTGACGATAGGAAATCATCGGAGAATAAAGCATGAGCATTGCTTTTAGATATGCTTCATGCATTCATATGTATTCATGTTCTTTTCGAGCTATGAAATAAAACTACTATTATTTGTTAATTTTCAATAACTAATGTACCTAAAATCATGAGGCTATTTATCACTAAAGCATGGGGGAAAAAAGAACACTGAGATGAGAACAGTCATATTGTGCTTAGTGATACTGTTATTGATTTTTTAGTTTTAGTCTTGTAATTTGAGTAAATGTGTAATTATAAACAATTTATTGTAGTATTATATAAAATATGTATACAATTTTCTACCAAGCAGAGGAATAATAATTTACAATCCAGCATAGTATTAATAGTATTAATAATAATGCTGATAATAATTATGATTATTCATTTTCTTTTTTCTTTTTGGCTTAGTCCCTTTATTCATCAGGTGTTGCCACAGCGGAATGAACCACCAACTTATCCAGCATGTTTTATGCAGCAGATGCCCTTCCAGCTGCAACCCGTCCCTGGGAAACATCCACATGAAAACATGGGAAAACATGCAAACTCCACACAGAAATGCGAGGCTCGAAACAGTGACGTTCTTTCTGTAAGGTGACAGCACTACCCACCGTGCCACCCCTATTATTATTATTATTATTATCATCTGTATGTAATATGTTATTCTAAATAGAATACATTTTTAGAACTAAAGCATTCAAATAATAATAAAAAATGACATAATACATGTTGCTATTTATTTTATTCATTTTCATAAGCAGCACTTTATTACTAAATTATATAAAATATTTGTACAGTTTTTTCTTGCCACAGCCAGGAATAAGGCATTATTTACAATACTACGCTCTCATTACTAATAATGTTATTGTAAACTTAGTTCAGTACACTTTTCTTTACACATAAGATGTAATACTGCAAATACAGAATTTGAACAATTCTGCTGTCTTAAGTTAGTATTTACATTTTGTCAGTAAAAAAACTGCTTATCTTTGCATCATATCATGTCATAAACACAACAGCTTGGCTTGAATTTCCTGTTAATGGGATAGTTCATCCAAATACAAAAATTCTGTCATCTTTTACTCACCCTTCACTTGTTCCAAACATGTTTTGTTCTGTTGAACACAAAATAAGATCATTTGAAGAATGTTGTAAACCTGTAACCATTGACTTTCATAGTATTTGTTTTACAGTCAATGGTTACAGGTGCACAACATTCTTCAGAATATCTTCCTTTATGTTTAACAGAAGAAAGAAACTCAAACAGGTTTGGAACAAGTCAAGTGTGAATAAATGATGACTGTGAACTATCCATAACCCACTATGGTTTCCTGATAAACCGAAGTCGAGTGAAGTCTACTGCAGGCTCTGATGTTCATCTGGACAGAGGCAGAGTCATGTCACTTTGGTCCAGGCTCTTCAAAAAATGCTAAAGACAGAAATTACAAAATTAGAGAATATTATCTACACTTTTTTCAACATTTGTAGAGTTTCAAATGATGGGATGCACTTCCGGTTTGGGGAACTCCCATGCAAAAGAGCTGAAACAAATCTGTGAAGTGTGATGTAAGACTTAACAAGCTGACCGTACAAAGATATTCAACATGTCCATAGTATTGCTGCAAGTTTTTGGGGTTTTTCACGGTCTGCTGAGAGTAATTTGTAATTTCTAATAAATTGTCTTTTAAAAGAACAATCCACTGTTGTGAAAATATTCTCATTTTTTAAGTCTCTGAAAGTTGAATGTTGAGTTTTACCATTTTTGAATGCATTCAGTCAATCTCCGGATCTGGGGTGTGTTTCCCAAACAACGAAATAACTCTGAGCTATCATAGCACGATGCATCGTTTGGGAGAAGAACGAGGTAGTGACGAGGATTCCCCAAACCAGTAGTTTCTCTGTCGCAGATCTATCGTTTGAACCACATTGGTTATAACCTAAATTGCCCATAAAGACGCTGTAAACGGGGTGGAGTAACAACTTCTTTAGAGAAAAACCCATTAACATCTTTGTTCAAAATATATTGTTTTACATGCACACACATTTAAGAAAAATCCAATATTAGTTTTGGTAAACACATGCACTTGCTTTCTATATTAACTGAAATGTATGTAAACGGCAAATATAGGGCCTGTGTTTCCTTTACAAATATTATTGAGAATATGACATATTCTATTCTAAAACAAAACCATTTAGCTAGCACATATTCGAATCTCATATATAAATCATTAATAGTTGTAATTTACAGTAGGATATTTATTAAGAAATGAAGAAAAATCTAACTGACTAATAATAATGATTTTATTTTTCAGCATTATTAAGTAGTATCTTGTTTATTTATTTTATTTATTGTAAAAGTCTACTTTTACAATTTGACACATTCAAACCTGCAGAAATCTTCTAACTAACAGGTCCACGCCACATACACTACAGATTTATTTCTTAATAAATAACCTACTAAATTAAAACCATTAACGAATGCTAAATATTTTTGTTTTCACAAGCTTTGGAGACGTAAAGTAAATTCTGCTTTCAAATAATAAATCAAAAGCTTTCATCATGAGCCACGGGTGCATTCAAAAGGACATCAATTTTTTCAAAATGCACTGCGAAGGGAGCACAATTGTCAATACGAAGATCACTAAAACTAAACTGTAAAAAATAGTTTGAAAGCAAATTACACCTAAGAGAGAGATGACTTTAATGCTTTTGTTTAAGTCCTTCCGAGTTTAAATGTTAGAACGTTTTAAATGAATAGGGCATAGGGGGGGATAACTGGGAATAGAACACTACCAGAAACTATGCTTCCAACTACAGCTCTAGGGGTGTAGTTGCAAGCATACATTTTGGAGGTGCAGTTTGTGAATGTTCATTGGAACGATGGATTTGGGAAACGCCAAATTCAATTCATCTTCATTTTTATAGTGCTTTTACAATGTAGACTGTGTCAAAGCAGTAGGTGAGGAAGAACTGTCTAAACTGATAAATTCATCCAAACCAACAACGTCTATGCTAGATCAACTACCAATGTTTGTAAAGACGGAACTTGCAACGACAGGTCTGCATTCCCGCAGCTGTACCACGGGATCCGACCAGATGTCTGCGGCACGGGAATACATTTCAGAATAAAGTGCAGGAGCGGTCGATAACTGGTTTAATTTTGGACGTTCTAACAATATCGCTCCGACTCCCGAGCGAGTGAGCACGCGTATGTATGTGTGTGAATGAGACAGCGTGATGCTGCATTTAGCTTGTTTGTTGCTGTGTGTGTCTGCGTGTGTGTGTGTGTGTGTGTGTGTGTGTCTGCATGTATGTGTGCGCTCGAATGAGAGAGAGAGCTTTCTGCTGTCTGTGTGTGTGTGTGTTTGAATGAGAGAGAGAACGTGATGCCTATGTGTGTGTGTCACTTGCTTGGTGCTTATGTGTGTGTGTGTGTGTGTGTGTGTGTTTATACAGACAGCTTGTTATAGGCTGTCTGGACTCTGTATAGCTGGGTGGTTTTCGGTTTTGTTCTCCACCCTGCTCGTTAGCGGGATCGGGCACGGCGGGTAGGAAACGGGGCTGGTTGAGCAGCGGGACAACAAATGATGAATATAATCAGGAGCGAAGAGGTTCGGGCTAAAACCTGGCGGGAACGGGATTCAAAATTTAGTCCCGCGCAGATCTCAACTTGCAACCATAGTTGGCTAACGATGGTTTTCGGAAACGAACCCCTGGTTGGGAGCACTTTTAGCTTAGCTCATCATAAATCATTGAATCAGATTGGACCATTAGCATCTTATCTAGAAATGACCACAGAGTTTAGATTATTTCCCTCAGTAATTACATTATATACTAAAACTGATGGCTAATGGAAAGTTAGTATATTTTAGGCTGATATTGTGTAATAGCAACTTCTCATAAGGACCCTATTTTCCAAAAAATAGAGTGTCCCTTTAATATTTGATTTTAGTTTTTAAAAACACTCCATTAATTGGTTACAGTTTAGCAGATGTTACTCTCATAATCCAAGCAAAGCATCATAGGGTGTATGAAAAAAGAAATAATAGAAAAATAAACCCATATATAACAGATCGGTTAACATTGATAAAAGTAATTGTTAAAGCTGCACATTACGTTTCACAGCCAGTAGAGTGTTTCCATGGCAACAAGCCACTGAGGTGACAGTGAAAGCATGGCTCTCGTCGAGCTGCACTGGTTTCGGTATCCCAGAATCCTCCTCTTTCCTCCCGAGTCGACCGCGCGCGCCTTTACCCCAAGTGTACACTTCACCCTCTGCCGAAACAAGCAGCACAAACACCCACATCACGTGACTCAATGATATCTCTGACCACTTCTTGTTCTCAGACCCTGTGAGAATCATGAATGAACAAAGACGACGTAAAACAATAAAGGTCTTCAGAGTCTTAAGCCTCTGGGACTCAGTCGGGGGAAAGGCTGACCTTTAGCCACATGTCACATTCATTAACCCACCTGCCCCCAATACAACACACTGGAGAAATGAACAGCACTGCCTTTACTTTTAACTGATGCTGTTTGTTGCAATTATATTATTCATTCATTCATTTTCTTTTCGGCTTCATTAATCCGGGGTCGCCACGGTGGAATGAACCACCAACTGATCCAGCACTTTTTTATGCAGCGGATGCCCTTCTAGCCGCAACCCATCTCTAGGAAACATCCATACACACTCATACACAACAGACAATTTAGCCTACCCAACTCACCTGTACTGCATGTCTGTGGACTGTGGGGGAAACCAGAGCACCCGGTGGAAACCCACACAAAAATAGAGAGAACATACAAACTCCACACAGAAATGCCAACAGCCGAGGTTCGAACCAGTGACCTTCTTGCTGTAAGGCGACAGCACTACCTACTGCGCCACTGCATCGCCGCTTTTAATAAACACAGTAATACGCAATAATAGGTACAAAATCAGGTTTGAAACATTTCTGAAAAAATATGAATCTGAGAAATATGAAAAAAATAAAATTGTATAGTTTTCTTACTGGCACTGTTTATTTTGGCTGTGGTGTATTCTAAACAAATAATGTCCAGTAGATAGAGCCTTCGATATAGACCAGCCGGAGAATTTATTTGTTAAGCTTTTATTTTTATTATTTTATTTATTTTAATAATTTTTCTTTAGAGTGTAGAATGAGTAAAGCTCAAAAGTTATCACACAGTATTTTTCTACTATAATATGACAAAGAATTCTGTGTACAGTATTAGAATAATCACAAGAGACAATTGTGAATAATCCATTAAAAATTGGATAATGATGTCTGAATTTTTTCTAATTATTTTAAACTTTTTTCTTATTTTTGGCCTAATTTTAAGACCATTATATTTCTTAGTATTACAATAATGATAATTATAATGTAAGTGCCAAAGATTGTGGGGGTCTCATAATGTAGAAAATCTTAGCATCTTAAACCTTTAGCATCAAAACCGTCTGGTTAAAACAAACAATAAAACAAAAAAACTCAAATTTGGGGATGTCTGAAACACAATTCAACTAAAGAAATTGGTCCAAAAAATCTTAGAGAGGAAGTTAAAAGGTAAAAGGAATACACTCTTTTTCTTTTTTGTTTTTGGAAATCGGCGAAAGCCCTTTTAGCTTAGCATGAATTTTTTAATCGGATTAGACCCTTACCATTTTGTTCAAAAGATAGAAAAAAAAGTTTTGATATTTTTTGATTATTTATTGAGTCAAGCTTTAAATAGGAACATTTTTGAAACTTTAAAAAAAAAATTGAGTGAGATGCTAATGGTCTAATCCGATTCTATGACTTATGCTAAGCTAAGCTAAAAGTGCTCCCACCAGACCTGGATTGGCTGAATGGATTCAAAAAGTAAAACTCGGCTGTTCAACTCTAGATGAACAACTCCAAAAATCCTTTAATGGTCTTTAAAATTGGCTTCATTATTTTTAATCTAATAAATAAAAACTCGGGCGGCAGGGTGGTGCAGTGGATAGTGCTGTCGCCTCACAGCAAGAAAGTCCGGTTTCCCCCACAAGTCCAAAGACATGCGCTACAGGTGAATTGGATAAGCTAAATTTGCCATAGTGTGTGAATAAGTTTTTATGGGTGTTTTCCAGTCATGGGCTGCAGCTGAGGAGACATCCGCTGTTTAAAACATATGCTGAATAAGTTGGCGGTACATTCCGCTTTGGCGACCCCTGATTAATAAAGGGACTAAGCTGAAGGAAAATGAATGAATGAATGAAAAAAAACTTTGGATTTTGGAGTGATTGATTGATCATATGTCTTGTTTACCTGCTCCAATAGCCAGAGTGAAGGCATCACCACACGCAGCCATCGTGATGCCCTGCAGGCCCGACACCTGATACGGCACTCGACTGCTTCTGCGGTGACTGCAGCCAAGCTGTCCATGCTGGTTACTGCCAAAGGTGAAACACTGACCTTTTTCTGCATTTAGAGCACACACACTCACAGCCCTCAGACTAAATCAGCAAGAAACACACTCAACTGTAATGTAAACCAAGAGCTCTGACCTGTGACTGCGACAGAGTGTGCTGTGCCGATGTCTATATACACGATCTTCTCTGTGTTCAGAGGAGCCGACTGGACGAGCTGAAACAGATGAACCTCCTCCACCTGACAGAAAGACGAGGGTTCCTCCGTCCCTGAGACTTTATCCAAACCCAGCTTGTTAAATCTGCAATTAACACACTTAAAGGGTTAGTTCACCCAAAAATGAAAATTCTGTTATTTATTACTCACTCTTAAAAATTCACAAAACCTTTGAGTACTTTTCTTTTGGATTTGAACAGATTTGTGTGTGTTAAGCATTAGTAAAGACAATATTAGCACCTGTTAGCTGTAATTGTGGGGAAAACTGGATAATTTTGAGCTTTTGTCAGTTTATTTCAGATTCCAGGTTTAAAATAATGTTTGGGACGGGATCAAAATCGGTGACGTGGTGCAAGACTGCAAGTGCAAAGATGATGCGTCAGTTTCTCATTATTTTTCATAGCAGAGTTTACTTATCCTATGAGAAGAGCAGGCATCTTAATTATTCATGACTGCACGAGCTTTTCGAAAGCAAGGCTGACCTGCCAGTGCCAACTTCTGCAAAGCTGTGAGACCCTATGTTGATGACTGGGTGAAACTGCATCCACGGACACACGGCACACAGTATTTAGCTGTTCATGAAGGGTCATCTGTGTTTGTTTCCATGATCCACTGGGTTTGCTGCTTGTTTTTTCCCGCGATGCTGTCAGAGCCGATACAGCAAAGCAGTATGTGTGCAGCAAGGTTTTTTTACGGGAGAGCAGTACGAGAATTGGAGAATGGCGGACATTGTCTTTTATCAGGAGTTGGTTCACATTTAGACACATCGCCATGCTGCTGTGTTTGCCTAAATACTCCAGATTACATGCAGGGCTAAAGTTTGAAATAGACAGGGCAAGAGACCTGCTGCACTGAGTCTGTATTCAGACCTAGGAATTGAGGGAAAAGTCCTCATTTAGTGTTTAAATAAACAAGATTATCTTTACAATTGCATAAATTGTGGTTATGTGTATATAAAATTCCGAATAACAAATGTAGCAGGGCATTAAATTACTGTTTATTTCTTTGCATTTTAACTTTGTAAACTATAAAATCATGCATCTCCTCAAAGTTTGTGCCTCATTTTGTGAGCTAAATGACAACATTTGTTTGCTCCCCTCTCTCTCCCCTGCTCTGCTCGCCACACCCACTCCTGCCTCTGATCGTGGAGCTCCAGCCCATTATGATGCATTTTTTGAAAAATCTGAGGTAGACCTGAACAGAAAGAGGGGGGTTTCATGGCCCTTTATATCATGTTCCAATCATACTCCAAGCTCTAAGAACAATTCTATGCACCAAAACAATGTAAAACTTGATTTACCAATGATTTTATTATTAGTTATACCAATGTTATAATTTATAATTTCATTTTCATTGGACAGTCATATCTAGATGCATTAGTTGCAGAATTTCCAGCAGTTTAACGATTTAAATGCCTTTTATTGGATATTATGTCATTCAATTTAACCACACATGACTTTACGGAGAGCTTACACACTACTAATTACAGTTTGCCTTAAGAACATGTGGTGCAACTGAAGCAAGAAAATTTCAGTTACAATCTAGCTAGTAGTTACTAAAACCCCTAGTGTGGACTTTACGTTCCAGTTGAACGGCAGGTTCAACCCTACCGAGATGAGGGTTACGTTTAGGGGCTAGTTCCATGTAATTATGCATAATTATTTTAAATTAATTACAAAAGTAAGTACATGCAACATGTATCAAGGCCACCCTAAAATAAAGTGCTACCATACAGTATTACCTACCGATGTGTACTTAATAAATATGGCTTCGTTCACAAAGTTTGGTAGTTTGGTTTGTTTGGTTTAAAAAATAATAATCAAATTAAGGATTTTGTCAAGGTTAACTCAGCATTCACACTGTCATTAAAGAGCAAATATAAACACTGTAAACACTGCTAATTCATTTGAAAATAAGTTTTAAAGTCAATATTATTTGGCCCCTTAACAAACAATTTTACTTTTCTCGATTGGCTACAGAACAAACCACATTTGCCCAATGACTTGGTTAATTAACTTAACTTGTCAAGTTAACATAATTAACCCAGTTAAGCCTTTAAATTTTACTTTAAGCTGAAGAATACTAGTATCTTGCAAAATAATAAAATATTGCGAAATAGTAAAATATTCTGTATTGTCATCATGGCAAGGACAAAAGAAATTAGTTGTGATAATTAGTAAACTATTATGTTTGAAAATGTACAAAAACTTCTCTGTTAAACATCACTTGAAAAATATTTGCAAAAACTTTAATATTTCACAGGAGTTCTAATAATTTGGCCTTTACCTATATATACGGCTATATACTATAACCATATTTCAGAGAACCATAAATAATTGTAAAATTACTTATGAAGCTGTACTTATGTCGGTCAATTAGCAATTTTAAGACCAGACATGTTCATTTTATTGTAAGTAACATAAAATTTTATTAATAATAATAATAATAAACTTTATTTTTATATAGCACTTTTAAAAGTAGAATCTCAATGTACTTTACAGACATAAAATGTGCAGCAGTAAAAGACACAAGGATAAATGCAAAAAAAGTAATAATTAAAAACATGAAATAATGATGGTAGATCTAAAAATAATATAAAAGTCAAATAAAATCAAATAAAAGCTACCCTTAAAAAGTAAGTTTTAAGAGATTATTAAAAGCGATTCTTCATTGCGAATATTAGAATCTACAGAGTTCCAGTATTTAGGTGCCAATAAAAGGAATGCCCGGTCTCCCGAAGATTTTAGCTGTGTTGACTGAACAGTAATAAGACCAGCATCAGACGAGCATAAAACACATCTAGGACTGTATGGGAATAAAAGCTCAGATAAATAAATTAGGGAAGTATAAAATTGTATATAAGAAATTATTTTACTTTCAACATATATAAGTATATAATAGTCCTTCTTAGTAGTCTTTTTTTCGAAATATGTTAAAGTGTGCTTGTTTTTAACAGCTTTATTTAGAAAGTCTGGCAAGTCCGTGTAGGTGATTTAAAAAAAAAGAGGATATTTCACGTTTAGACAGTACAGTGGTGTGGCTGACAGGGTGTGATTGTTATTTAAAATATGGACATTGTGCTGGTCATTTCCTGTGATGAAATATCTTTATCATTCACTGTAGGAATGAGGAGTGTGAACTCCCTAAACTGGTTTGGCAACCTGTGAAAAATACCCTAACGCAAGCAAGACACATAAGCGTGGAGATATTTTCACATTTTGACATGCATTTTTACTTGTAATTGTGATTAGACGGATAGCAGGTTCTAAAAATCCACTCTCAGGCTCATTAACCATCAACACATGTTAAAATCTAGGCACATTTGTGAATCTGTGACAGTCAACCAACCACATGCTGTCTGAAGTTCTGCTAAATGATGCTGATTTCTAGTCATGTTAGAATGACCGTATTCATGAAATGATTGCACATGAAGTCATAATTTCTCATAGGAATTTAGGTTTTCTTGAGCCCTGTTTTTTTGTGAGAGAACATTAATTAAAGTGTTGTGTCAGTAGCTAATTTGAATTAACAAATAATTAGCATTTCTTAATGCTGACTGTATAATTTGTTATGTGTAGCCAAAAATCCATATTACCCATTATTCAATGTGAAATACTAAAAATAATGATACAAATGTAATATGGCTGTCATAGTATAATTTCTTAAAATGTGCAACTGTGTACCTTGATTACAATCCCAATTCATCAAAAGTTTGCTAATGAGATGCCCATTTACTTTATTTAGACACACAAAAAATACAGTTTTCATATCTTGACTGATATATAATAAATGCATCATCACCATACAAATGTAATATTTAGAATTACACTCAAAAAGTAAAATATTATTTAAAATGTACAGTGGCTCTAGAAAGCATTTACTTTTTCCACATTATTATGTTATAGCCTTATTCCAAAATGGATTAAACTTCTTTATTTCCTCAATATTGTACACACAATGCACCATAATGACAATGTGATACTTTGTTGATGCACCTTCGGCAGAAATTACAGCTTTAAGTCTTTTTGAATATGATGCCACATGCTTGGCACACCTGTCTTTGGGAATGTTTCGGCCATTCCTCTTTGCAGTACCTCACAAGGTCTATCAGGCTGGATGGAAGCGTAGGTGTACAGTCATTTTCAGATCTCTCCAGAGATGTTCAATAGGATTTAGGTCTGGGCTCTGGTTGGGCCACTCAAGGACATTCACCGAGTTTTTGTGAAGCCACTTCATTGATATTTTGGCTGTGTGCTTTGAGTCATTGTCCTACTGGAAGATGAACTGTCGCCCCAGTCTGAGGTCAAGAGCACTCTGAAGCTGGTTTTTATTCAGGATGTCTCTGTACATTGCTGCATTCCTCTTTCCCTCTATCCTGACTAGTCCTCCAGTTTCTGCTGCAAAAAAACATCCCCACAGCATGATGCTGCCACCACCATCATTCACTGTAGGAATGGTATTAGCCTGGTGATGAGCGGTCCCTGGTTTTCTCCAATTATAACGCCTGGCGTTCACTCCAAAGAGTTCAATTTTAGTCTCATCAGACCAGAGAATTCTGTTTCTTATGGTCTGAGAGTCTTTTAGATGCGTTTTGGCAAACTCCTGGCAGGGCGTGTCTTCCGTCTGGCCACTCTACCATACAAGCCTGATTGGTGGATTGCTGCACAGATGGTTGTCCTTCTGTAAGGTTCTCCTCTCTCCACCGAAGGAACACTGGAGCTCCGACAGAGTGACCATCCGGTTATTGATCACCTCCCTGACTAATGCTAAGTTCACACCAGACACGGAAGAAGCGTCAAGCGCAAGTGATGTACATGTTACGTCAATGCAAGGGCGCAAATAGACATCCTGCGGCATAATATGTGCGAATGGCACCAATGGCATGGCGCGAATTGAGCGTTTGAATCGCGAATTGGGCAAACCACTCGAGTTGGAAAATCTGAACTTCAGCGGACATTGCGCTGCGTTAACCAATTAGGAGCTTGCTCTTGCCGGGGCATGATTATGACGTAGCGCCTGTTGTTGGTGTCTGGGGGAAAGTCCTCCTGCACACACCGACAACAGTTCATCAAACTGGGCTCGGCTAAGTCAGAAGCACTGCTGAATGCTTCCATCTTCCAGGTTTAGTTTCTGAAGGAGTTTATGAGCTCACAGAGCTGGATGTACCTCTGAAAGGATCTAGTGGACTCAGACACTGCTCCAAACAAATCAACGCTGTTTTTCAGCCTTTATAAAGCACATAAACACAGTTACTTTCTCAATAAAATCCATGTTAGTCATTTAGCAACGAAGCTACAGTCACCGGGCAGACAAAAGCCCTCCCATCATGCGAATCCACGTCTGTTCTGAAGTGAATTTGATGCGTGAATGAATCGGACTTGACGTGCGAATGAAGTGGATTTGATGTGCGAATGAAGCAGATTTTTGCACGTAAATAAAGTGAGTAAACTCAAAAGTTCACGCATCTAATTGTGCGTGAATATCGCGATTTATCCGCGCGTTCCACGTCTGGCGTGAACACAGCTTTAGGCCTTTTCTCCCCCGATCACTCAGCTTAGATGGCTGGCCAGCTCTAGGAAGAGTTCTGGTGGTTCCAAACATCTTCCATTTACGGATGATGAAGGCCACTGAGCTCATTGGAACTTTCAGATGAGCAGAGATTTTTCTGTAACCTTGCCCAGCCTTATGCCTCGAGACAATCCTGTCTCTAAGGTCTATAGTCAATTCCTTTGTCTTCATGCTTGGTTTGTGCTTTGACATGCACTGTCAACCCTGGGACCTTATATAGACAGGTGTATGCCTTTTCAAATCATGTCCAATCAACTAAATTTACCACAGGTGAACTCAAATTAAGCTGCTGAAACATCTCAAGAATGATTAGTGGAAACAGAATGTACCTGAGCTCAATTTGATACTTATGTGCATGCGATTTTTCAGTTTTTTTTTTTTTTTTTTTTTTTTAATAAAGTTGCAATAATTTCAAAAAATCTTTTTTCACATTGTCATTATGGGGTATTGTGTGTAGAATATTGAGGAAATAAATTTATTTGATCAATTTTGGAATAAGGCTGTAACATAAAAAAATGTGGAAATAGTGAAGCGCTATGAATACATTCCAGATGCACTGTATATAGTTAAAGTCAGAATTATAAGCCCACATGTGATTTTTTTTTTCTTTTTTAAATATTTGCCAAATCATTAACAGAGCAAGGAATTTTTTACCTCATTTCCTATAATATTTTTTTCTTCTGAAGAAAGTCTTATTTGTTTTATTTTGGCTAGAATAAAAGCTGTTTTTTTTACATTTTAAGGTAAATATTATTAGCCCAATAAGATTTTTTTTTCAAAAGTCTACAGAAAAAACACTGTTTTACAATGACTTGCCTAATAACCCTAACTTGCCTAAATAACCCAATTGACCTAGTTAAGTCTTTAAATGTCACTGTATATTAGTGTCTTGAAAAATATCAAGTAAAATATTCTGTACTGTCATCCTGGCAAAGATAAAACAAATCAGTTATTAGAAATGACTTATTAAAACTATTATGTTTAGAAAATCTCTCTGTTAAACTTAAATTGGGGCAAAGGTATACAGGAGGACTAATAATTATGACTTCAACTGTAGCTTTGTTTTAATAGTTTTGCCTTTAACTATACAAAACATACACTCTAAATCACTTAAACACCACATCATAACATTGTATTTTTTGTTCCTAATGAACAGTGAGAAGATATATTGAGTACCTGTTGTTCCCACAGGCGAGGATCTGGTGCTGTGTGCTCATGATCATGGAGCAGTCAACGCCACACAACACGCGCTGGGCTTCGAAATCTGCTGGCAAACTCACCTGCTGTGGGCAGTTGTGGCTATCCTGAGTGGCCAAACCGAGCCGGCCTGTCAGATGGAGAGATAACAGAGAACGAGTGTGATGAAAAAGAGAGAAAGAGAATGTTGGAGCAGAAAGCGCCAGGTCTGCCTGGAGGCTCTGCTGCTGTCTACAAGAGTACAAAGGAGAAACCTTGACAAGTGATGTTGCTCATTTACCGTTGTCTCCTCGGCCCCAGGAGAAAACCTCTCGCTCGTTGGTCACTGCCAGGACGTGGGATGCTCCACAAGACACTTGAACCAGCTCATAACCCAGCAGAGCCTCCACTATCTTGGGCTAAATACAAACACAAGGAACGGAGATCATAAATACAATTAAAACTGCAGGACTTTTACATTTTAAGGATATTTTAATTGGTGTTTTGTTGTGATCCACCACGTTGCTACAATTTTATGGTATGTTGCCATTGCATTGCTATGCAGTTGCTAATGTGGTGTAGCACATTACTCTAAAGTTTATACCCAACTAACAGGGAGCGCTCTCAAAATATTCTGTAACGTTACTTAATAGTGGTGTAAATGTTAGCACAAAACTTTATTAAAATAATGTTTTAGAACATTCTTTTGTAACGTCGAGAGAAAACCGTTCTTAGAACTTGAGCCCAAGAGAACCCATGTAACACCTTCTTTTATCTCTTAATCTGCATTGGTTACAGAACAGCTACTGGCACTGTACCCTCTTACCAACCACTTGCTCCTGAGGGTCTACAACCCATCCAGGAGCCTCCGGTCGGGGTGTGAGCACCGCCTTGTGGTACCATCACAGCAAGGCTATAAGTCAATTTCCAAAACCTTTTCATTCAATGTTCCATGCTGGTGGAATGATCTTTCCATTCCCACATGGACTGTAGATTCACTGGTATCCTTCAACAACAGCTTAAACCCCATCTGTTCCAAGAGCACCTGAACCCTGATAAGTACATCTTAGATCCCTCTTCTTTCTCCCACCTCATCACTCACTAACTCAAAATACAAGAAATTCTGAGTGTGCCTCGAACAGGTGAGTGGGTTTCACAAACCACCTGTAGAAAACACAGTCATTCATCTCACTGACACATTAACCGACACAAGCACTGTGCATTTTGAAGAGTGCTTCACACAGGTGAGTGGGCTTGACAAACCACCTGTAGAAACACTAAATGTAAATGTAAAATAACTCAAGTCTGCAATGTTTTGAAAACCCTTTGAATGATGTTATTATGACAAAAAAAACATTATTACATGATTTTAAAAAACTGGATGTTTTGAATGAATTTAGAATAAATTTATATAACTAAAATTGTGGGTGACGTGGTGGCGCAGTAGGTAGTGCAAAAAGGTTGCTGGTTCGAGCCTTGGCTGGGTCAGTTGGCGTTTCTGAGCAGAGTTAGCAAGTTCTCCCTGTGTTTGTGTGGGTGTCCTCCAGGTTCTCCGGTTTCCCCCACAGTCCAAAGACATGCAGTACAGGTGAATTGGGTAGGCCAAATTGGCCGTAGTGTATGAGTGTGAATGAGTGTGTATGGATGTTTCCCAGAGATAGGTTGCAGCTGGAAGGGCATCCGCTGCATAATACTAATGCTGGATAAGATGGCGGTTCATTCCGCTGTGGTGACCCTGGATTAATAAAGGGACTAAGCCGTAAAGAAAATGAATGAATGAACTAAAATTGTTAGGTGGGTAGGGACTTCTAAGGGTTGCTAAGGTGTTGCTATGGAGAAGAGTTATAAGTGTTAGCACACTGCTTTTGCTTTGGTGTTTTTAGAATGTTTTCGATGATTGCCAGTATATTGCTGAGCAGTTACTATTGTGGTCTGAGTGATTTCTACTGTGTTCTAAGTGTTGCTAGTGTGTGGGGGATTGTTGTCATGGTGTTGCAATGCAGATACTAAAGCATCCTATGTGTTTAGCACACACCCGAAACGTTTCCAGGGTGTTCTTGGTATTGTGGGTCATTGTCAATGAGTTGTTATGCAGTTGCTAAGATATTTTTACTGTTTTCAGAACATTCCTGGGGTGTTTCTGTGGTGTTCTGGGTGTTGCAAGTCTGTTGTTTTGTTATCAAGGAGTTGCTACGCACTTGCTAAGGTATTCTTTGTGTTTTTAGCACATTGCTATGGCGTTTCTAGGCTGTTCTTAGTTCTGTGGAGGGTTGTCAATGTGTTGCTATGCAGTTGCTAAGGTATTATTTGTGTTTTTAGGACATTTCTTTAGCATTTTGGTGGTGTTCTTGGTGTCGAGGGTGGCTGTCAATGTGTTGCTATGCAGTTGCCAAAGTGTTCTTGTTTTCACAATGTTGCTATGGTGTTTCTATTGTGTTCTGGTTGTTGCAAGTGTGTTGTGTTGCTATCAAGGTGTTGCTAGGCACTTTCTAAGATATTCTTTGTGTTTTTAAACACATTGCTATGGAGTTTCTACTTCTAGGGGTTTCCAGTGTGTTGTGGGTGGTTGCCATGTGTTGATATGCTGTTACTAATGTACTCGGAGTCATTTCTACTGTGTTTTGCCTTGGATTGTTGTCATTGTGTTACTTTGCAGATACTAAAGCATTCTGAGTGTTTTAGCACACACCCAGAAAGTTTCTAGAGTGTTATTGGTGTTGCTATGCAGTTGCTAAGGTGTTTTTATTGTTTTCAGAACATTGATGTTGCGTTTCTGGGTGTTGTGTGTTTTTATCAAGGTGTTGCTATGCACTTTCAATTCAGCTCTATTCGTATAGCGCTTTTACAATGTAGATTGTGTCAAAGCAGCTTCACATAAATGGTCATTGTAACTGGAACAGTGTAGTTCAGTTTTTAGTGTTTAAGTTCAGTTCAGTTCAGTTTAGCTCAGGTATTCAGGTACACTTGCTAAGGTATTCTTTGTGTTTTTAGCACATTGCTATGGCATTTCTAGACTCTTCTGTGGTGTTCTTGGGGTTGTGTCTGGTTGTCAGTGTGTTGCTATGTAGTTGCTAAGATGTTCTTACTGTTTTCAGAATGCTGCTGTGGTGTTTCTATGGTGTTCTGGGCGTTGTAAGTGTGTTGTAAATTGCTATCAAGGTGTTGCTATGCACTTGCTAAGGTATTCTTTGTTTTTAAATACATTGCTATGGAGTTTCTACTTCTAGAGTGTTCTGGGGTTTGTAGTGTGTTGGGAATGTGTTGTTATAACACAACTAAGGTTTCCAGGGTATTTTGGGTGTGATGGGTGGTTTCCAATGTATTTCTGTGCAGTTACCAAGGTGTTCTGAATGTCTGTTTTAGCCCATTACTAAGGGTCGGCTGGGCATTTAAGCACATTACTATGGGTCATTGGGTTCTCTGGGGTTAAAACTTGTGGTTAGTTTGTTTGAATCTTTAGCTTGCCTTTGCAAACATCAGTATACCACAATAAAACAACACGTCTCTATAACCTACCTGTGTCACATCATTAAAGTTCCCATGTCCAAGACAACCATTGCTTCCACTTCCAAACGTCATGATTATACCTCTGTCTGCAAAACAACCCAAAGCAAATTGAGCAGATTATAGTCGCTGCTGATGGTAAACAAGAATTAAAAAACAATAGTTTGTCTGCCAGAGCACACCACTGCATGAGTAGAGCGACTGAACCGGAAGCAAGGTCTTTTAATCCTCTGTAACTGCTAGTGACTAATGATTCCCCTGCAGAGAAGAATGGTAACAGCATATCCTTTACTTTAGAGCAGACAAATGTACACCGCTGTGCTACAACACCAGGGGACAAGAGATTAGCTTTAGCAGCGCGAACAAATGACGCTTAATGAGCTCTGTTGGACAGCTACTAAAAAGGGGTAACTACGTTGTCATTCATCCTTTTTTAAACGTTATCAAAAATGTTTAAATTAGTCTGTGCTTCATTTTGAGTATTTAGTCATCTTTGCAGCTTCAGGGTAAAAATCGATCACTTAAAAAAACAATCCACTTTTTGGGGGGAAATAGGCTTATTTTTCAAGACCACCAAGAGTTAGACAGTTAAACCATTATTAAACCATTCAGCCGATCTGTGGAATATGAAAAGTTGCTATTTTCTAGGATTATATAGGAACTGATATTGATAGGGACTGATTTCATTGTGCCTGATGCAGCCATTGTATGGCAGCAAAGTTCCTTGTTTATAATTCCAGAATAGGAGTATAGTTCCTAGATATATCAGCCTAGAATCTGAAGAACCTGTTCTAATTAGATTCAATGACCTATGCTAAGCTAAGCTAAGCTAAAGACCCCCCACAAGACTTGAAGATTGGTTGAATAAATTAAAAATGGTAAATCTGTTTAACTCTAGGGGACTTGTAAAATGAATGTGGATTACCACAGAAAGAAACGTAATGTGTCATCATATCAGTATATTATTTTCCAGACATGTGACGTTACGCAGTATGAAGCAAAATAATGGCCCTTAATCCACACTGGATTTTTAAAATAACATAAAGCACGAACAGAGGTAAACTGGCTGTGCAAATTATGTAGATTGCACAACACATTTCAAGTAAATGTGTGAAATTCACCTCAATCGTGTCTTCTGCAGAACTTCAAATGATTCAGCTCAATTGGAAAATTTGTGTGAGGCGAAAAACATGGCATGAGTAATCTAGAGCAAGTGACATGATGTCTCATGACTAGTAAGAACCCATAAAGGCATGGTCAAACAGCACTTTTCCCCCCATTGACCTCCATTCATAAGCATGAAAAGGTGCCAGACCGGAAACCCAAGTTTGCTTGACAAGTTTCACATGCTGCATTCCAAAATTCAAGCTTGGTGAAATCTGACCAGCGAATTCGCATCATATTAATGCATGAGAAAGTGTTGCCAGATATAGTGGATTTTTTCCACCCCAAAAGCTGTCCAAAACTCACCCAACCGCACAAAAACTCTAAAAAATATTTTTAATAGATTTAAATCAAAATGAGGGCAGCACAGTGGCTAAGTGGGAAGCACAATCGCCTCACAGCTCTGGTTGGGTAAGTAGGCGTTTCTGTGTGAAGTTTGCATGTTCTCCCCATGTTTGCTTGGGTTTCCTCCAGGAGCTCCGCTTTCACCCCCAAGTCCAAAGACATGTGCTATAGGTTAATTAACTAAATTTTCAATAGTGTATGTGTGTGAATGAGTGCGTATGGGTGTTTTCCTGCGATCGGTTGTAGCTAGAAGGGCATCTGCTGCGTAAAACATATGCTGGATAAGTTGGTGGTTCATTCAGCTGTGGCGACCCCTTATTAATAAAGGGACTAAGCCGAAAAGAAAATGAATGAATGAATAAATCGAAATTAACCTAGTTACTTAAACTGTCAAAATTGTTAACCATACAGCAACCAACACCGGCAGTCACAGAACAGAACCACAACATAACCGGATCACATCAAAACGCTGCCCCCTCTCACCCACACACTGCACTTAATGTTGTGTAGATTACACTACCTATTACACTATTTTGCTTTAGAAATTGGGTATGAATTCATACCATTTTGTGTTTTAAATTCTTTTGAACATTATTAGGTGGTGCTTGTCAATCAGACAATGATGTGTTTGTTCTTGCTGTCAATTGTGGGAAAAAATTATCAATGAAAGAGTCATAATAAACAGCTTTGAGTTGATGCATGTGCACGCGAAGCGGAGTTAGATTTGTCTGGGAGTCAGATTTTAATATTTGATACAACTTTCCTTCACCTCCTCTTGCGGGTGGGCTCACACGGTTTTTGAAATTTATGTTACGTCTCCAAAGCTTGTGAAAACAAATAAATAAACAATATCCTAATAATAATCATCATTATCATCATCATAATCATCATCGATATTATTAATAATATTATTAAAGTAGGATTTTTAAAATTTTCTTATAAATAATAAATATTAAACTTCATTTGCTAATAAATAGCCTCATTATTTATTTATATGATCTATATATGATATTCGAATATGTGTTAGCGTTTGTAAGTGAGTTTATGTTTTAGAATAGAATATGTAATGTTCTCAATGATATTTGTAAAGGAAACACAGGCAACACGGGAAACACTAAGCATACTGCCAAATTAGTTAAAATGTGCTTTAAGGACAACAGAGTGAATGTTTTGGAGTGGCCATCACAAAGCCCTGAATTCAATCCTATAGAAAATTTGTGGGCAGAGTTGAAAAAGCTTGTGCGAGCAAGACAGCCAACAAATCAGACTCAGTTACACCAATTCTGACAGGAGGAATGGGCCAAAATGAAATGTATGTAAACTTTTAACTGTCTAGAAATTAGTAAAAAATCTTGAGAGAAAAAAACTCTCACTATTCTGGCATTTAGCAAATGTAAATCATTTAGGTAATTCTAACAGATCTAAAATAGTAAACATTTAGTATGATTTACCATCAGACATTTTTTAAAAAATGGTTACGTCCTTTTTTTAGAGTGTATGTAAATGTTTGGTTTCAACAGTACATATATTACAATTATTATGGAAAGCAAGTGCATGTTTTTACCAAAACTAATATTGGATATAATTTGCACAAAGGAATTATGGGGTTCTTCTCTCAAGAAGTTGTTACTCCACCCCGTTAAAAGCATTTTCATGACCGTTTTACGTTATAACTAATGTGGTTCAAACGATAGATCTGCGACAAAAAAACTACGGGTTTTGGGAAACACTCATCACTACATTGTTCATTTGCCAAATGATGCATCATACTATGATATTTCTGTGACCAGTTACGTTTTTGTTTGGGAAACGCAGCCCAGTAAATTTTATTAAAACAATGACGTCATCAGCCTGTCTTGTCAATGCTACCTCATGTAACAATAGCTATGTTTCCATCTAAAGATGCAAATTAAATTTATGTGCAAAACTGGAATATCGCATAAGAGACATGTAACTAAAGCAACATTTTCATCCAATGAGTCAAAGCGAACAAAATCGTCACTTCCTGATTAACTGGCGCCAAATATCAAAGGTAAAAATGGAATTTGCTGCGGCAGAAAAAGCTGCATGAATTTTGTCTTTATTTAATTAATGACTTGCACCTCAGAAGACAATGAATGGCAATGAACATGAGGTGGCGTGTCAGTAATAATAAAATATCACTAATACTGAAAGGGTTAAGGCATTTTAGAATGACCATAACAACATTCCAGATGTTTTCCATGTGCTCAGCTTGCTGATTTGTCTATTAACACACATTTTGATCATCACATGATCTCTTATAACAAAATCACATGACCTTATTAATGTGCATTCTGGAATTTGTTCGGTAAAAGTAATTTTATTATAGTTTATGCGCATCTTTTCTTATCGAATAGAAAGTTTATCCTACTCAGTTATACAAATGTTTTTTATGCGCATTTTCTTAATTTATGCACATCTTGGTGCTTCCACCAACCGTATTTTTATGTGCATATCCAAAATGAGCTTAAAAATAGGTGGATGGAAGCAAATGACAACAACAATAGTGTACTACATTCATATGCTACCAAAGATGAAGACGTCTTCTCCATTTTTTCTGTATCTCAGTAACATAATTAATGACAAATAAATTGTTCTGTCATTTTCAGTGTTTGTGTGTGTACGCAGATATTCTTGAGATGTCTCTGTGTTTACTGAAATTGTTTTAAATGAGCCAAAAAAGGATCTGACAGGAAAAGCTCTAGCTTCGTGTGGATGTAGCCTAGGAGGCACACCTGTTAGGCAGGTGGTGAAGAGGTCTCCACAGGACACAGATTTGATGGTGACTCCAGACTGGCCCTCTAGGAAGCGGGAGATGAACTGGGGCTGCATCTGCTCAACAGCGCCAGGCAGAGTGGGCTCACCGGATCCAACCGAGGGCGCCTGGCATACAGCCAAAACAGCATAAGACATAAAAACTGCAATAAAATCTGATTTATATTTAATCCAAATGCAAAATGAGCATCAGACCTCCCATGTGATGAGCCTCCCTGATTTGGTGACTCCCATCTTCTGTGTGCGTCCCAGAGACACTTGAATGACCTCAGTGTTTAACATGGGCAGACGCAGGGGAGTTGAAATGCCACTGCCCCAGGTGTAGACTGAGGATAAAGGCAGCGGGTGCATCATCTTTGAGGACGTCAGACTGGACAGACCTCCTGGCAAAGTCGAAGAAGTTAGAATAATGGCACCAGAACAAATATCTTTAGAAATATCAATAAGCAACAGGATTTGATTTATACATGTTTAAGAGGCTGTATTCATGGAATTTGTAAATTAAGAGCATTTTTAAGAAAGTTACATCCCACCTCTGGTTCTGGTACTGGTTATCCAACCACCAGGTCTGCCATGAGGGCCTGCTTGTACATTAGAAAGTGGCTTTTCTATTCTAAAAACAGAATAATTTTAATAATTAATTACAAAAGGCAGGCAAACTGAGTTCATACTATTATTTATATTTTGAAGCCAAACCACAATCCAAAACCTGTGTAAAAGATTTTAATTTCTAGACAGTCAAAAGTTTACATACATTTTCTTGTTTTTTTTGTTTTTTTGTTTTTTTGCTTTGCTTTGAAACTGTGTAACTCTTCAAATGTTTTGGGTATTCTTCCACAAGCTTCTCACAATAGTTTAAAGGAGTTTTGGCCCATCCCTCATGACAGAATTGGTGTAACTGAGTCTGATTTGTAGGCTGTCTTGCTCGCACAAGCTTTTCAACTCTGCCCACAAATTTTCTTTAGGATTGAGATCAGGGCTTTGTGATGGCCACTCCAAAACATTCACTCTGTTATACTTAAAGCACATTTTAAATAATTTGGCAGTATGCTTGGGGTCATAGTCTGTTTGGAAGACCCGTTTGTGGCCAAGTTTTAATTTCCTGGCTGATGTCTTGAGATGTTCTTCAATATTTCTACATGATGTTCTTTTTTCATGATGCCATCTATGCTGTGAAGTGGACCAGTCCCTCCTGCAGCCAAACAGCCCCACAACATGATGCTGCCGCCCCCATAAGCTTTCCCCTTTGTCCTCCAAATGTAACACTGGTCATTATGGCCAAACAGTTCAATCTTAGTTCCATCACACCACAGAACATGTCTCCAAAAAATATTCTTTTACCAGTGTAATTTAGCAAATTGTTATCTGGCTTTTTTTTTTGTTGTTGTTTGTTGATTCTGGCTTGTTGATTTTCCCATGTTGTCACACAAGGAAGCAGTGTATTTAAGGTTTTCCTTAAATACTATTCTACAGTTGTGCC
Source organism: Danio rerio (assembly GCF_052040795.2). NCBI lineage: Eukaryota > Metazoa > Chordata > Actinopteri > Cypriniformes > Danionidae > Danio > Danio rerio. The sequence goes on along the minus strand of NC_141035.1, from coordinate 18,175,628 downwards.
TCCTAGTAACTCAAATGTTGTCAATTAGCCAATTAGAATCTTCCAAAACCTTGACACACACCATCATCTGAGCTTTTTGAGAGGCATAATAATCTTATTGTATGTAAATTTGACTTTCAAGAGAAGATATAACAATTTCTCAAAAAATATCTCTCTCATTATTCTGCTATTAAGCATAACAGAAACTAATTTGATAATCCTAACTTACTTAAAAGAGAAAAAATTAGTCACATTAATATCTGACATTTTAAAATGGTTATGTGCCTTTTTATACAGTGTATGTAAACTTCTGGTTTCAACTGTATGTTGCGGTAGCTCTTCAGGGCGTCCCGAGTTAGAATCCCGGCTCGAGAACATTTCCCAACCCTACCCCCTTCTCTCTCTTCCACCTCGCTTCCTGTCTGATTACTATCCAATATAAAAAAAGGCCAAAAATAAATAATTTTTTAATTATTATTAATAATAACAATAATAATAATAATAATAATAAACAAACTAATTACATTAAATGTAAAATATATTTATACATTTGTAAAGTGTCTGAAAACAGTTTGGTAGAAAAGTAAAGTAACAACATATATATTAAAATACATTAAATTAAAAAAAAACAACTACAGATACAATACTTACCACAAGTTCCAAACCCTTATATGTGGCAGAAAAGTAACACAAATAGATCCATAATAATAATACAACTCAAATAGAAAAACATTACACATTTATATAAGCATATGCAATCGACACAAATAAAATGTATTTACAATACTTTAAATATTCATTTAAAAATGCAACTAAAATAAATCAACCCCCACCTGCGCATTTTGACATTGCCGATGTCAGTGTAGAGATTGAGCAGAGGCCTGATGCAGATGGCGTGAGCCATTATCTCATTGAGCTGGGGCCTTTTGGATGGGTCTAGATTCAGCATGTTGAGAATCAGCTGTCTCAACTCAGGACTGTAACGATCTGATATGGGGGCAAATGTGCCACTCATGATCTTCAGCACCAAGGCTGGCAGGTTCTGAAAACAGACAAGATGCACAGCTTATCATTCAACATTTATTTAAAAAAATGTGTTTTCTAAATGCAAAAAATATATTATTGCATTAAATATGTACTAACTTGCATACATTTTCTAGTGCAAAAATCAGAACACAGGACGAAGTCAGGATCAAAATTCTTGTGTATTTTTTTTTTTTTTTTTACATTTTAGAGTCAAAGCTTTTTACAGAGAGGATTTTAGGAATCTCTTTTCACTCCATAATTTAAAAAATATAATGAACACCCAGAAAAAAATACATTTACACAAATGTTGTGTGTGCAAATTTAGCTTTTTGCATACATTTACTAGTAGTTCACCACACGCCCCAAGTTGATTAAGAATTGCATTTTTTATAACTAGTCAAAATTAAAAGGCTTGGACCACAGTGTATTTTTTAGGCTTGGCTGTGTTTATAAGATGCAAAGCAATGTGTTCTAATGCTTCAGTTGTAGAAAATGACAGTATTTTTTCATATATCTTATATGTAGCTACATCTTATATACAGCTACTCAGCTAACATGAATTTCGTATTTCCAAGTTCCTCTGAAAGGCCCAACAGAAAAATGAAATGCACAGCTGAACCTCACGCCTGCTCTCTAAAAAAAAATCGGACAAGTCCCTTTCACATATATTCGGAATAAGCATGTGTAAGTAATATAAAATGTTCTCATTACTTTTGCGAGTTTGTTTTTGAGATGTAGAATGCTCAGAAAGTGGCCACATGACACAATGAAGATTGTGGCTGTTTACAGCAGTTTGACTGATAAATATGAATTTGTAGCTAAACTGTTAGCGGTGCCAAACAGCATTTCCTGTTGTTTATATCCTTGTTTACATCCTTGCTACAACATACCGTTAGTTGTAAAGTGGGGGGTAGGTGCACGCTAACTGAGAGAGGGAGCGGGTATGAAGATGGTTGTACGTTGGGTTCGGTGCGCATGTGGAATGAACCAAAAAGCTAGCCGCATTGTATCCAAAAGTTGAGAAGGAGGGTGGGGGGAGAGGGTACAGAACAATACGGGAGATGGGCAGAAGATGGGTCTGGGAGACTCCCGGGAAAAACAACGGGAGTTGGCAGGTATGATTGTGGCCCACAATCCACAGCTTCGTCAGTTGGAGGAGTTTAGCCGAATCCAGCACTGAACTGGAAGAGATTCTGGAAGTTCTCCTTTGTCAAATACTAGCTATATCTTTTTTTATCTAGAACAATTCTCTGTAAACACTTCTGTCTTTGTGTCATGTCCTTTGGAAGCCCAAATACAGAAACAGAAGAAGCTCTGTGGAAATAGCAGCATTTGGACCGCATTTTAGCTCTCTCTGCTATGACATTACAGCACCTTTGGCCACGCCCTTTGCTGCGCAGGGTGTGTGCGCGTGGTGAATGCACGTAACCTGAAGCATTTATGATCTGACTAGCCTAGATGTATTTTTTGTGTTCCCCAAACTTTGTTCGCTGTAGGTTTTGCTAAGCTAACTCTGTAAAAGCCAGTTAGACCCATTAGAGTCAAGAGTTTTTACACAGGAGGTTTTGGGAATGCCGTTTTTATCACTACAGTGGGAACAGCCTGAAAAATATCAATTTTCTAATACATTCTTAAATAAAATGTATAAAATCAGGCAAATTATAAATCCTAAAAAAATAAAGTTATTGACCCTCAAAAAGAAAGATTCAACTCAGAGTTTTTAATATTAACCATCATCTATTTTCATCTTTAGCCAACATGTGCACATATAATGGATTTAAAAATCTTAAAATCAAGAGGTGAATAAAAAAAACAGGGCGGGGCAGTGGCTCAGTGGTTAGCGCCTCACAACAAGAAGGGCACTGGTTTGATTCCCAGCTGGGTCAGTTGGCATTTCTGTGTGGAGTTTGCATGTTCTCCCCGTGTTCGTGTGGGTTTCCTCTGGCTGCTCCAGTTTCCCCCAAAAGCATGCACTGTAAGTGAACTGGGTAAGCAAAATTGGCCGTAGTGTACGAGTGAGTGAGAGTGTATGTGTGTTTCCCAGTACCGATTTGTGCCTGGAAGGGCGTTCGCTGCGTAAAACATATGCTGGAATAGTTGGTGGTTCGTTCTGCTGTGGTGACCCTTTATAAATAAGGGACTAAGACGAAGGAAAATGAATGAAAAAGACCTTTGAGTCTTGAGAGTCTTGGCCTCTGCAGTGTCTAATCTTAAAGAATCATCAGTAAAGGAAATACATCTTACCGCTGCTTCAAAGGCTCTCTTGAGACTAGCAAGCTCATAAAGCACACAGCCGAGGGCCCAAATGTCGCTCTTCTGGTTGTATGGCTTTCCCTCACACAGTTCCGGAGAGATATAACACGGCGTCCCAACAACCTGTCGAGAATAGCAGAATCTGAACTGTAACTGAATTACATTCTGTCAAAACCAAATCAATGTCATCATCTGGGACTTACAGTATAAGCTTTGCTTTTGCTGACGAGGATCTTGGAGATCCCGAAATCTCCTATTTTGACAATCATCTGGTGCTTGTCCAGGAGGATGTTCTGGGTTTTTAGGTCTCGATGTAGGATGAGTTTGTTGTGTACATGATAAAGGGCCAGTAAGATCTGAACAAAGAAATGTAAAATAGTGTCCTCATCCAACAGGGAGTTGCAGCGCTTCTGTATGTAATCAGCCAGAGTTCCACCTACAGTGATCAGAAAGAGACAATTTATTACAGACTGTCTGCATGCTGCTTCAAAATGTTAATAACATTAATAATTCAAAAAGTTCAAAAGCTAGTATAGTAAAGAATCTCATGAAGCATGTTAAAGATAGATATTATGGCAAATTCAGAACAGATTTTTTTTTTTTTTTTTTGCATAAGCAGAAGTATTTCTGTGACTTGTATATTTGACATTTTATAGATTGTTTTAAACATTTATTTGGGGGTGGACACTTGAAGTGATTGTTGATTCTTTATTGTTGTTGTTGTTGTTGTTTGTTTATTTGTTTAGGAAGAGTGTTTTGTATGTTTCTGTTTTATGTCTTTATGTTCATTTGATGTTGTCACTGTGTGAGTTTTTTGTGTGGCACTGTTATGAAATGAGGACTTTTGATAGCAAACCAAATCTACCTTTGGTATAAATAAAGTAACCTAACTTAACCTAACCTAACCTAACCTAATAACACAAACAAATGTCTTTTAAAATAAATGTTGTATGAAACAAACATGTCTGGTATGACAAATGAAAATTTTAAATTATATCATATGATAGAATAAAGTCTGTACAACAAATAAAACCATACCCCACCAATAAAATAAAATAAAATAAAATAAAATTTGCCACCAAAAAATTAAAAATAAACGTTTACAGTTCTTAGCATTTACATTAGCATTTACAATACTTAAGTATACAACTACCAAAAATAAAAACATTAGATAAAATTTTAGATGTTAAATTATTAAAAAAAACAATAAATTAAATTAAATTAAAAATGTAAATTAAATTAAACTAAATTAAATTTTAAAATTAAATTAAATTGTGCCACCAAAAAACATGTATAGTCCTTAGCATTTACAATACTTAAGTATACAACTTCCAAGAATAAAAAAATAGATAATATTTTACATTTTACATTATTTAAAAATAATAAAATAAAATAAATTAAAATTTTATATAATTTAATTTAATTGTGCCACAAAAAAAACATGTACAGTCCTTAGCATTTACATTAGCATTTACAATACTTAAGTGTACAACTTCCACAAATAAAAACTTAAGATTAAATGTTAGATTTTACATTATTCAAAAAATAATAAAATTAAGTAAAATTAAATAAAATTAAATTGGCCACCAAAAAAAAATTTGTACAGTCTTTAGCATTTACATCAGCATTTACAATACTTAAGTGTACAATTTCCAAAAAATAAAAAACTTTAGATTAAATTTTTGAATTTACATTGTTCAAAAAATAATCAAATAAAATATAATTTTCAGCCTAAACAAAATGCATTTATAATAATTGAAGGATACAAGTTCCAAAAAGCTCCATTAAATGTAGCAGAAAAGTACAAATTGAAACAACTTTTAAAATGAAATAAATAAATGCACATGTATCAAAACCCTTCTGTTGAATTCTGTAAAGAAATAACTAAAAGAAAGAGGTCAATGTCCTAAACAATGTAGCCTGTTTTATTTTTATTAAGCTATAATAGACTTTCTTGTAATGTGTTATTATTATCTCTAAGAAATATAAAGCATAAAGCTCTTATAAAGAAATATAAAGCATTTTGTTCCTGTTTTAAACAAGTAAAACATCAGAAAATGAGTGAAGATAGTGCATGCCTGGGGCGTACTCCATTGCGATCATTAGTGCCTTGTCCTCCAGGAAGTTTTCATAGTACTCAATAATGTTGGGGTGGCTGAGAAGCTTGAGGACTTGGCATTCATTCTGAGCTGCGAGACGCTCATCACGGGTCATCTGCTCGACGGGAATCTCCTTCAAGATCACCAGCGCACTATCAGTGCGTCTGCGACAGAGGTGCACGATCCTGACACACAACAATACGTGGATTTATTACATTCACAGCAGCAGCTTTAGGTCTAAGGATACTGATATCAGTTGCATCTTTTCCCTTGAGAAATATAACTATACTTTAACTTTTTTTAAAAGAGCACTTATGTATACAGTGCTTAATAGTGCACTTAAGAGTGTGTGAACTAGGCATGGGATGATAACCGGTTTTAAGGTTTACTGTAGTTTGGAAAAGTCAAGGTTTTTTTGTTTAACATTTTTTGTTATATCATTCCTAAGGTATATGTAAGGTTTTTTATGTGTTGTAAAGAAATCTGTGCTTTTGTAATTAATGAAGAAAGCAGAAGTCAATCATTTATTTTAATTATTTAGCCGGACATGTTTACTGTTCCAAAATATTTAAATGTTTCCTAAAATAAAACATATTGTGTTCAGTGGGAGAAAAAAAAAAAGTCAGTTGGCATTTCTGTGAGGAGTTTGCATGTTCTCCCCGTGTTAACGTGGGTTTCCTCCAGGTGCTCAGGTTTCCCCCAGTCCAAAGACATGACTGTGTATGGGTGTTTCTCAGTGATGGGTTGTGGCAGGAAGGGCATCCGCTGCGTAAAACATATGCTGGATAAGTTGGCGGATCATTTCGCTTTGGCAACCCCAGGTTAATAAAGGGACTAAGCTGATAGAAAACGACTGAAAGAATAAAACCCATTTTGTACTTTAAAAAAAAAATTGTGGAATATAAAAGTTTTATGGATGTTAAAGGTTCTCTGTGAACCATTTTAAACAACAAAAAAAACTTAATATTTAAGTGTAAAAGAACTATTGTTGGTTCCCTAAAGAATCTTTCAGCAAACATGTCTTAAAAAGACCATTTTCCTTAGTGTAAAAAGCATATTAAAAATCGAAAAATCTTCCACTGTATAGCTTTTGTGAAATAAAAAACATAGACTGTTGTGAAAGGTTTTAGAAGTGGAAGCATTAATGTCAATAAATATTACAATTATAGTTTTCTTACACTATTGAATAAGTTAATTCTTTTTTCATGTAGGTTTGTTTACATCAGTCATTTTCAAAAACAATGAATACAAATGTACTTTTTACATTGCTATAAGTGAAGTTACTCATTTTAGTTTCTTCTTTTTTATTTTAGGCTTTCATTTGACATATTTTGCATACTTTTATTAGGTACAACCTATTCCCTTCTTCAACAACGCTGATCTATACAAGTATTTTAATATCAGTGATTAATACGCTTACAAGTACATCTACAGTATACGTGCATTACCGTGTTTGCTCCTGCGTTTCCATCAAAGTTGTAGCTAAATTACGACAGAATTTCCGAAAGTAACTTTGTAAATGTTCCCTTTGACATGTAAATGATAAAAGTGAAGATCGATCTGTTGCCTAACAGCTCTTTTCACTTTAAAATGGTCAGTGAGGAAATCCTATTGACAGTCACAATGCCACTATAAGCAGTTGAACAGAGTAATAATGTCTCTGAAGGAATGCGGAAACGCGAGAAACCGATCCTGTAAGTTATATTCCGTTAGCTCTCATTCATTCTGAGAGGAGCTCCAGAAGTAAAGTGCTCCAGTTTCTCAAGTAAAACTTTTGAGTTTATCATATTGTAAAGATGTGTTATTTTTATAAAGCAATAAACTTCAGACGTCACTAAAAGCCACGATGCGAACTAATAATGCGTTAGTAGTTTTATTTAAGTTACCCGAAAGCTCCTCTGCCGACCACTTTAATCTTCTCATACTTCTCCATGTTTTCGCTGGCTCCAAAACGCGCCCCATCACTAGGCAACACTTCCTGTACCCCTACAGAGTTCTAGAGGGGACAAAATAAAGCAGGAGAGGGGGAACTTGCTCTGAATCTTTCGATTTGTCAAATTTTATAGTTATGATAGTAAATATATGACCTTTTATGAGTCAACAACTCGTAACCAGTATCAAAGTTTGCTTTTTGTACAACGTAAACTGAAAAGTCAATGAGGCTGTGTTCAGTTTGTCTGGCTGAATAATCATTTGTGTTGGCTGTTTCTTAAGGTAAGATAAATAATAAAATGTTTGGGAAAAGTAATAAATTACCAGTGGTAGAAAGAGTACTGAAAAATTATCAAATTATTAAATTAAGTAAAAGTACCGTTACTTGGCTAAAAAGGTAGTGCAATTAACGTTACAGTAAAAATATTTGTTGTAAATATTACTCAAAGCATGAGTAAAAAAGTAGCCCTTTTAAAAGTACTCAAGAGTAGTGAGTATTGATTATTACACTTGGAAAAGTTAAATGTGTTGCCAGCATCTAAGGACAATGTTATTTTTATGTCCAATAATGGCGTCAAATGTTAATATTTGGTTGATTTTAGGTTGTGTTAGAAAGTGTCCAAAATCCAACATCAAGCCAATATATACACCAACGTCATATTGACGTCAAATACTGACATTTATTCATCAGGTGTGGCAACCAAAATCCAACATCTGATAGACGTCATAGTGGTAACGTCCACACAACATGAAGCTGTAACACCATTAAACGTGGATATTTGCTTGATTGTAGGTTGGCTGTTGGACATTGACGTATGCCTAACGTTGGGCTCTGACGTCAGCTAAATTTTCATTTCCAAACAAACTGCAACACCCCTGCACCCTCAATATCATGTAGACATCTTGTGCCTGCTGAGTGTTTAAGGCAATTTTGGTCATCACAGTAAACATATGTCATCAGTGACATGCATCTAAACAGACTCTGGGTCATTGCATGTGACACTTTTAATGCTTCCAAACAGTTTGCTGCAATTATAAATCACTCATGTCTTGAGGTAGTTCATTATGATGTGATTTATCTTCTATGTGTCATTTGACTGTACAGGAATCACAGGACTGATCTTTAGCAGTGACTGCAGGTTGAAGGAAAGTAGTGGAGTAGAACTACCAACACTCCACTAAAAATGTACTCAAGGCAATGTAAAAGTACACATTTTTAAAACTAGTAAATTATGATTCCTAAAAAAAAACTACTCAATTACACTAGTTTGAGTATTTATAATTTGTTATTTTACACCACTGTATATTACAATGTTGCACTCTTTAAAAAAGTAACTAAATGTGTAATTAGTTAGCAGGAGAAGTGAAATTTTAAAATAATCTTATAATAACAAATTAAATTGTGATTTCTCTTTTTTAGCCAAAAATACTGATAGACTATTGTTGTGCAATGAAACATAGCATTACTTATCTACGAGGAAACCTACATGGACAGTGCTTCTACATAATTCATTCATAGAAAGAGCAGCCAGAAAGGCGAAATTGATGGATTTGTTCCATATATTAGCATAATTGGCCCATAACAATGTACAATACCTATTACTGTTAGTATGTTTGTGTGCTCTTTATCCAGTTTCTATTCTAGTTTGCAGTTAAATGGAAGAAATAAATAAATTAAAATGCAAATCAAAATACAAATATTAGAAATTAACAAATAGATTTTCCCTACCAGCAAATATTAATCCGACATCAAATATAAAAGCAGACACTAACCCGATATAACGCCGTCACCAATGGCTAAATCTCAAATAGACTTCTGTGAATTGTAGCTCTGACATGGACATGGGGGTTATAAATGACTGAAAAACAGCTGCGGGTGAAGTATATTAATCGCAAGGGCTCAGTTTGTGATCACATTTCGGTTTTGTTCTGTTGATATGTAATTTAAAATATAATAGCTTAAAACAGATGAAAATATGATCACTATTAGTACGACTACTATGGCGAGAGCTTAAACGGAGCAGTGCTCATGATATCGATCAAAAAACAAAAGAAAAGACCGCTGGGAAACATAACCTGCTTTGTGTATTTGTAGGAAACACAGTTTAGATCTTTTTAGGTTAAGGGGTGTGTGAGTTGTTGCCGTCTATTATGACTGTGTTTGGAATATTAAAAACAAAACCAACTTAACTCCACTCTTTTAGTGCCCCTCACAGAGCTTGATCCAGCAAGAAGGTCGCTGGGTTGCTGGTTCGAACCTCGGCTCGGCTCAGTTGGCGTTTCTGTGTGGAGTTTGCATGTTCATATGCACAATGCTTTAGCTTGTTTCCCTCTCTCGAAAGCTTGACAGACCTCCTGCGCGTAGCTACGGTTGCTAAGCCACGATTGTTGGGTGGCGGTTTTTGGGTGTACCTGTGTGTATTCCTACTGTGAAATTATCACAACAAATGTGACATGCTAACATGGATGCAGTTTACTAGAGTGAATTTGATTAATGTTAGCTCCACATCTAATTATCAGGCACCTGTAGAGTTTATGTGTTCGAGTAAAACATACAAATAAAATGGACCAGGCGCTTTTTAAAATGAATAACAATTCAAACCGGTGAGCCATCTGACAAAAAGTGCCCTTCTGAATCAAATCAGCAGGATGCCCTTCTGAATCTTTCACTTACTTTGAAGACACTACTGACTACATTAACATGAACATCTGTAATCTAGTTATTTAATCTCAGCAATTTTCTGTAAAGGTCTGTATGTGTGAACGGGCCTTTTTTGAAAATACCAGTAAACTCGTTCCGGCTATTTGTCTAGAAAGAGAAGTTGTAACATTACTGGTAATTTGCCAGAATGCTGTGCTGTGTGAACGCAGAAGGAAGATTGCCGGAAAGAGCCAGTTCACGTCTAGAACGTGCTGACGTAAGACATCTTCTTTAGCCAATCAGAACACTCAGAGGCATTCACGTCCGCGCGGTTTATGAGAGTAAAAGCTGTGATTATTTTTTCCAGACACATAAAGCAGCTAGATGTTAGTCAGATAATGTTTCTATGATCATTCTTAATGCCAAATGGGTTAAAAATATAAATAAAATGCTGAGGATAACTGATGTTTGTTTACCTTCAAGCTCGGACACGTGTGCACGTAAAGCAGCCAGTGAGCGCCAGCACACACACACACACACACAAGCATATTATAAACATCTCGACATGTGAAAGTGTTCCTCCATATGTTTTCATTGAAGTTGTTCACCATACTTATCTATCCACAGAGTTTGTAATGTAGTCACATGTTTACAAATACAAGTGCAGCCGTTTAGGGCTCATTTCTGGTTAATGATGTCAGAATTTACCGGCATTTTGGAATGGATGTGTGAATGGTCTTTTCTGAACAAATTCCGTAACGTCCTTGCCTGTGTGAACAGCGCTTTTATGAATTTACTGGTAAAGTTGTTCCGGAAATTTTCCAGATATTTACCGTTATCACAGTGTGAAAGTGGCTAATAATATAATTAAGGTGTTTACTTGAAGTGCTTTCATGTAAGAGTTTCCTGTAATTTTGGGTGACTTTAACTGCAGTTTGGCTGTTTCACATTCATTCATGCCCCCATGACAAACCTATTAGATGCAAATTAGGAGTAAGGACTGGTGAGAGTGTTATGGAATTTCATAACGCATGCCAAATAGAAAGAAAAAACTTCTGCATTTCGTGTGTGTGTGTGTGCGTGCATACGTGCGTGCGTGTGTGTGTGTGCGGTCCTTTAATGACAGCCACGTGTGTGGATCTTGTTGAAAAATATGGGGAAAAGTCCTACATGATGGTTATAGTTTGATTGCGGTGTTTACTTCAATAATGGCATTAATATATGCACACTCCGCATCTTAATTCCATTTCTGTTCATTTAAATTATGACAAAAATTTGCAGCTTATGTAGGCCTACAGTTCAAAATTCATGGTTAACGGAATAAACAGGTAGTAAACACAAGTACATCTTATTGAACATCATTTATTTTCATCACCAATTATCATAGTAGAACAGTTTCTCAAGCAGTTTGTGATTCGTTTTGGAAACCGGAGATGAGCACCTGGTCTAATGCGCCACCTAGCTTAAAAAACCCATTTAAAAATACTTACTTTAAGTCATTATTTGAGTATTACACATATTTTAAATGGCTTCAGCAGAATTCAAATGAGCTATTTTGATGTGGATTAATTCCAAGATTATAGTGAGATTAATTTAGAATCAAAAAATGGATCTATCCCCACCTATAAAAAATTGTTTATTTAATAGCTAATTACCCAATGTTAAAGCACTAATGCCTATTGGTAGTTTTTAAGATACATACTAAAGTAGCTAAAACCCAAGTGCTAAACGCAGGAAAACAGATTAAAAAAAAATTCCCAAAGATGGGATGCAGCTGAAAGGGCACCCGCTGCGTAAAGCATGTGCTGGATAAGTAAACGGTTCATTCCACTATGGTGACCCCAGATTAAAAAATGGACTAAGCCAAAAAGAAAATGAATAAATGTTAAAGCTGACTGGCAAAATTGAAATCCTATTTAAGACTGATCTTTAAAGAAGGTTGAATCACAGATTATTTTCAACACCACATAATAATTCAGGTAAAACCGGTTACTGTGACCAGTAGACACCCTGACTATTATGGTGTCACTTTGATTTTCATATAATGGTAAAGTGAAGAGAAATTGAGCCACGGTGACCTCATGACCTTAATGACCATTTCAAGTTATTAGCATTCTGCTAAATAAGGGGTTCTAGATCTCAGTAGCACACAAAAACTCCTTGTTTGCAAAATGAATGTTTCCTCTTGATCTCAGGTGAGGAACCTGTTTTTTTTTTTTTTTTGTTTATTTAATTACAATTTTTGAATTCTATTGAATATAACCCGAGAAGATTTTTTTTACCTTACAGAAAAATGTACCCAACATAATTTTATTCATTTTATGGTTTGTAAATGTATGTGAGTTTATTTTTTTCTGATCTATAGCCAAATGTCCAGGAAAGAAAAGGACAATCTAAAAAATTCTGTTTCGATTCAATTTAAATACAATTGTTAAGTAAATTTATTTCGCAAGTTTTTCACAGCATACAATCTCTCTGTCTCTCTCTGTTCATGCAATATCTGACCAGTGTAATTTTAATAATACTCATTTAGTTTTGTCAAAATTTTAAATGAAACATTTGTTGTTTTAACAGTTTAGTTCATGGTAACTAAGTTTATTAAATAATGTTAACAAATAAAATATTATTGGAAAGTGTTACCATTTTTAAAAATATGTCTGTGTATTTTTAGTCAAAGTATTTTTACTGTTATAATTTTATTTAACAGTGAAAACCCCTAGATCTGCAAAACACACTGACCCAATAATACATCCTGTCAGTTCAGAAGGTATTTTTAAATCCTCTAAAAGCATTTCAAAAAGATACTGCAAGAGTTTTTTTTTCCCTGCAAACAGATATGAATAAGACAACGCCTGTGAGAATGGGTTTCGGCAGAGCCCTTTCGCCTCATATATTGTTCTTTTTAATTGCAAGGAGTTCCGGTGAGTCTAAACAACACTGAACATTCCTGATCACTGACTTTCACATTCTGTAACATATAACATTTCAAACGGGGATTACATTGTGCTTTACAGGATGAAACAAATATGCAACCGAGCTGGTTCCAGAAAAGTAAATGCAGAGTTTCAAAGCTGTGAAGACTAATAAAATAAGTTTCAGCCTAATGTTCTTTTGTTTATAAAGTTCAGAGTTTTGCAGTATTATCTGACTCAAATGATCTAAAAAAAAATGTTTCATGTCATCTTAGGTTGAAACTCA